>NC_142027.1:96297071-96609904 GCF_982192425.1 Myodes glareolus | reverse complement strand
GCTGCAGCTGACCTGAATGCATCCATCCAGACTCTTCAGGGACGTAAACTCAATGTGGTAAGTGGCAACAGTGGTGACCAGTACAGGAGTGCGATCCCCGCATCCCTCCCCTGCTCCGGGAAGGGCACAGAGGATATGATCCCTCTTCCAGTTCCAATTAAATGAATAAAAAGATATACCCCATCCCTCCTGAGGTATTTGCACATGGGATGGATGGGGCCCAACCTGGGGCCCCTGGAGGAAACAAGTGATGGGTTAGGTACAGGGAGGTTCCTTTAAGCACCTGGCCCCATGGGGCCCCACCAAATGGAGGGGGGGACCCTGGGAACTCTCCCTGACCCAAGTGAGGTCTGTTATGCAGCATTTTTGAGGTCAATAAATTACAGCAATAAATAGCAAGGTGAGGTAGGGGGAGGGGTCCCTGGTAGAAAGTTAAAGTAAGGTGACTGAAGCTGCAGGCATCCTAGGAAGGGGGTCCTGGGCAGCTCATTTCCACAGCTTCCACCCTTCCCGGGTTGGAATGTCAGACTGAGGTCGGGTCCCTTTCTAGCCCTCATTCCTGGCATCCAATTCATAGGTTCAGTAACATGGCCCCATAGTGACTGGGGAAAGGAAGACCTTGGTCCTTTTAGTGGAGTACAGCAAGGTTTGAGAGCCTGTCTATTCTTTTCAGGCCTGTCCCTTGGCTCCTGCCTCCGTTCCTAGCACTTGCTCCCTGAGCCCTGCCCTCCTGGCTGCCCAGGATTCCCCCTACTCAGGAAGGCAGCAAACAGTCGGCCTGCTGAAGCTCAGCAGATCGCACTCCTGCACAAGGACCTGAAGTCCAGTGAATACTGACAGTGTGGGCAGCAGGTGGGGACCTGGCTCCCCTCAGTGTTGATGGACGGAAACATACTTCCTGGGCCATGTGAGGTCAGGAGTCACTGGCTGAGGTGTATGGCTATGCTGCAAGTCTGAGATTTTTACATGTTCAAAAGTTCATCTTTTCCTTTTTTGCCATCTTGGAAGAGCCCTTGCAGTAGCTCGGTCCAGTGGGAATGGGCACTGGCAGAGCCGGGCCTGCTTCCACCAGCTTGCCCTAAGTCTGAGAAATAAATACATTCATCACTGCACAAACATTGATACAAAAACAACACTGTTGAGAGTGTTCGCACCATCTGTAGGTAAGGACCAGACTTAAGTCAGACCCTTCTACTGCCCGAGGTGGGGTATGCGTATGATGGAGTCCGCTGAGCTTCCTAAAGCTCCCTGCTTTTTGGCTTGACTGACTCTCACAGTAACTAACACAAGGCTCACGGGCAGGGCTGACATCCACCCCTTAGATGCAGCCAGGCGGCCTGGGGGCTGGTCAGCTTGGTGCACGCTCTTTGGTGGCAGCTGAGCTTGAAGAGACCCCCAAAATGGGGATTAGGGCTCAGGTGAAGCTAGGGGGGAGGGGGGGTCTTCTAGTCCTTACCCAGCACCCAGGGCTGCCTCTGCCCTTGAGCTGCTCAAGGGTCAACGCAGAGGGACCCAGGAGGGAGGGGAAGAGGTCCCTGGGACTGGCCTTATAGCTGCTGAGGTCTGAAACTGTAAAAGTTTATGTAAACAATGAGATAAATATATTAGTATCTTTTTTTTTTTTTCTGAGCCCACTGAGGTTCCATACTCATTCAAAATGTGCTTTGGTTTAAAAAATAGGTTTTGTGAATTTGGGTATGAGCTTTTTTTCTTTTGATTTTTTTTTAAATCTTTTTTCCTACATGACATCTGCTATTTTCTGTTTCCTGTTTCTCCAAAACATTCAGGAATTAAATGACTAAGAGAGAACTGTAAGCCACCTTGGCCTCCTATGGCCTGATTTCCTTGAGGCTCTTAAAATCTACACACACACACACACACACACACACACACACACACACACACACACGAGAGAGAGAGAGAGAGAGAGAGAGAGAGAGAGAGAGAGAGAGAGGGGGGACAGACAGACACACTCATAAGCATGCACCAACAGAAACAAAGGAAAAGGAAAAACAAACCAAGTGTCAATCCCGTCCAGCCCAACAACCCTTAAAATCTTAAATAGGAAACTAGTGTTTTGCTTTCTCATTAACATACAGACAAGGCTTGGTACAATACTCTGTTGCACAGACGTGCTGAGGGGTTCTGCTCCCAGTCCCTGAATTTCTGCACGGCAGATGAGGCTTCCCACAGCCTGGGAGGCCACACGGGGTTTCCATGCTGTACAGACTTTGTGTCCTGTGGCTTAAGTGCTGGTGGGGTAGGGTAAGGTGGGGTGGGGTAGGTGGAGAGCAGGGGCCAGCATGCCCTGCCTCTTTCCTGGGTAAAATGGGGCTCAGTTCTTCCCTCAGCTGCTCTGTCTCTGCAAGAGCAGAGAACAGATTACAGGTGAAGGGTGAAGAACTGGGTCAGTGCAAGGGCACCATGTAGAGGTGCCCTCACTCTCACACCTGCCACTCACTGGGTCCCTGAAATCAGGCTGGAGGATCTCTCGAGGGGTGGGAGCAGGAAACAACTCTGCAATTTTTGGTCTGAAGTAAAAAAAAAAAAATCGAAAGGAAAATGAAAAGCCATTTTCACTGTATGTATCAAGCAACATGATAAAAGCCTACCGGCCCAGATGTGTGGCTCATGTGTGCCAGAGTACAGACAGCCTTGGTCTGGCCTTGCCCCTTGCTGGATCCCATGCAAGCACCTGAGGCTGGCTGACTCATCCATGTAAGGGTTAGTCTGATCCTATACTTGCTAGGTGGAGGCTGACCCTCACCTCTGACTCTGCAGTAGGTTCTTAGATACACTGAGTTCAGGAGGAGACAGGATGGGACTGGCTCACTTCCACCTCACTCAGGCCCACACAGGGAGCTGCCCCCTTCTCATGGCTTCTGTTATTCAGGTGCCCAGCACCTCCCCGCCCCCACAGTATCCCCTGAACAGCAATCATCCCTTCAGAGAGCACTGAGGCCTACAAGGGGCTCAGGCCAGCCCAAGCCCAGCTTACTTCCACTGTAGGAAAACAAAACCAAGTGGCTCAGCCTCAGCAGTACTGTGGTATTGAATTCAAGAGGTAGCAAAAGGTCAGAAGGCTCTCCACCTTGTTCAGTGAGCAAGGAAGCAAAACGTCTGTGCATAAGCAACACACACATCCCCATGCACACGCACATACCAACAAGAGTACCAATGGCCCTAGCACCAAGTCTGGCCTCCCCTCCACCCTCTGAAATTTCAGATCTTCTAGTCCAAACACCTCAAAAAACTTATGAGAGTGGGGGTGGGGGGGTTCTCAATAAAATAAGTACCTCTATCAAGTGATATTCCTTGGAAATTATGGAAAAAGCATGTTCTCCTGAGGAAGCCCAGGCAAGTAGGGCTCAGGATTGGGGAAGCCTTTGCACAAGAATGGCTTCTGGGGCCTTGGAGAGACAGGTTCAACCATGTCCACAGCACCAGGACGAGGGAAAATGACAGGGAGGGGCAGCTGCCCCAGTTACATTCAGTCTGCAGAGCCAGGCTCATCCCCAAAGAGGCGGGAGGAAAATATTGTTCATTTTGGTTTTAAAAAAGAATTTTTAAAAACTGTAAAAAAGAAATAGGAACATCTCAGTAGGAATAACAGCATTACAGGCCCAAAGGGCTCTTTAGTTGTAGAGAGGTAGGCAGTGGGGTCACCCTGACTGTCCAGTGCCAGCTAGCAGTTGCCACCCCAGTTCAAAGAGAAAGGAACTGCCACCCGACACCAGCTTCCCGACACCAGAGTCACACTGCACTGCAAAGATACAAGCACACATGCACACACACAGTTGAGGTCCCTGCCAGCTGAGGGCCTGCTCCAGGCACCACTTGACCATGGGAAACCCTGTGCCTCCCCCAGCCCAGACCACAGGTAAGGGACCAGGTCCCATTGACACCACATGATGGACTCCCACCAGCTCTTCAGCAGCCCCTTCAGGGAGCTGGGGAGCCAAGTGGGCAGGGAGGTAGAATAGTCACCAGCACCACTCGCACAGGGATAGCCCAGGCAGCTTCTCTCCTCTCAGCTTCCCTTGGTACACTGTTGATTAAAGCTCTGGGTGTGGGGAGGCTGGGCCAGAGAAGCTGCCAGGAGCCTCGTGCCAGACTTTGGGGCTCAACCCCTCCCACCATGCTTCTTTACTCCTCCTTCCATGGGTTCCCAAGTGGCAAGTCTGCAGAGGGCTCCCTCGGGTCTTTGGCTTCTAGGAAGGGGAGGTGTGCATGCGCAGGTGGCTGATGAGGTTGCGCTGCTGAGTGAACTTGCCCCCACAGAGCTGGCACTCATAAGGTTTCTCACCTGAGTGTACACGCATGTGCTCTGTGAGGCGGTACTGGCGGGTAAAGCGCATGCCACACTCATCGCAGGCAAAGGGCTTCAGGCCCAAGTGGCTCCGCATGTGGCGTGTCATAGTGCCTCGCTGTGTGAACATCTTGCCACAGATGTTGCAGGGGAAGGGCCGGGTCAACCAGTGTGTCTTCTCATGTTGCCGCAGTGTGGCCGGGTCTTTGTAGGTCTTCTCACAGACTGAGCACTTGAAAGGACGGGGCTCGGCTGCATAGGCTGCACTAGGTGTTGACAGGTCCTCAGCCTCCTCCTCTGCACCCCCACTGCCGGTCTCATAAGCTCCTTCTTCCTTGATGAATAACTCCTCCTCTGTGTGTGTCTCAACGTGAGCATTGAGCTGCTCAGAGCTGGGGAAGCCCTTGGCGCAAGGGATGCACACATAGAGGTTGTCTCCATATGACACTGTCTCATAGCCTTCCTGCCGGTACACATAGTGGGCGCCAGTGTGGCCACTGCCCCCCTCACTCCCACTCTGCCCACTGTCCTCACTCCCATCTTTGCCATTCTCCTCTTCTTCCTTGCAGGGGTATGGTGGCTCCCCATATGACCCACTGGGGCCACTTCCACCAACACTGCTGGCCAGAATGCCATTGGGAACCCTGTCCCCAAGCCCCTCACCTTCTTCCCCTGGGTTGGGACCCTTAGTCCCTGTTTCTCTCCGGTCATATGGGGACCCAGACACAGACTCCTTTTTGTTCCAATCTTTTTTGCGGGCTGAATGCCGTAGACTCTTGCGAGGTTGCCCGCCCTGCCCTTCCAGCAGACTCACGTGGTTTTCTTCAGCCCCTTCCAGATCCATGGGCTCATCAGGAGGGGGCCCCAGCTCAACATATGAGGCACTGTTGCCAACAGGCAGGGTGGAGGCTGAAGTGGGTGCAGGTGAGTCATGCTGGCTGTCACTGAGCTGGGCAGGGTCCTCAGGAGTGAGGTGGGGACCAGGGGTTGTAGGAGGTAAGGGGGGGCTCTTCTTGGACAGGTCCAGGCCCAGTTCCTGCTCACAGCCCCCACTGCTCCCGCTGGTGCTGTTGCTGCAGCCCCCCAAGCCCACCTCCCCACCAGTTGGGCAGCCTCCCAGGCCATGTGTGCTCTCCTGGGTAGAGCTGCCCAGAAAAAGCTCATCATCTGATCCTTTGGCCTGAGGGACCTCTTGGGGAACAGGGTGTCCTTTGCACCCATCTACAAGCCCTGGATACCGAGCCTGGATGACAGAGGTTGTGGACAGCCGCTGACTACGGGTTGGTCGCCCCATACCAGCAGCACCCACTCGGCCAGGGCCAAAGGGCTTGCCAGCTCGCTTCAGTTTGCGGCGGCAGAGGGCTGCCAACTCAGGCAGCTGGAGGTAGCTGGCGGCAGTGAGGAGAGTGCTGAAGTTGGGCTCAGATGGCTGGTCACTGGGCAGCAGCTTGCCCGTGTAGATGAAGTCCAGGATCTGCTGGAACACGGTGGAACTAACCATATCTGTATCTAGGTTGATGAGGTTATCATGCAGGACCAGGGACTTGAAGTAGATGCTACTAGCAGCCAGGACATTCTTGTGGGCCCGGAAGATAGAGTTCTCCACCATGATGATGACATCACACAGGAAGCCCTTGGTCCTCTGCTGGTTCAGCTGCAACAGGAGCTGTTTTGAATGGCTGGGCAGCTCCATGTCTGGCCCCATGTCCCTGCGCCCTGCCCACGGGCACCACCTGTGGGCAAGAACAGGCAGGATAGTTAACCTTCAGCCTGCATGAAGGTCTGGCACAGGGTATGCACTGAGTCCACCCAATTCCACCCTTTTAGGCACAGTGAACAGTACAGGTCTCAATCCACGAGAAAGGGGAGTGTATCTGCCCATCCCCTGCCATTCACTCATGATAAATAAAGGTGTGGAGCAAACAGTGGCTTCCAGACTGGACATGGCTTCTTGGTGCTCTTCGTAGCCATCTGTAATTCCAGTTCCCAGGGATCTGACCCCTTATGACCTCCACAGGAGCAGACACTCAAGTGGTGCACACATATACACACAGGCAAAACACTTGTATACATAAATAAAAATAATTCTAAAAAAATTTTTAGTGAGGTTTGAATTTTACTTTGTTACTGGTTTCAATCCTAAGAGTCAGTCACTCCCAGGCTGAGAACATAAAAGTGGGCAGCAGGTAGCAACAGAAGTGGGAGAGCAAATGCCCCTCTAACACACTAGGGGCCACAGAAGAAACTGGCCAGTCCTGCCTAGGCATGCAAACCCACAGGACTGGTCTTCCCAGATTTCCAGATTTTTTTTTGGGGGGGGGGGGTAATTTCCTTATGTTGAAGGGTTAAATTTTAAAAGATTAAAAAAAAAAAAGCAAGCAAACAAAAAATCCTATAAGCCAAACCCCAGTTCCTTTGGTAGCCTCTGGCCTGCAACCTTTGTTCTACCCTGGAATACTCTCAAACACCCCTTCAAGCAGACAAGGGTTCCCCATTTGCTAGCTTCTGGTCCTGACCCAGATACTGTACTCTCTGTCCCATAACTGCTGGATCCTTACAAGCTCTCCCCTATCCAGAAGTCTGGAGACACTCGGTACCGTCTTAGCTTGTGAACCTCACAGGCTCTGCATCCTTATTAGGAGAGACAGTTTGCCATGTGGGGCCTGGGAAAGGCAGCGAGTTGTCCCTTCCAGATAGGTTGCATAAACTTCCCTTGTGGTCACTAAGTAATACACAAACAAATGCCTCTGTCTCCAAAGGAACCTGTCAGCAAAACAGCAGTGTGTACAAGTGGGGTCCAGGCATACTGCCCACCTATGCAGAAGCACCTTAGCCAAGCAGGACACACCATAGACAGTGCCCCAGGGGTGCACAGACGCCAAAGGCCCCAGGGGGTCAAAAGTACTCCAAGTAGACCTCAGCTGTACTCAACTCCACATGCCCAGCCTTGTCTTCCAGTGCCTAAGTGGCTACCTGAGCTTCCTGAAACCACAAGCCATGGAGACACTGCTGCCAGCAATGCAGCACAGCAAGAGTCTGGGGTTCCAACAGCTTACAGATAGCTCTGCATCTCCCCATTTAGGGCACAATCTCTCCCTCTGTAGACTCACCTGACCTGGAACTCGATATGAAGACCAGACTGGCCTGTACTCACAACCTTGACCTCCCTTTGCCTCTTGGAGTACCAGGATTAAAGGGATGGACTGAGCACTACCATATGTGGTTTCTGGGTCCAATTTGTGTAAGGAGCTGAATCCTCTGAAGCTCACCACCTATGATGTCCTGCCACTTGGGTGGGCCTGCTATGTCCCCCCACATGACGAAAAGTTGTCTTCAACCCAACACCTGCCCTTGTTCAGAGAAGGAAATCCCATTTATCCTGAAGTTCCAGAATACACCGCGAATTAACATGGATGTACAAGAACACTACCAACTCAGCCTTCCAGAAAGCACTTACCAGGGGGCTCAGCCTGCTCCTTGCTCACAACTGAAGCAAGTCAGAGATGACTATGTGGCCCAGACAATGAAAACCAAACTTGTCTACCAGCTAGGTAGAAACGAAGAGCCTAAGGTAAGACCCTAAGTATCAGTGCAGAGCAACAGCAGGGCCGGCTCTGCTAGCAATAACACCTGGTGCCTCAGGCCTTGGCCACAGATCCCAGACTTCTCACATGCTGCCTGCCTGCTCTGTGCACATACAATGGACTGAAGTCAGGGCAGAGTCTACACTGCAAAGCTGTATGAAAGACCCAGAAAACCCCAAGAACTAGAAACCATGGTGATTCTTCCTTCTCCCAGCCTACCGGAGTGCCAGGGGCCCAGAAACCATGTGAGCAGCAGCCGGCGGGGGTGGCCTCCTTGAGTACGCAGACTTCCTGAGGGTGCATCAAAGCCTGGTTACCTGGGAAGAAGAAGGCAGGCATCAGTTAGGAGGGAAGAAAGGAGCGTGAAGGAGGGTCATATACTCTACTCCCAAACACGGGTCCACCAACAAAACAAGAGACAAAAGAAAAAAAATGGGGAACCTAATCTTAGGTATGAGCAGCTGGGAGGCACTACCTAACCCCTAAAACACAGGGTAGATGTCCCACGCCTTTAATCCCAACACCTTTTATCCTAGGACTCTCAGAGGCAGGCGGGTGTCTGCAAGTAAATTCGAGGCCAGCCTGCTCTACATAAGAGGGTTCCAGGGCGGCCATGGAAAGACCCAGTCTCAAGAAAACAAAGAGAAGAAAAAAAAAGAAAGAAAAGAAGAGAAGAGAAAAGGAAAAATCCCTGGAGGCCATTGTGGGAGGCTAAAGCAAGGTTGATCTTATTTACATAACAAAAGATCAAAATGGAACCACTAGTGGAAGGGCTGTTTCTAAGAGCCAATCTGCCACCTTTCCCTTCTCCTCTTGGAGACACAGCTCATCTGTCCAGAGTTCAACCCTACAAAAAAGCCAACAGCAGCCCCAGGTGAGGGGTGCTCCCACCACCACCACTGAGTCCTACAGGATGAGAAATCTTGAGATTATAGATCCAACAGCCTGGTCTCCCCCTGGAAGTCAGTAGAAAGAACTTGCAGTAGCCAGGAACCCATCTCTGCCAGCCCTTCCCCCACTCCTTGGGCCATGAGGGCAGGTCCCTCAGGAATGTGACCAGACCTGGGGTGCAGGCCTTAGGCTGAGGTCTCAGTCCTTGTCTTCAGGGGGTCAGCTGTCTCTCCTGTCCTGGGAGCAGCTCCATTTCAGAGTGGGTTCATTATCCTAAAGGCCACAGAACAAAGAACTAGTTCTGAAGCTCCGAGTTTGAAGCTAGCTGGTCACCCAAAGGACAAGGGACAGAAGCCAACAAAACTGGCGAGATGAGTGAACAACCACAGAACCAGGTAACCCACTTTAGCCAGACAGACACCTACCAAGCAGCCTAAACCAGCCCTGTCCGCCTTCTGCCTTCCCAAATCCCAGTAGGAACTGGGACAATTACTACACATTGCAGGGAGTGCCTGCTGTGCAGCAGGTTAGTCTGAATGGCTGGTCAAGGTCCTTACAGTGCCCTTCCACCAGGGGGAGATAAAGCCAGTCCTACAGAGAGCTTGAGTCCTCACTCCACGGGAGGCCCTGCACCTACAAATCACTGCTCTCTTCTTCCCGGTCCAAATGATGGCGACCTGGTGTCTACCCTAAGTACTTTCCTTGGAGAAGAAGCTAGTGCCTGGGGGACTGAGGCCCGAGAACGTAGCTAGATACATCTGCTCAGGAAAAGCCAGATAACACCCAGCAGCTTCTAACAGGTAGCGGTGCCTATTAACTAAGGGTAACAAGCCTGACAGGACTGCGAACCCAAACAAGAGCACCTATAGCCACCTGGGTCAATGGGACAGATGACCTCGGAAGCCAAGGAAAAGAAAGAGAAAGCCAGCACAGAATCTGCCTCTTGTCTCCAGCTACACAGGCTTCCCCTGTGAGTGGGCCCAGTAAGTCTGACCTTTGCAGCCAAGGTCCAGCTTGCTCTACTGTAAACACAAATAGAAATAATACAATTCTGGGTTACTTTCCCGGCCCCCACATTAGATATCAGTATATGGCCTTAATGGAATAGTATGTACCCATGTATCCTCCTTTTTCACTACTTCCCATCACAGAAAAGTTAGAGGCATGTGCCCCTCTCAGAGTTATCTGTGAACCCAGAAATGGGCTAGCATAGTACACATACACCACACACCATACAGCTCCCTCCCTCCAAGGTTTTAGAAATGCATTTAACTCAGGATACCACAGCCTAGTAATATTCTACACCACTGGACACTAGTGATTTTACCCTTTGGTCTCATGACCAAATAATCACTGACCCATGGGATCAAAATTCTAATAGTTTGTCTTTCAGATAAGGTTGCATATATCTCAGGCTGGCTTCCAACTTGCTATAGGCAGCAAGATGACCTTCACCCACCTCTATCTCCCAAAAGCTGGGGTTACAAGCAACACATAACCACCTCAATCTGTGACACTTAAACAATTAAACACTTAAACACTTAAACAATTTCTACTAGCTTATTAATTTTGTGGTACACCACTTTGGGAAAAAATAAGACGAACTACATATTCTTTCATATTTTAAATCAGGTGTGAAGGCTCAGAGCTATAATCTCAATACTTAGAAGGCCTCAGAGGCACAAAGGTCACATGTTCAAAGCCATCGTGAACATCAGACTAAAACCTGCCTCAAAAACAAGGGCCAGTGGTGGCACACTCCTTTAATCCCAGTTCAAGGCCAGCCTAAACTACCTAGCTAGCTCCAGGAGAGACAGAGAACTGACTGACTGGTTGTCCTCTGATCACCACCACCACCTCTCTCTCTCTCTCTCTCTCTCTCTCTCTCTCTCTCTCTCTCACACACACACACACACACACACACACACACACACACACACACACACACACACCGTACAAAGAAAGCACTGACAGATAAATTCCAGTCACTGGTTGAGCAGAAGATGCCACTTACACCAAACTCTACAAAGGGCAAAACTGTCGCTCCCGACTCTTCCAACTGAAGCGCTATTGGTGTTCCAGTCAATGAAAGCCCCAGTCCAGCATAATCTAGCATTCATTCATCCTACTTGCCCAACGAATGCAGCATTCAAATAGCCAATGAAAATGACAGACAACAGAGCCTGGGTTTCCCACCATCAGCTGCTGCCTCCTGCCCCTCAGAATGAAACTTGACTTGGGGATGGACTGCCATGACCCTGCTGAGGAAAAGGATACAGTGTCCACGAAGCCTTAAGAACTAGTGAAGGGAAGGAGAAGGCTTCCTCTTCCCTATACACGACAATGGGATAGGAGAGCATTGCTACAGCCCAGCGTTTATAAGGACTTGAGAAAGATTTTAAGAAAAGTGATTCTTACTTAAGGAAGAAATTAAGAAAGACTCCACTCTATCCTTCCAAAAAGTGCTGCCCCAAATCAGCCTAGATACCCACCTTGCCCAGTGCCATGGTCTCCAGAGGCTGCACACTCAGTGCCGTGCTGTGCCTCCTGGAACTCCTTCTGGACATCAAGCTGGTAGCTCAGCTTCTAGGACAAGAGGACTTCAGGCACACGGTCAGGCCCAGACTCAGGGTGTGGTTTCAAGCCACATGATACTCCTCACCCTTCTACTCAATGCCTGATCCCCTCAGGCAGGAATGAACCCTGCTGGAGGCATCCTAGGGCACCTGGACTGGAATTCCTCTGCTTCACACCCAATCAGGAGGCCTGGTGAAGAGGGAAAAGGCCAGGAAAGGGGGCCATCCCACTCAACACTCTGAAGAGCCTTCTCATCCTGTCTTTTTTTCTCATCCTGGCAGCCATACTTTTCCAGAAGTGTGCTTCCGCAGAAGGTCTGCGGGACTAAGAGGAGGCTCCTGCCTGGCTCATCCCAAGGAGTTTCTTCTACCATCCACGTTCCTGAGTGCCACTGCCAGGACAGGGAGAAGCTATGAGCCCAGGAGCACTGATGAATGCAGCATGGCGACCCTAGAGATTTAAGTACATCTGACTAGTACTAGTGTCAAAGAGGGCCGGGCCCCAGAGACTGTTACTACTGTCTGTAACCTCAGTGAGAGAAGTTGGTTCACTTACCATTATGGTAATCTCATATTCCATATGTGGCTCACCCCAAGCCTGGACTGTCTGAAAGAGACTAAGCAACTGAGAATCTAGACGATTCCCAAAGCCTAGTTCAGAACCTAACTACTGGCACAGTCACAAACTCGAGATCCCCTTTAACCCTGTGCCTGTCCTGGACTCCTCTATGAAACCCTATCCATCCAAGCCTTGTACCACATCTGCCCAAGTGAGATAGGTTTTCTAGGGGTGGGGGGCTGTGCAGTGACTGAACAGGTCTGAGCAGGTCTGGTGTCAGTGAAGCCTCCCACAGGCTTGAGGACCATTATCTCTACCTCCAGCTGCAGATAAGGTTCTTGGGGGTTAAGCAACTTGCCCACAGAAAAGAGTACATAGGTAGCAGAGTGAGAACTGACTGAGAAGGGGGCTGTGGTCAATTTTCCTTACTCCCAGGAAGGGCCTCTAACTACAGAGCTGCTCGGAGGAACTCAGGCTCCTTCCCCTCCCAGCCCTGGAGGCCTTGAAGCCTTACTCACGAATGTTAAGGCCTAGGGTTCAAATCCAACGTCACAAAAAATTAACAATAACCTCCCCACACACCTGCTTTTTCTCATGAACTATATGACTGTGAGGGCACAAGTCTAGCTCCTTCATCAGAAGATACAAAGTGAAGCCACTAACCAGCATGAACTGGGGGTTAGGGAGTTTGGTGCCTCTCTAACAATATCCCTAGCCAGGTGTCCTGCCCTTTAGGTTTGGGCTTGGTAGTGGGTGGGGCTCATTGCTCTGGGCAAGCCCAGCCAAATAATTAGGCCCAGATCTGGATACTAGCCAGCCACTCCTGGCTCTCTCCCAAGCAATCCTCCTGGAAAGCAATAGGCACTTCAAATGCCAAGAGCCCAGCCCTCCTCTTGTCACAGCTCCTATGAAATGCAACACTCAGGTTCTATGAAGAACATAGGTGGCATGGTATCAGACACCAGGACTGGTCTCCTCCTCCAACCCTATGGCCAGCCCTTGCAAAGGGGAGAAAGGCACCACTCCAGCCTATGGCCTTTTCCAAATCTATCCTGAAATGTTCCAGGGACCTATTAGAGACTTGTTGCCTACTTGAAGCTGACCTGCCTAGACCCAGACCACCTAACTGTCCAAGCATGCTGCTCCCACAGCAAGGCAAGTAACCCTCACTATAAGAAAGCCCAGAGGGATGAGAGGCACCGTGCAGCACCGATCACACCAGGCCCTGTGCCCTTGACTCATCTGTTCACCCCCAGTCCACTTAACTTCAGTGTCAGTATTCCCTGCCATATCTGCCCTGTCAGCTCCAGGCCACTCTAGCTGACAGCAGGAGAATCTTCATTGACAAAGTCAAATAATAATTTGAGATTGTGATGAATTGTTACAGAAACCAGATTACCTGCAACACAACAGAAGCTTAAAGACAAACAGGCTGAACTGAGCAATGGGGGTACACATCTTTAATTCCAGCATTTGGGAAGCAGAGGCAGGTGGATCTGAGTGAGTTCGAGACCAGTCCGGTCTCAAAGAGAAGACCAACAGGGCAGTAGTGGCACACACCTTTAATCCCAGCATTTGGGAAGCAGAGGCAGGCAGATTTCTGTGAGTTTGAGGCCAGCCTGGTCTACAAGAGCTAGTTCCAGGATAGGTTTCAAAACTACAAAGAAACCCTGTCTAGAAAAACCAAAAAAAGAATCCTTGTCTCAAAAAGTAGGGGGGGAGCGCTGGAGGGATGGCTTTGCAGTAAGGAGCACTGACTGACTGCTTTTCCAGAGCTCCTGAGTTCATTTCCCAGCAACCACAGGGTGGTTCTCAAGCATCTATACTGGGCAATCAGGGCTACCGAATGAGACCTTGTTTAAAGAAAAGGCTGGAGAAATGGCTCAGTGGTTAAGAGCATTGCCTGCTCTTCCAAAGGTCCTGAGTTCAATTCCTGGCAACCACATGGTGGCTCACAACCATCTGTAACGAGGTTTGGTGCCCTCTTCTGGCCTGCAGACATACACACAGACAGATCATTGTATACATAATAAATAAATATTAAAAAAAAGAAAAAAAGAAAAGGCTGGACAGTGGTGGTGGCTCATGCCTTTAATCCCAGCACGTGGGAGGCAAAGGCAGGTATAGTTTGAGGTTTTGAGGCCAGCCTGGTCTACAAAGAGTTCCAGAAGAGCCAGGGCTAAAAACAGAAAAACAGAGAAACCCTGTCTGGGGGCGGGGGGGGGGGGGGACCGGGGACACCTCTCTCTCTCTCTCTCTCTCTCTCTCTCTCTATATATATATATATATATATATACATATAAATATATATAAAATCTGGGTTTTTTTTCTTGGTCGAGACAGGGCTTCTTTGTTAAACAGTCCTGACTGTCCTGGAACTAGCTCTTGTAGACCAGGTTGGCTTCAAACTCAGAGCTCTGCCCTCTGCCTCCCAAGTGCTGGGATTAAAGACGTGAGCCACCACCGCTCGGTTTATGTGTTATATATATTATGATACATAATGTATAGTTAAGAATTCAAGAGGCAGGACAGGACAAAGTGATGGTCCCCCCACAGGCCTCTCCAGCCTAGCCCCCCCTTTTCTTAGCTCAAGGAGTAGCAGTATCAGAACTGTGAGTCTTATAATGCAGGTGCTTAGGCCCTACTATAAACTCCAGGAAGAGTCTGATCATTTCCTTAGATTCATTCGCTCATTATTAGGGAGGGGCACATGAACAGGCCACAGCATGTATATGGGTGTAAAATGACAGCATATGGAAGTTGGTTCTCTCCTTCAAATACATGGTTCTCTGGGATCAAACTCAAGTCATCAGGCTTGTTGACAAGCACCTTTACCAGTGAATCACCTCACCAACCCAAGAGCCTGCATGTAACACATTTAGTTATAAGATACACTGTCAGGGGCATGAGCTTCCCACTTCTAGAAAAGCCCAAGGAAATGCATTCATACCAAGCACTCAACGGTGATATCAAGTAGACAAAGTCCCCAAGGGAAGACACATTTTCTAAGCCAACAAGTCCAGCAGCTGGTGACTATAAATGGTATACCTAGAAAGAGATAGTTGAGGCCCAGGATTGATACTATAGGCACCCTCAACAGTGACTGTAACTAAGGAAAGGTATGGGGCCTTCCTGGGTAACATACACTGGCTAGAGAAGAGGCATGGGACAGGAAGTGGTGGCCCAAGCATTTAATCCCAATACTTGAAAGGCAGAGGCAGATCTCTGAGTCTGAGGCAGATCTCTGAGTCTGAGGCCAGCCTGGTCTACAGAGTGAGTTCCAAGACAGTCAGGGCTACACAAAGAAACCCTGTCTGAGGTGGGGGGGAGGGGGAGGAGGAGGGAGGGAGGGAGGGAGGGAGGGAGAAGGAGAGAAAAGGCATGGGTAGCTGGAAGAGAAGAGGCTCTGGGCTGGTGAGATGGTTCAGCACATTGCCACCAAGTTCAACAAGCTGAAATAAATTGAATTTAATACCAGGGACCCACATAGTAGTTGTGACATACAGTCACTCTGTGGAATGACTCCTACAGAAGCTGTGCTCTGCTCTCCTAAAGTACTGTGTCCACCCATGCATATACACTATATCCCACCATGTAGCCCTGGCTGTCCAGGAACTACAGAAACCAGGTTGACCTCTGCCTGCTTCTGACTCCCAAGTGCTGGGGTTTTAACGTCACCACAACCAAGGGTTAAATACTGTCGTCATCCCAAGACAGGGTTTCTCTGTCTAATAGCCCAGACAGTCCTGGAAATAGCTCTGTAGACCAGGCTGGCCTTGAATTCATGGAGATCTGCCTGTCTCTGCCTCCCAAATGCTGGGATTAAAGGCAGGCGCCACCACCACCCAGCAATAGATAGATATTTTTAAAAAGAGAGAAGAAGGCTCTGGTACAGGACACCCTAGTATAAAAGAAGCTGTTGAGTTCAAACTCCAACACTAAAAAAGAAAAAAGAAAAAAAAGCTAAAGTAAATGTGTAAGGAAGGACAAACAGTGACAGCAGAGCAAGGAGGTAGAAATTCCACAGGCAAGGAGTTGAAAGGGCACCAGGAAGCTGGGCCACCCAGCTGGAGGACTATCACAATCATCTCTGCCTGGGGACATCCTTCAAATGAGATAACTGAACCCCAGAGGGAGGTATATGTCACAGCTGAGTCACTAAGCAGCCACCTAGCCCAAGGCTGTGGGAGACAAGACTCCAACTTCCCTAAAACCAACTCTAGCAGCCAGTAAAACTCTACAGAAGTAAAACAGAAAACCTATGAAGTCTCTTAAACTTTTTAAACACATCTTTCTATGTAGTCATCTCCCCAAGAAACAGCTTCTTCACTCACTGGTAAAAGCTGATGTGAGATCAGGCACAATGACAAATGCCTATAGCTCTAGCACTGAGTGTCTGAGCCTAAAGATCACCACGAAGCCTGGAATACGAGAAATACGAGCCTGTCTCAAAGAGACCAAAAGCAGGCACCCAAAACCCCACTGTGCCCATGATAGTATGACCTCTGACTAGGATAAACTTTGAGATGGTAGTATGCTTCATGAAAATCAGCAAAAATATAAGCCTAAATATTTATTTCATGTCAGAAAGTAATGATGGATTTGTAAAATTATTTTAGCTGGGCGTGGTGACACACCCCTTTAATTCCAACAGAGCAAGATCTCTGTGATTTCCAGTCCAGTCTGGTCAAAATAATGAGTTTCATGTCACTCAAGGATAGTAACAGTACTTGTTTCTGATAGATATGGCAGAGACAGACAGATAACAAATATTTGTTTATTCATTATAAACTATTTATTTGTGTATTTACTTACGGTTTTCTGAGACAGGGCAGAGAATCTGTGTAGCCCTGGCGGTCCTGGCACTCACGCTGTAGACCAGGCTGGCGTCAAACTCAGAGATCCACCTGATTCTGCCTCCCAAGTGCTGGGATTAAAGGTCTGCGCTATCATTGCCCGCTCAGCTAAGAGTTATTGTTCTTCCAGAAGACCCCTGGGTTCTATTCCCAGCACCCATTTCAGGCAGCTCACAAATGCCCATGACTCCAAACCCATGGTGCCCCAACAGCTCTGTTCCCTCAAGGCACCTGTGTTCATATGCACATACTCAAAAAACATACACAAACATAACTAAAAATAAATAAATCTAAGGGCTGGAAAGATAGCGCAGGGGTTAAGAGCACTTGTTGTTCTTAAAGACTCTCAGAATCCATGTGGTGACTCACAACCTTCCTAATTCCAGGCAATCCAATGCCTCTTTTCTAACCTCTGCAGGCACCAGGTACAACATGGTATGCAGACATACATGAAGGAAAAACATCCATTTAAAAATAAAATAAATAGCCAGGCGGTGGTAGCGCACACCTTTAATCCCAGCACTCGGGAGGCAGAGGCAGGCAGATCTCTGTGAGTTTGAGACCAGCCTGATCTACAAGAGCTAGTTCCAAGACAGGCTCCAAGCTACAGAAAAACCCTGCCTGAAAAAACACAAATAAATAAATATAAAGGCGGGGAGGGCGGCTAAGCGTGGTGACACAAGTCTTAGAGAAAAATAAAAGGAGGTCCGAGGCTGTGGATCTGAGATAGAGCACTTTACTTAGGTTATAATTCCCAGTACCGCAAAAAAAATGGGGGCGGGGGCTTTTTAAAAGGTTGTTTAGCTTTGAGGAAGAGAATTTGGGGATTTAGGGACAAAAGATGAAATGAATAGGACTTTCTCTTCCTGGAGTGGCACAGCTCAAGGGTGAAAGACGGGCTACTAGGAAGGCAAGACACATAATGAAGTGCGAAATAGCAATACCACAGAACTCCAGTTACACACATTCAGTCTCTAAGAATGTGGACAGCACTGCCAGGTCTGTGTGCAGAATACAGACCCAACTCAAACAAGTCACTCTGTGTTTCAGGATACAGACACGATGTAGGGAAAGGTCAATCCACAACTCAGATGAGGCACAACTCCTATAGGACAGAAATGAACCACATAGAAATGGGGGTGTCCAGAAGCTGGGGTAAAGGGTTGCTTTTTATACGACACTGGAAGAACTAGGATTATGATTAGTAGGCTACTGACTTCACAGTAGGCTTTCAATTATTAATCCCTACATTCTTTAAGATGTATATATACTATAGTCGGGCGGTGGTGGCACATGCCTTTAATCTCAGCATTTGGGAGGCAGAGGCAGGCGGATCTCTGTGAGTTCGAGTCCAGCCTGGTCTACAAGAACTAGTTCCAGGACAGGCTCTAAAACAACTACAGCGAAACCCTGTCTCGAAAAACCAAAAAAAAAAAAGTATATATACTTATATATAATAATACACAACTCATATTATCTGGCCACAATGTTGTTATAATATCCTAATTTCCTAGAGCTAATCTCTAAAACTACTAGGGAAACTGAGACTGCTCTGTATAAAACTCCCAAAGCAAGCCAGGTGGTGGTCACACGCCTTTAATCCCAGCACTCAGGAGGCAGAGGCAAGCAAATCTTTGTGGTCTACAAAGTAAATTCTAGGACAGCTAGGACTACACAGTGAAACCCTAATGGGGGAGGGGGAGGAAATCCCAAAGCAGCTCCACCCGAAGAGTCACCTGATCCAAAGACCCAGTACAGGGTTCCCAACATTGTGTAACTCTATTGAAAATGCAGAGTTGAAGTAGGGGGCTTTCCAAGATTCAGGACCCACAGGAGACCACACATAAAGCATCACTCAGTCCTAATGTAAAGCCAGACTGTCATATGTGCAGGAGAGCAGGTATGCCTAACTTTACAGGTATCTCTTTCTAAGGACCAGATAGGGAGGAAAGGCAGAGTCAGAGCCAGTCTGAGAGCTTGTCCAGCATGTACAAGATGCAAATTTCATCCCTAGCACAGCAAGCAAAAAGGACAGCAAAATTTTACCTCAGCAGCTAAAGGAGCTTGCTGACTTCCATGGAAGCACATGGTGGGAAAGAACCAACCCCACAAATTGTTGACTTCCATGCCAGAGAGCAGAGATTATAAATCTACTTTTAATTTAAAAAAGAAAAAAATTAACCCATGTCTAGAAAAGCACTCTCCTGAGGCCCCTCCCAAAAACCCACAGAGCATTGCGTTTCTGCCCTTCTGATTGAGAACAATTCATCATGTCACCCTTCTCAAACATACATCGTCACTTCACATTATCACTTTCCTTAAAGTTCAAGCTCAGCCTTAGATTCAGCTCTTCCCTGAGAGATGTTGAAACCACCTCATCCTTCCAAAATGTTCTGAGAAGCCTATACGCCATGCCCTCCAATGGATGACCTTTCCACCTAAGTCCCTTCCTCTTCCTTTCTTTCTGCTCCTCACCTGATGCCAGTATCAGCTGAGGCACTTGTTTGTATACCCACCTCCTACCCACCCTAGTTAGCCCCACTGACCAGCACTCAAAGTTAAAAACCCTGTCACAATATTCTTCAGGATGTTCTTCTGGTTTTCAGACATGGTCTCATATAGCCCAGGCTAGCCATGAATTCCTACTCCTCCTGCCTCTACTTCCTGAGCGTTGGGATTACAGGAATGTGCCATGCCCAGCTCTTGCCTTTTTTTGGTTGTTGGTGGTGGTTTTTCAAGTCAGGATTTGGTTTCTGTGTTGCCCTGGCTGTCTGGAACTCACTCTAGACAATGCTGGCCTCCAACTCAGAGGTCTGTCTGTCTGCCTGCCTCTGCCTCAGAGTTCTGATATTAAAAGTATGTGCCACCACCTCCTGGCTGACACTGCAATATTTTTTTCCATGAAGATGTCAAAATCCTAGACAAACTGGCTTCCTAGCAAACTTTAAAGTGTAACAACTTTTTTTAAAAAAACTGAGATAGGGTTTCACTGTGTAGCCTTGAATAGCCTGGAACCCAGAGCCCTCCCTGCCTCTGTCTCCAAAAGCTAAGATCAAGGCATGCATCCAGGTAGAGCAGTGGTTCTCAACCTACCAGTCACAATCCATTTGGGGGTCAAGTATCAGATATCCTGCATATCAGATATTTATTACAATTAATAGCAAAATATTATAAAAAGAGCAAAAAAAAAACAATTATGAAGTAGCAACAAAATAATTTTATGGCTGTGGTCATAGCATGAGGAACTATATAAAAGGGTTGCAGCGTTAGGAAGGCTGAGAATCCCTGAGCTAGAATAACAATTTTTAAATAAATGAACAAAAGGGTTGCTTGAAACGGCATCTCAGGCTCTGGGGCTATGGGTACAAGAACAGAGACCAGTGGGGGAAGGGTGCTACCAGGAAGCAGGATGTGTGGATGAGCATGCTGCCTGCTGGGGGCATGAAGTCAAAGTCCCCTTCTACCCAAAGAAGGCTAAGCAAGCAGCGTTCTCTTATCAGCGTCCATACATGCATGGAATGTGGGACTTTGGAAACAATCCTCTCCCCTCAGCCAGTATGGGGGCTGCCTCAGGCTCACACCTGGTCTTCTGGAGTTTAGGTTCACTTATCACAGTCAAAGGGCAATCCAAGCCCAGTGCCTGATCACCTGAAGGCACTTTCAGAAGGCTGTGGCTCAGTTTCTCCCATCCTTGCTCCAGCCCCTGGGCTCATCTACTTAGGACACCCTGCTCGCAATACCACCAGAGGCAGTGACTGAGCACCCCTCTTTTGCCCACATTGAAAAAAATACTAGGAGAGCTGGCGTGGTGGCACAAGCACCCTTTTAATCCCAGCACTCGGGAGGCAGAGGCAGGTGGATCGCTGAAGGCCAGCCTGGTCTGTGGAGGGATTCCAGGACAGTCAAGGCTGCACAGAGAAACCCTGTCTCAAAAAACAAGAAACAACAACAACAACAAAAATCCTAGAAGGGAAGGTTGTCAGGTATCCTAGAAGAGAAGGCTGTCAGGTCTGAAGTACAGTACCCAGGCTTTCACTAAGCCCTCTCTTTCAGCTGCTCTGCAAAGGCACTGTGCCACAGAGACCAGAAATTCCAGAAGGGGCTGTTATTATTAAACAGACCTAGATCTTTAAGGTCTAGGGAAGCCTTCTCTGCCTTCTAGCCCCTGGGGTGGGGAAACCCTTCAGCTTTGAGAGCCATCACCCATTCCTTACACTTGAACTAAAAACTTCAGCTAGGGGGCTGGAGAGATGGCTCAGAGGTTAAGAGCACAGGCTGCTCTTCCAGAGTTCCTGAGTTCAATTCCCAGCAACCACAACCATCTGTAATGAGATCTGGTGCCCTCCATGCCAGAACACTGTATGTATAATAAATAAATCTTTAAAAAAAACAAAAAACCAAACCCTCAGCCAGGATCTGTAAGATAGTACATCCAGTAAAGGTGCTTGCTGCCAAGTCTAGATACCTGAATTAGATACTGAAACTCATATAGTGGAGAGACCCTACTCTCTCAAGTTGCTCCCTGACCCCGACATGTGCAACACCCTTCCCTCTAAAAAAAAATGACATAATTTTAAAGGAAAAATAAAACCTCATTTGTGGGCCAGCAAAATGGTACATCATATAAAGGTACATGCTTATACCAGACCTGAGTTTGATTCCCAGAATGCACAAAGAAGAAACAGAGAGTTGACTCCCATGAGTGGTGGTCCTGAGTTTTAGACACATATAAACTAATTTAAGGAAAAAAAAGGAGGCAGGCGGTGGTGGTACACACCTTTAATCCCAGTACTTGGGAGGCAGAGACAGGTGGATCTCGGTGAGTTCGAGGGTAACCTGGTCTACAGAGCGAGTACCAGGAGAGGTTCCAAAGCTACACAGAAAAATCCTGTCTTGAAAAAGAAAAAAAAGGTCTGGCAGGACTCAGAAGCTTTACAGCCTGAGTCCAGTCCTGGGGAGACCTGGCTCCTGTAAGTTGCCTTCTGACTTCCACCTGCATGTTAAAGCACACACCCACATACCGTTGCCCCACCACCCAAACACACACACACAAAAAGATTTTGTTTGTTTTGCTTTTCAAGACAGTGAGTGTTCCTCTGTGCAGCCCTGGCTGTCCTGGGACACCAAAGATCTGCAGATCAGGCTCATTAAAGGTATGAGCCACCACCAGGCACAAAAGAAAATCTGAAACAAAACAAAAACCTCCCAAAAGTCTTGGGGCCTTGTATGGTAGCCCACACTCCAGGTGGCAGAAGCAGGGGTTCCAGGTCAGCAAAGACTATATAGTGAGACCTGTGTCCGTCTCCCCACAAAATAAGGGAGGTCACAACCAAATGGCAAAATGCAGAGATACCCAGACCCAAGGATGCACACATCTATAACAACTCCTGCACCTAAGGCTCAGGAACATTGTGCAAAAACTCTACAGACAGGCACACTATTGTGGAAGGGAGAAATCACAGAAGGACCCACAAGTAGACACAGAACTACAAGCAACTATAGTACTGATTGGTGAGAGAATTAGTCCCTAGAGATAAACCACTCCCCCAATAGATTATCTAATTCCAAGTGGTGAGCCCTGAAATCACATATGTAAAAGTACTAAATAGACTTGGTATTTACATATTTTTTAAATATTTATTTATTTATTATGTATACAATATTCTGTCTGTGTGTATGCCTGCAGGCCAGAAGAGGGCACCAGACCCCATTACAGATGGTTGTGAGCCACCATGTGGTTGCTGGGAATTGAACTCAGGACCTTTGGAAGAGCAGGCAGTGCTCTTAACCTCTGAGCCATCTCTCCAGCCCCTTGGTATTTACATATTTACACACATATACATATACAACAGTAACAAAGAAAACGAGACCATGAATTTAAGAGGGAACAAGGGGGTAGTGTATATGGAAAGTATTGGAGGGGGGAAGGGGAAGAGAAAACTACTGTAATAAAACTTTTAATTAAAAAAAAATGAAGTTAGGTGGTGGTGGTACATGCCTTTAATGTCAGCACCCAGGAGGCAGAGGCAGACGTACTTCTTGTGAGTTTGAGACCAGTCTGGTCTACATAAGAGATTCCAGGACAACCAGAGCTACACAGTGAGATCCTATCTCAAAAAAGAAAAAGCAGCATTTCAGCCCAAGTACCACTCAGAAAAAGGTGCCCTCAGACTGTGTGAAAGCTCCCACACACAACTCACTGCTAGAACTGTACCATCATTTGTACAACAGGGGCTAATAAAATGATTAGGGCTGCACAGGTATGTTCTAAGGATTAAACTCAGGCCTAACATGCCCACCACAAGGCTGAGCAAGGGTAAGGGCCACCCTTCTTCCACCACTCCCTTCTCTGGAAAGCTTCAAGAGTACCTGCACCAGCTTCCTGCAGAAGCAAAAGGTGGGGTTGGGGCTGTAGCTCAGTTAATAGTGTCTGTCTAGCAAGCATCAAAGTTTGATTTCTAGCCTAGAGAGAAGTAGGTATGGTGTCACACAATACAGGCAAAGGATATTATGGGCACCTTGGCTGTAAACCCCACCACCACCACCAAGCTAGCAGCTTCTCCTCAGGAAAGTTTGTTCAGACTAGTCTACCAAGATCCATACAGTGGAAAAGTCGCTCTGTCTGGGTCCCTACTACCATCTTCCTCTTCAGTCACTACCCTTTTCCTTCACTGCCTCTACCTAGGCTGTTGTGCCTCCTCTAAAGGACCACACTTCCTACCCAGGACATCACCATGACAGTACACTCAGGGTTCTTAACATAACACTCCTGTCACACAATTATTGCCCTAACTTCAATAAACAGAAACTAAACACCAGGGCATCCCACTGCCCTGTTCCCACAGAGGCAAAGTCTGAAACCCTGCTCACATCCCTTCACAGCACCCACCCTTCCTTCCAGTTCTTAGTGGAAGTTTACGCACATTACCTTGCCTATATAAGGCAGCCCAGAAACTACCTCCAGGACCAACGTCTCTCCCAGGGACATTGGGGGCAAAGAGACCAGAGGCAGTGGTCCCAGCAGTGCCTATCTATCTAGAGTCATATCTCAGCTGGGGTCAAAGTGAGCTTGTCAGACAAAGCCAGGTTACAAAGGAGGCCAAAAGGAACCCAAGAATGTAACCAAGCCAAGGTCAGACAACGATGGACGCCCAAGTTATAGGGTTGGTGAGACTGAATCTTGGGGCACAGGGAAGGTGGCTCTGCAGAGAACACTGCACGGCCCCTGCGTATGTATGCTCAGGCTTTGCTACTCTCCCTCTGTTCAGTGCTCCTCTACTGACCAAGACCTGCCATGTCCATTCATTCATTCACTGGGTAACTGCTAACCACACTGTGCCTTTCCAAATCATTAATTAACAGCATAGCCTACTCAGCCTTACCGCTCAATCTTTTGCTTGGTTCTGTTATAAACAAAGATATGCTACTTGGTGAGACAGTGGTTCTCAAAATTGATCACATACCAGTTTCACTGCAGGAAACAGAGGACCCACTTAGGGATAAACTGAGCTCCCCAAAGATGAAGTCAAGCATAACACAAGCAACAGTGCCATATTTACATGCAGTCCAAGTCCATCATCCCACACAGTATGGACACTTTGTCCACATAAGGTTAGGTCCCAGGTCTCAGGTCCCACCTTCCCTTTTCATTTACTTTATGCACAAGAACTCACCAGGAATTCACCTGCTTCCAAGCAGCAGGATAAGGGAGTTGCAAAGACCATGAACAGGGTTCAAGTTATGGGATCCTTCACCTGAAGAGTCCAGAACTGGGTTGATGAACATTCCAACAGGGTTCAGACCCCTATATGGAAGTGGGAGCAGCCCCTCCCACCAGCCAAAGCATCTGGCCACCCATAGGTGCTGCTAGGAAGGAGGCCTGAGGCCCCAAACCCACAAAGAACAACTATCCTTGTACTCATACCGAGCCAGCAGCCCTTCCAGCCACACAAAAGACTCGCTCTCACCTGGACCCTTCATCCTTGTCACTCTGGGAATCCCAGGACAGACATGGCAACCTGAAGAACTGTCTGCCTTTCCATACCCCACAGCTCCCTCTTCCCCCACAGAAAAAGTTCTAACTGTCAATCAGGAAAACAAGAACCTACACCTATTTCCACCTCACAAGGAACAGGAGGGACTTCTGGCCTAGATGCAAGTGGCTGACTCACCCCTTCTCACCTTGAAGGTTAGAAGATCCTCAGTCCCCTACTTCAAGCCTGAACCCATGCTTCTTCCTCCTCCTTCCAAGAGTAGTTTCATCAATTATGATGGCCTTCCTGAAGATCCCAGGGAGGGTCATGGGGTCATGCACCCATTCACTTAAGTCATGCTCTTCCCAGGGTCTATCTTTCTGTACTTTTCTGGGCTGTGGCAGTGCCTGGCCTTCAGGGAATCAAGCTTACTAGGGTTTCCCATGCTCATCTCCCAGCAGGCTCAAGAAAACAGTTGCTCCTTAAGGGACCTTTCCTAAACCTTGGGACAAGCTTCCTTCTCCCTCCTGCACACACATCAGTTAATACAGACACAAACTTGTCTGGAAGGCTTGTTTAAAAGATTCTAATAGAAATCCAGTCTTTCTGGAAGAAAAGGTTCTCTACCATCCCTCCCAGGTCTGAGCTCAAGTATCTACAGACATCATGTAACAAAGGCTCTCAAGTCAAAGGCATTTACCCTCCAACCCCAGCAAGTTATTAGCCTCAGTCTCAGGAGAACCCCGCTGAACTGGAATGACATCTATCACTGGGCCTTAAAAGCAGAGCAGTGGTACACAAGTCTGTGAGCACCAGAGGACAGAAAAGCCAGCACAGTTCAGACATGCCATAGGGGCTAAGTTTAGAAAATGTGGCTGAGTAAATATAAAGTTTGCAAGTCTCACATCTGGCGGGCAGTGGCGCGCCCAAGGCTCAAACACCTGCAAGATCATGTTTTCCAGGATCTCCTGACCATTAGCCTGGCCCAACCTTCACAGTACCACAGCCTTTAAAAGAAAAAACCCTCATGTCAGCTACCCAAGGGGCACACTATATCTGCAACACTCTGGAAGGCTGAGGCAGGAGCACAAATCTGAGGCATATCTGGGTACACAGCGATAGCTTATCTAAAACAAAAACAAGGTTGGAAAGACAGGGTAAAGTTGCCTGCTGCCAAGTCTGGCAATTTGAGTTCAATCTCTGAGACCCAAGTGGAAGAAAGAAAGCAACAACAGCTCCTGCAAGCAGCAAACACACACATAACAAATAAATAAATACAATAAAAAAAAAGAAAAAAAATCCCAGCTCAGCCACCAATAACCTAGCATGGATGCTAGCCCATGCCTTTAATCCCAGCACTCGGGGAAGACACAGGTGGATCTCTGTGAGTTCCAAGATAGCCAAGGCAATTACACTGAAAAACCCTGTCAGGAAAAACAAAACAAAACTTAAATTAAAAAAAAAACAAACAAAAAAACAAAACCTAGCATGGCATCCAGTGCCCTCCTCCAGCCTACAAATGGCCCCTCCCACTATGCCTGCCACCCACACTGCCCGTGTCAATCCTCTTATAATCACAGGTTACATTCAAGCTGTCTGTCTTAGAAGTGAGGTGGTAAGGTGGGGGAGAGTCATCACTGTCCAAGGTTGACTGCAGAGTGAACTGCATGCTATGGAAGAAGAGCACCACGCCTGCGAGTTGTCCCTCCAACCTCTAGCAGACTGCAATCCACACACATACATGCATGCATGCATACAAAAAAAAAATGAATGAAAGTAATAACCTCTCTCTCTTGGGGTTTTCCAAGACAGGACTTCTCTGTATCTTAGATTGTCCTAGAACTCACAGAGATCCACTTGCCCCTGCCTCCACAATTGCTGGGATTAATGGTGTGTGCCACCACATCTCTTAACAAACTCCAACTCCAGTTAAAAGGGGAAAAGGTACTTCAAGCCCCTAACCCCACCCCCTCAAGCCTGACCTTGACAGGCAATAAAGTCTCAGGGAGATTGCACAGCATTCCCTGCAGCTCAATAATGCAAGACCCTGTTGCTCTCGTCCACAACAGCTGACTTCAAGTGGATCTGAGGCTGTGCTTATTAACAAAATGAGAAATCTGATCTGTGGAAAGAAAACACTATGTGAGGATTAATCTAGGATTGCAGCTTGTGGAAGAGGCTAGGCTGTTGGCCAAGACCAGGAAGTGAGGAAGGTATCCTGCCTACCTGTCCACAGAGGAGGTACTCCAAGGCAGCATGGGATACATTACCTCTCTGCCTGCCTGCACCTCACCTTGGCCTTCCAGCAAACCATTTTAGCTTGGCTTTAATTCAACTCAGGGCTCCCTCAAGCTGCTTTTTTCTCTATGCGAAGCCAGCAAACAGAAGATTTTTCTTTTCAGGAACTGCTCATAAAAGCTCAGTGACTAATATACAAGTCCCAACAACTGGCAGGAAAACACTGCAGGAAGGAATTCTGGGCACACAGCAGCACTCCAACAGCCAAAGGAGCTGGTCGACAAGCACTCTCCAACACCATACCACCAGGCTGTAGAAAGCCAGGAGCCAAGCAGAAAGTTGAGCAAACAGTGCTGACTCCACTCACTGCAAGCAGGGAGGCAAAGACTCTGCCCAGCTTTTCTGGAAAAACCCTGTAGGTTTTCATTAAAACTTGAACTGCACAGGACAGAAAGATCACCTGCAGGCAACATGACTTCTTGCAAAAATCCTAGTCTGAAGGACTCTGCTAGTCACGTTTGTCTCTAGAGGCCAGGCTGGCCCGCCTGCTTTATTTCAGACTACTCCAGAAGCCCTGCTCCACCCAGCATACTTTTTCTCCTTGAGCCAGGGCTAGAGCGGTCACCCAGCCTACGATCCTAAAAATGTCTGTTTGAAAGCCACGGATTCCAGATACTGGCAGATAAGAACAGGGGAGAGGCAAAGCCAGGAGGAATCGGAGCAATAACGAATTTGGCATCCCTCTAGGATTTGGTTCCATCCCTCCACCATCCGGTGTCCCAGAGGGAAGTCCCAAGTTCAGCCTAAAAGGTGAAGCCCTCCACTACCTGCCCGCTCCCTGCCCTAGGGGCAAAAGACACAGCTAACAAACCCCAGAAACAATCCACAGCCACAGGATTCCTATAGGCAAGGGGCCGCCCCTCCCCCACCACCACATATGTCAGTGGGGGTGGCCTCTCCGTGTTACACCCCTCCTGCTGTTTGGGAGTGAGGGGCCTAGAACACAGCTTTCCAAATGAGCCTGACAACTATAACTAGAAAAGACACTGTGAAGAAGGGGGCAGAAGACATAAGTAAATAACTTCTAAATCTCTCCGGCCGGCCGAGATCAGCACTGGACTCTCGAGGGAGTCCAAAACTGTTCTGGGTGGGGCTGCTGGGAGTATTATCTGGCCTCAATCTCTCCCAAGTACGTTAAGTCAGTGCCCCCCTGGGAGAGGCATTTCCCCCAGCACACACACCCAGCCCTGTGTGCATATGAACCATTTTGGAAGATAAACAGAGAATGACAAGCTAGGGCCCCTCAGCTCACTCCCTGAGCCAGCCAGTCCCTTCCTCCTGCCACCCTCCCCCCCTCCCCCCCCCCCCAGCCCATCTCTCTTCCTGCCAGGCGGCTGCCTACAGCAAAGGTCTGGGGGCAGGGCAGAAAGCCCACCCAGCCACGGAGCCGGGCCCTCCTAGCCCATCCGTGTCCCTGCCACGGCCAGTCTCCCAGCCAGGAAGGGGACTAGAGGGAAAGGACAGCAGACCGTACACAAGCGCAGTTCTGGAAATCGTAAAACGTCCCAGCGAGGGGCAGCCGCAGGCACACAGCCGTTTGCATAATGGGAGTCCGCCCGCCTGTCAGGCAGCACAGCTCGCCCGACGCCGTTCGGATTAGATTGCTAATGAAAAGGCACAAAGAGCCGGCGCCCGCTACCCCGTCGACCCCCGCACCACAGACTCGCGCCCCAGGACTGGCGCGGCCCCGGGGGCTTTGTGCCCGGAGTCCCATGCTGCCCGCAAGCCGCCGGGCACCTGGGCCACAAAGCCCCCGCCCGTCCGGGGTCCCGCGTGCGCCTCGGTTCGGGACTAGGAGCCGTGCGCGCGCGTCGTCCCACGCGCGCACACGCCCCCCTCTCCGGGAGCGCGCCCGGTCCCGCGCCCCCCTCACTCAAGGACGCCGCTTACCTCATGTGCCTGCCAGTGGCCCTTACTCGTCGGCGCCCGGCCTGCGCCGCACGCGCCCGCCCTGTCCGCCCGCCGCCGGCCCGGCTCGGCTCCCCGCCCAGCGCGCCCAGAGCGCCGCTCACAGCCGCCCGCTCCGCGCCATCTTGGAAGCTTGTGACGTCAGCTCCACCCGTTCACCCCTGACCCACATCTGAATGGGCGAGCATCGGGGCGGACCTAGGGGCGGACCCTCGTGGGGGCGGACCCCTGAGACTGGGCGGGGCCGAGGAGAGGGCTGAGTCCCGGGAGGGCAGGGTGGCTGCTGGACAGCGTAATGGGGGAGGGGTGCACGGGAGGCCCCAGGAGCTCTAACCCGGACGCCGACCGGATCCCGACCCAGGTGCCAGAACGGGACGACGGCAACCTCATCGCGAAATACTTGCCCCGCACACCCTGTGGAACAGTGACCCTGTTCTCTATCACACGTCTATGCCTAGCCCCCAAACGGAAGACTGCCCCTTTTTGAGCCTGACCCTGACCCTAGAACCCCCAACACTATCACCACCTATCCGTGTCAGGTGGCCTGCGCCTCACCTCTCAGATCCGTTTGCGTCCCTTGGTTCTTCAACTATGCGGAGTAGCTCAATCTGCAAGGTTTAGTCCCCGAACTGCCGGCTCCACGGTCTGAGATGTACGAAGGCATGCGTGCTTCTGATTTTAAAGAGAAGCCCAAGAGTTCTAACCCCAATGCCTCCTGGGGTCCTTGTGCCCACACCCTCTAAGGTCCACCTGGCTTGCTCAGAGGATCAGGAGGTCCCTCTACACCCTTTGCTTATCCAAGTTTTCTGGTGATCACAGCAGGTCCCAGGGGTCAAAAGGCAGCCCAGTAAGACCCAAGGGTTGTGACAGCTAGCCGGGCGGTGGTAGCACACACCTTTAATCTCAGCACTCCGGAGGCTGAGGTGGGCTGATCTCTGTGAGTTCAAGGCCAGCCTGGTCTACAAGAGCTAGTTCCAGGACAGGCTCCAAAGCAACAGAGAAACCCTGTCTCGGAAAGAGAGAGAGAGAGAGAGAGAGAGAGAGAGAGAGAGTTGTAACAATCTAAAATGTTTTCAGGCTCTCTGGAAGGTTATAATGGCCTTTGAACACTAAACAAAGGAACCCACTACTGTTAAGGTTAGAAAAGTCCTAACCAGTGCCCACAACTGCTCTATAGGGAGATTGTGACCCAGGGCCAACATTGAAACCCAATATAATAACCAATCTCAGAGGCTAATTGTGCAGCCATGCTTTCCTCATGTGCACAAGCTTAACATGTCAGATATAGTCTTAAAATTATTTTTTTCTTAAATTTATTTTTATTTGGTTTTGGTTTGGGGGGTTGTTTTTTTTCTGTTTTTTGTTTTGTTTTTTGGTTTTTTGTGGTTTTTTTTTTTTTGGTTTTTCGAACTGATAAGACAACTTAGATTTAAAACGAAATGGTGCAAGTGCATGTGTTTAGTCCCAGAACTCTGAAAGCTGAAACAGGCAGATCTCTGTGAATTCAAAACCAATCTGGCCTACATAATGAGTCTGGAGTCAGTCAGTCAGACTACACAGTAAAACCCTGTCTGGAAAAAAAAAACAAAAAATAAAAAATTGTCAGGAGCTTCACGCCACCCAAAGTTACATAGTGAGACCCTGTCTCAACAATCCAAACCAAAAAAAAACTCAAGGAGAAAGAAAAATGTCCGACACTCCCCCAAAAAAGTCAAATGTTCTTCTAACCAAAGAAATACACATTTCTTTGTCGGGTGGTGGTGGCACACAGGTTTGCTCCCAACAATCCAGAGACAGAGGTAGGCAGAACTTGACTTTGAGGCCAGTCTGGGCTACAAAGAAAGCTTGTTTAGAAAAACAAAAACAAAAATATAGAAAATATAGTCAATCTTAAAATTTATAGAGAACACATAAACACACAAATAAATGAATTTTATAGGGGAATAAGATCACCCAAAACAATTTTAAGCAAAAAGACTAATGCTGAAGATATAGAAATACTTCAAGTTATAATATAGAGCCGTAGTAGTAATAAAAATTCCTTGCAGCTAGGGCAAAACCACAAGCAGGGTAAGGTGGCTCACTCACTCCTAAAACCTCAATACTCAAGATGCTGAGGCAAGGCCTTCAGAGGTGCCTTGGGTTAAGAACACTTGCTCTGCTGGACGGCGGTGACACTCACCTTTAATCCCAGCACTTGCTAGGCAGAGGCAGGTAGATCTCTGTGAGTTCAAGGTCAGCCTGGTCTACAGAACAAGTTCCAGGACTGGCTCCAAAAAGCTACACAGAGCAGAGAAACCCTGTCTATAGAAAAACCAAAAAACAAAAAAAACAAAAACAAAAACAAAAAAAAACATACTTGCTCCTCTTGCAGAGGACCCAAGACAGTTCCCTGTATCCACTTGGTGGCTCACAGTCATCCATAATGACAGTTCCAGGAGAGTCTTCAGCCCCTTCTTCTAACCTCTAACCTCTTCAAGCCCTAGGCACATGCATGAAACACATACTTAAATACATCAAAACACTCACACACATGAAATAAACAAACAAACTACTTTGAACCCAAGAATGGTGAGATGTCTCAAAAACAACAACAAAAAAAATCCACATTGAATGCTGACCAGTGGTGGCACACACCTTTAATCCCAGCGCTCGGGTGGCAGAGGTTGGTGGATCTCCTTGAGTTCAAGGCCAGCCTGGTCTACAAGAGCTAGTTCCAGGACAGTAAGGACAGTTACAAAGAGAAACCTTGTCTCAAAAAAAAAAAAAAGAACCAACAACGACAACAACAAAAAACTACATTGAGATTCCATCTCACACCAGTCAGAAAGGTTGTCATCATCAATTAAAATATGATAAATATGATGATGGTGGGGTGGGAGGGAGCTTATACTCTGTTGGTTGAAATGTAAATCAGGCCAGTCACTAGGAAATTGATATGCAGTTTCCTCAAAATACTAAGACAAGGGACTGGAGAGATGCTCAACAGTTAAGAATACATTCTGTTTTTGAAGAGGACCAGAGTTCAGGTCCCAGCACTCATGTTACGTGGTTCACAACTGCCAATAACTCCAACTCCATGGAATCCAATGTCCTCATTTGGCATTCTTGGGCATCTGCACTCACTTGAACATACCTACACACAGACACATAATAGAAATCTGGTTTTTTTGTTTTATTTTCTTTTTGTTTTTGTTTTTGCTAGGCAGTGGTGGTACACACCTTTTTAATCCCATTACTCAGGAGGCAAAGGCAGTTTTTGAGTTGGAGGTCAGTCTGGTCGGCAGAGAGAGTTCTGGGACAACCAGGGCTACACAGAAAGACCCTCTTTAGAAGAGAGAGAGAAAGAGAGAGAGAGAAAGAGAGAGAGAGAGAGAGAGAGAGAGAGAGAGAGAGAGAATCTACTTTTTGAAAATAACAATAAAACTAAAACTCTACCCTTTAGTAGGGGAGAAAGGCTCACAAGGCCCTGCCACTCCCTAATGATGATCGCAGGAAGGAGCATTTTCTTCAGAGGTATAGTCGTGGTAAGTTGCCCTGACCCCCATAAATAAGTGTTCACTTATCCTCCTGTAAGCCCCTCCAGTTAAATTCACTAAGTCACGCCAGACGGTGGTAGTGCACATCTTTAATCCCAGCTTTTGGGAGGCAGAGGTGGGCTGATCTCTGTGAGTTCAAGGCCAGCCTGATCTACAAGAACTAGTTTCAGGACAGGCTCCAAAGCTACAGAGAAACCCTGTCTCAAAAACAAAACAACAACAACAACTAAGTTACAAAACAGAAAAAATAAAGTAGAGTCAAGACAAGTTAGTAAAAGGAATAGGGTCGGAGGAAATGGGAGAGAGGCAGCGAAGGTAATAGGGTGATTGTCATCGAAATACACTGTATAAATGTGTGGCAATGCCACGAGATCCATTATTACATGCGTTTAGTTTCTGTTAGTAAAAACCCTAATAAAAAATGAAAAGTGGAACTGCTGTACGGTCCAGCTGTGCCACTCCTGGGCTAGCTAGGTCAGCTGGCTTCCTGAAGGGCTTCTAATCAGCGCAACACATCCTTTTATGCTTTCTATTGGTTTGTCTTTTTTGTAACTTTTTACATACAATGTATTCTGCTCAAGCCTTTCCCCTTACCCAGCTTCTCCCAGCTTCGACCCACCCTCCTTCATTTTTTACGGGGACTGGTTGTTTTCATTTTGTTGGTTTGGTGGTTTGGTTTGGGGTTTGTTGTTGTTGTTGTTGTTTGGGGTTTTTGTTGTTGTTGTTGTTGTTGCTGTTGTTTTGTTTTGCTTTGTTTCTTGAGACAGGGTTTCTCTGTGTAACAGCCCTGGCTGTCCTGGAACTCACTCTGTAGACTAGGTTGGCCTCTAACTCACTGAAATCTGCCTGAAATCTGCCTGCCTCTACCTAAGTGATGGGATTAAAGACGTGCACCACCACCACCTGACTTGATTTGTTTTCTTTGAGACAAGGTCTCACACTGTAACCTTGGCTGTCCTAGAACCCCATATGTAGATCAAGCTGGTACCATACTCACAGAGATCTTCCTGAATCTGCCTCCTGAGTGCTGGTGTGGTGTGCAACTCCAACCACACTAGTGCCCCCCTCCTTTAAAAAATAAACAAACAAGCTTTGCAGTGGCAGAGCACAGCTTTAATCCTGGCACTAGGGAGGCAGAGGCAAGAGGATCTCTCTGAGTTCAAGGTCACCCTGGCCTACAGAGAGAGTTCTAGAACAGGCAGGGCTGTTACACAGAGAAATCTTGTCACATAAAACAAAATAGAATAAAACAAACAAAAAAGCTAACACCCACATGTAAGAAAAAGGATACCATATTTGTAGGTTTGGAGCCTGTCCTGGAACTAGCTCTTGTAGACCAAGCTGGCCTCAAACTCACAGAGATCCACCTGCCTCTGCCTCCCGAGTGCTGGGATTAAAGGCATGCACCACCACCACCCGGCCAGAATATGTTTTCTAGCTCTATCTATTTGCTTGTAGATTTCAAAAAAAAAATTAACAGTTGAATCATTTTTCATTGTATAAAATATAGCACGTTTCAATTATCCATTCACCAGTTGACAGACAGCTAGACTAGTTTCTAGTTATGGCTATTATGAATGGAGCAGCAGTGACTATGGATGAGAAAGGTCTCTGGTAAGATGAAAAGCCCTTTGGCTGTATGCTAGATCTTGAGGTAGATCAGTTTACAAACTTCTGAGGAATCACCACACTGATTTCAATAGTGGTTGTACAAGTTTTCATTCCCACCAACAATAGATGAGCCTTTCCTTTTCCCAGCATTCTTGCTAACATGAACTGTCATTTGTTTTGTTGATCTTGGCCATTCTGACTGGTATAAGATGAAATCTCACAGTAGTTTAACTTGCTTTTTCCTGAAGAATAAGGATGTCAAGTATTTCTGTCTAAGTGTTTCCCAGCTATTTGTGTTTCAACAACTCTCTGCTTAGTTCTGTACCCTATTCTTTCTTTTTTTGAGACAGGGTCTTTCTATGTAGCATTCCCAGAACTCTCTGTATAGACCTCAAAGTCACTGAGACCTGACTGTCTTTGCCTCCTGAGTCCTAGAATTAAAGACATGGGCCACTATACCAGGCTTCGTTATTTTCTTGTTGTTCAGTTATTTTAGTTCTTTATATATATTTAGCTTCTATCAGAATTGAAGTTGGTAAAAAATCTTTTCTCATTATGTAGCCTGTTGCTTTGACCAAATTATGGTGTCCTGTGTCATACAGAAGCTTTTCAGTTTCATAAGGTCTCATTTATTAATTGTCAGTCTCAGGGCCTGTGTTGTTGGTGTTCTGTTCAGAAAGACTTTTGCTGGGCGATGGTGATGCACACACACCTTTAATCCCAGCACTTGGGAGGCAGAGGCAGTTGGATTTCTGTGAGTTCGAGGCCAGCCTGGTATATAGAATGAGTTCTAGAAGAAACTCCAAAGTTATGCAGATAAACCCTGTCTCGGGGCTGGAGAGTTGGCTCAGTGGTTAAGAGCACTGCTTGCTCTTTCAGAGGTCCTGAGCTCAATTCCCAGCAAACACATGGTCATTCAAACCATCTCTAATAAGATTTGGCAACCTCTCCTGACCAGCAGGCATACATGTAGACAGAGCGCTATATACATAAAATAAATATTCTTTAAAAAAGAAAGAAAAGAAAATTGTATCCTTCTTTTGAAGTCCTTGATTCACTTAGAGCTGAGTTTTATGCAGGATGTAAAATATAGATCTACTTTGTCTACAAGAAGCCATCCAGTTTGACCAGTACCACTTGTCTTGTTGACGATGCTATCTTTTCTCCACTGCGTATTCTCGGCTTCTTTGTTCAAAATCAGGTGTGCAAAGATGTGTGGGCTTTTGTCTAGGACTTCAACTCAACTCCATCAATCCATATATTTGTTTTATGCCAATATCACGCTATTTTTTTATTACTATAAATCTGTATTACAGCCGGACAGTGGTGGCACACGCCTTTAGTCCCAGCACTAAGAAGACAGAGGCAGGCAGATCTCTGTAAGCTCTAGGCCAACCTGGTCTACAGAGTGAGTTCCAAGACAGCCAAAGATACACAGAGAAACCCTGTCTCAAAATGTGGGAATTGCTACCCCGAGTTATATTTCCCTGCCCCCATTTGAGGTGCTTATCTGCAAAGAACCTTAACTTCCCTCTGCTCCTGGAGTTGGATGAGGAAGTTTGAGTGCACGTGATTATTCCTTGATCCCTGCTGGGGTCAGGTGACAGTCCCTACTGGGGACAGGTGAAGGTGGAGTGCACGTGATCAGTCCTTGACCTCTACTGGGGTCAAGTAAGAGTTCCTCCTTGGGTCAGGTGACAGTCCCTTCGCAGTCCCTTCCCCATTTGGTGCCATGGTATAAAAGCTAGCCCCAGCAGAACAATAAACGAGCTGCTGTTTCATCTCAACCTCGTGCTCTGTGGATTTCATTCAACCTGGACACCCTCCGCCGAGACTCGTGGTTCCAGACCGTGCTGGCGCGGTATCAAAATATAAGAATAAATAAAATAAAAGAGTTTGGATAGGAATTGAGTTAAATCTGTAGATTGTTCCCATAGGATGGCTATTTTCACAATACTAATCCCACGGATCCATGAACACTGGAGGCAGATCCTTCCATCTTCTGGTATGTTCTTTGATTTCTTTATTCAATGTCTCCAAGGTTTTATTATGCAATTTTTAACTTTTGATTCATTTTTATGTGCATGTCTGTTTTCCTGAATATACGTCTAGGTGAGGGTGTCAGATCTCCTGGAACTGGAGCTACAGTTGTGAGCTGCCATGTGGGTGCTGGGAATTGAACCTCTGAAAGAGTAGTCAGTGCTCTTAATCATCTAAGCCATCGCTCCAACCTGATTATACAAATTTTTCCATCTGCTTGGTTAGAGTTATCTTCAGATTTTTTTTTAGGCTATTGTGAAAGGTGCTGTTTCCCTAATTTCTTTCTCTCTTGTTTCTATATTAGAAGGCTACTTATTTTTGTGCATTAATTTTGCCTCCTGCCACTTCGCTTGAAGTGTTTATCAGCTGTAGGTTTTTCCAGATGGAGTTTTGGGGTCTTTTATGCATAAAATCATAACATCTACAAATAAAGATACTTTGATTTCTTCCCTTCCTATTTATATTCCCTTGATCTCCCTCAGCTCTTACTGCCTAGCCACGACTTCAAGTACTATATTGAATAGGTCTGCAGAGAGTAGGCAGTCTTGTCTTGTTTTAGATTTTAGTGGAAATGCTTTGGATTTTTCTTCATTTAGATTGATGTTTGCTGTGAACTTGGTGAAAACTTCCTTTATTTTTTTGCCTTATGTCCCTTGAATCCATATATTATCTCCATGACTTTCATCATGAAGGAGTGTTAGATTTTTTGATCAAAGATTTTTCTGTTTCTGAGATCATATGGTTTTGTTTTTTTTGTTTGTTTTTTTTTTTTCTCAAGACAGGGTTTCTCTGTGTAGCCCTTACTGTCCTGAAACTGATTCTGTTGATCAGCCTGTTCTCAAACTAACAGAGATCCACCTGCCTCAGCCTCCTGAGAGCTGACGTGCTCCCTGACTGCCTAGCCTGATCATGTGATTTTTGTCTTTCAGTCTATTTATGTGGTCAAGTACTGAGGCACGATTCAACCTGAAGGTCAGAAAAGCAAAGCAGCCAGCCACTGGTTCTTACTTCTAACTCAGCCCAAAAAGGGCAAGCCTACCCCCAGGATGAGACTGAGAGCTGTCTCCTCCCATTTTATAATCCTCTCCAGAGCTAGGATTAAAGACGTGTACCACTGGGATTAAAGGCATGCACTGCCTTGTTGTTATGGCAACTAGTGTGGCTACTGAGATTAAAGGTGTGTGTTACCACTGCCTAGTCTGTAAGGCTGACCAGTGGGGCTGTTTTACTCTCTGATCTTCAGGCAAGCTTTGTTTATTAAAATACAAATGAAATGCCACTACAGAGTACAGATAAATAGATAGATAGACAGATAGACAGACAGACAGACAGACAGATAGATTGTGTGTGTGTGTGTGTGTGTGTGTGTGTGTGTGTGTGTGTGTGTATAACCATCCTTGCATCTCTGGGATGAAGCCAACTTGACCAAAACGGATTATCTTTTTGATGTATTCTTGGAATCAGTTTGTAAATATTTTATTGAGAATTTTTGCATCTATGTTCATAAAGGAAATTGGTCTGTAATTCTTTCTTTGTTGGGCCTATGTATGGGTTTAGGTATCAGAGTAATAGTATCTTTATAAAAAGAAATAGGAAATTTCCCTCTGGTTTCTATTTTACAAAATTAAGAAATATTCACCTCTATTCTTCTCTGGAGGTTTAGTAGAATTCTGTATTAAATCCTTCTAGCCTTGGGCACTTTGGTTGGAAGACTTTTAATTACTGCTTGTGTGGTGTGTGTGTGTGTGTGTGCCACTAATTACAATAATCAAGCTAAGTGGCCATCAGCAGCTAATGGATAATAAGACTGTGAAGTGCAAGAAGATGGCTCAGTTGGTAAAGGGGCTGAAGTGTGACCTTGAGGACCTGTGTCTGAATCCCCAGAACCAAAGTGCAAAGGTAGGCATGGGGCAAAGTCTGTCACCCCAACACGTGGGAGCAGATGGGTGGACAACCTTGAATCACACTGGTCAGCCACTTTAGCTGAATCCATGAGTTAAAATTTCAGTGACAGACAGACCCAGTCTCAAAAAATAAATAAATAAATAGAAAGTGATAAAGGAAGACACTTCTGGCAGTGGTGTCTCACACCTTTAATCCCAGCACTGGGGGGGGGGGAGGCAGAGGCAGGGAGGATCTCTGTGAGGTCAAGGCCAGCCTGGTCTACAGAGTGGATTCCCGGACAACCTGGGACACACAGAGAAACTCTGTCTCAAAAAACAAAACAAACAAACAAAAATTCAGACCACGATTGGAAACTACTACTATAAAAACTGACCCTGGAAAAGCAGGATAACCCAGAAGAAACGAGATAATTTCTAATTCCTCGACATTTACCAAAACTAAGCCCTGAAGGTATAAATAATGCAAACAGACCAATTACAAGTAATGAGAGTAAAGCTGTTATTAAAAGCCTCCCTCTGGTGCTGAGAGATGGCTCAGCAGTCAAAAGCACATGGCTGCTCATAATTGTCCATAACTCAAGTTTCAACTCCCTTTTCTCATGTGATACACAGACATACATTTGAACAAACCATGCACATAAAATAAATCTGAAAAATTTTTAAACTTTACTTTTGGAGACAGTGTTTCTCTGTATAGTCCTGGCTGTCCTGGAACTGGGCTCTAAAAATCTTTTCAAGTCTTTCTGTGAATAAAAGGACTGGAACCAGAGGATTTGCTGCTGAATTATATCTAACTTCTAAGAAAGATCTCATATCAATTCTTCTAAACTTATTCCACAAAATAGAAATCAAAGAACACTGCCAAATTCCTTCTATGAAGCTAGTATCCGCTTAATAACCAAACCAGGTAAGGCCTTACAAAGAAAGAAAGAGAGAGAGAGAGAGAGAGAGAGGGAGGGAGGGAGGGAAAGAAAGAAAGAAAAGGAGAAAAGAAAGCTATATACCAATTTATTTCTTTGGTTCACAGATGCCAAAAAAGTTGCAGTTTGTTGTTGTTATTGTTTTGGAGCATACTTTGTAAAAAAGATAACTCATTGAACAAATGAGTTTTTTTTTAAATGAGTTGTTTTTTCTTTTTTTCTTTTTTTTTTTTTTCGAGACAGGGTTTCGTTTCTCTGTATCTTTGGAGGAGTTGTTTTTTTCTTAATAAAATATATTTTATTATTTGTCAGTTTCATGAATATAAGATGTGTATCTTTGCCGGGCAGTGATGGCATACACCTTTAATCCCAGCACTGGGAGGCAGAGGCAGGCAGATCTCTGTGAGTTTAAGGTCAGCCTGATCTACAGAGTGAGTTTCTCTCTCTCTCTCTCTCTCTCTCTCTCTCTCTCTCTCTCTCTCTCTCTCTCTGCTTCCTAAGGATAAGTACACAATGTTTGCAGCTGCCTGGCAACCCTACCAACAGTGCTTCCCTGTGGCTCACTGTAACCTCAAACTATAAGCCAAAATAAAGCTTTCCTTCCTTAAAAAAAAAAAAAAAAGGACAAAAAGTCAGTAAGCTTCACTTTGCTCAATCTTAAACGTTCTTGTCCACCTCCCTCTCGCCTGACCGAGTTTCCTGAATCCATCATTTCACAATCAGGGTCTTCCAGAGTGTCTGTAGGGTGTTGTGAGCAGGGGCAAGGGTGAGTGATGGTGAGGGCGGTGCACTCAGAAGCAAAGATGAGGACACAAACGTCTGTTGCTATGGGCATCCCATGGCTTCAAATCCTAGCCACGTTGTTGACCAGCCTGTTACCCCAGAACTGACCTCTGTGAGCTGAGGTTTTCCCACCTGTAAAATGGGAATAAATAGCCATATTTACTTCCTAGGCTAGGGTGAATGTGGGAAAGTTGGACAAGCAGGCAGGCTGGCATAGCTCAACAGCCTCCATGCATGGCTTTGTAGAGAAATGGGCACAGAGGGTATCCCAAGGTAGAGTAGGTACAAGGTCTGGCCATGTGCCAATTCATTACCTGAGGCTCCTTCCCAGCAGCTGAGAGGACAGAAATAGTGAGAGCAGATTTAGTGTACAGGGGTTGAAGGGACTGAGGCATCAAGAATCACCAGACGCCTGGGAGAAGGCTCAAAATGTCCAAATCTCCATTTTTCCCATCACCAGGGTCTGCCGGGGCTCTTGGGTAGTGGGGGAAGGGGCTATCTCCTGTTTGGCCAGGACACCAGGAAGCCCCAGGGCCAGGGCCTTTGGTCACAATCACAAGGGAGGCTGGGCCTTATTGCAGTTCTTATCTGGCCTGACCTTGTGGAGGCTGACCACTCCCAGCTTCTGGAAAACGTGGCCCTCTAGGAGGCCTCTTTCTCCTGGGGTGGGCCCTCTGCACCAAGTTCTACCTCTTGGCCCTACACCTAGGGATGCTTTTGAGGAGCCTCAACCCAGATACATCTCTCCCAAAATCTGTTTCCACCTGGAGTCCCTCAGGTGACTCTGACTCAGCAGGCAGGATTTGCTCCAGGCCCCTCCTAGGGTTGCTAGGCTCAGGACCCTGTTGCCCAAGTCCTAGCTGCTGCCGCTCCCTGTCCCCTCCCCCAAAGTCCTACCAATTTGAATTCCTAACCCTCTCCCTGCCTCCTCCCTAGACCCTGTTCCTTCTCCAGGGTGGGGGGGGGGGGGGAAGGAATCTTCCAGATAAGGACGTGAGGGCAAAGGGACACACCTGGTTTCAGACCCAGGCCCTGCCACCATCTTGCATACCGACCTTGGCAGATGACCTCTGTTCTCTGAACCCGAGTTTCCTCATCTGTAAAAGGGGAGTTGAACAGAATGCTGGATAAGGCTGCGTGGAGCAGAAACGAAACATGTGAGCTAAGGCACAAGATTAGAACTCTGCAGTCCCACAGGGCACATGGAAGCCAGTGCTTTCTTAGAGTGGTCTCATTCACAGGAGGCTGATCCTTTCCTAAGGTATTGGCCTGTTCTATACCAATTGCCAGGGCTTTCTTAGGGTGGTCTCAGTCACAGTAGGGTGATCCTTTCCTAAGGTACCGGCCTGTTCTATACCAATCAACCATAAATCTTGACAGTATGGTAAAGGCATTGTTAGCTGGGGGAGGTTCTGGGTAGATGAGTAACTCCAGTGACTGAGTTTTATGCCTGGGGGCTGTTCAAGCATGTAGGAAGGTCGGCTAACCAGGGAGGCTGAGGTAAAGACAGTTTCCCAAAGAGATGGCAAAGCACAATGTTGTGTTTCTTTTTCTTGCCTTCTTTTTTTTGAGGCAGAGTCTCACTATGTAGCCCTGGGTTGTCCTGGAACTCACTACGTAGACCAGGCTGGCCTTGAACTCACTACCTGCCTCTGTGTCCAGAGTGCTAGAATTGAAGGTGTATGCTGTTATGCCAGGCCTAAGGACAGTTCTTTTGAGACATGGTCTTAGATAGACCAGGCTAACCTCCAACCAGCTTTGTAGTAGTAGGCTACCCTTCAACTCCTGATCCTCCTCCCTGCACTTCCCAAGTTAGGGAAACTTTTGGAGAAGTTGTAGAGGTCTAGCTGAAGCCTCCGGGCAGATGGAAGGCCATTAAAAAAAATTAAGTTTATATTCTTTCTCTCTCTCCAATTTGCATGCGTAACAATTGGGCTGTTGTTAGCTATCTCTTTCCACAATGTGGGTTCTGAAGATTTAACTCATTAGGCTTGGTAGCATCAGTTTTACCTGAGGAGCCATCTCATTGGCCCCTACAGAAGGCCATTTTGTTTTTTGTTTTTTGTTTTTTTCTGAGACAGGATTTCTCTATTGTAACAGCCCTGGCGATCCTGGAACTAGCTCTTGTAGACCAGGCTGGCCTCAAACTCACAAAGATCTGCCTACATCTGCCTCCCAAGTGCTGGGATTAAACATTAAAAGCAAGTGCCACCAGCACCTAACTCAGAAGGCCATTTTCTTTTTTCTTTTTCTTTTCTTTTTTTTTTTTTGTTTTGTTTTGTTTTGTTGAGACAAGGTTTCTTCTCTGTAGCTTTGGAGCCTGTCCTGGAATAGCTCTTGTAGACCAGGCTGGCCTTGAACTGGCAGAGATCTGCCTGCCTCTGCCTCCCAAGTGCTGGAATTTAAGGTGTACACCACCATCGTCCAGTTTGTTTTTGCTTTTGAGAGGTTTCCCTATGTAGTCCTGGCTCTTTTGGAACTTGCTTTGTAGACCAGGCTAGCCTCTGCCTCCTGAGTACTAAGATTAAGGACAGTGCCACCATGAAATAGAATCCCACATAGGCAAGGTTAACATCACACTCTATACGCTACAGAAGAGAATGGTCTTCTCTATTTTCTGCCTTTCCTTTCTGCATACTGGGATTGCTGGTATATACCCTCACACCCCATGACATTCAGTACTAGGGATCAAATCTAGTGCTTCCTGCATACCAAACAAGCACCCTACAAACTGAGCTGTGGCTCCAACCCTGTTTGGTTTTAAGATAGCATCTACTCTACTGTAATACCTAACCAGACAGATCAGTTCATCTCCAGTTTTGAAACTACGGAAGTGCAGACAGTGACAGGGAGCATCAGGAACAGGTGGGAGGGGACACATAGGCTCTCTCTGGCAGAGGTGAGCAGTGCCAACACCAGCTCAATGATCCTTGTGCTTAAGTCCTTCTGGCATAGGCACTTCAGGTCTTCCTTAGTTACCTCCCTAACAAGTGGGAACTTAGGGTCTCCCGCCATGTGGCCAGCCAGGGAGGGGCCACTACAGACACACCCAGGTCTTTCCTGGTTCACTTGTAGCCTTCAGGACCTCCCTAGACCTGCACAACCTTTCTTCTTGGTTCTCAGGGTTCTTGAAAGACCCAAGCTGGGCCCAAAATAATGTCTGCCTGCCTCAGTTTCCTACTTGTGCCTTCATCAGCTTTCTATAGTTTCCAATGCTTGCCTTTTCCACTCTCTTTTTGTTTTTGGTTTTTGAGACAAGGTTCTCTGTCTAGCTTTGGAACCTGCCCTGGAACTCACTCAGCAGACCAGGCCGGCCTCGAATTCAACTCACAGAGTTCCGCCTGCCTCTGCCTCCCGAGTGTTGGGATTAAAGGAGTTTGCCGACTCCGTCCACTCTTTTAAAAAAAATATTTACTAACATTTCCTATGGTCTCTAAGATTTATGGAAGTGAGGTTGTGAGAAGATGGTAGCTCATTGCTAGACTGGGCAGGCCTGGCGCTTGTTTCTTGTCCTTAGAGAAATGATTCCTGTGAGTTTGTGGGGCACATTCTAGGGTGCTCTAAGAGGGTGTGGGATAGGAATCAGGAATATAGCTCAGCAGGCAAAAGTGTTTCCAAGCGTAATGTCCTGAGTCAGATTTCTGGGACCCACAGAAAAAAGCAATCACCCACAGATTGTTCTCTGACCTTCACATGCATGCCCTTCCTCATGAATAAACGCGTGTGTGGGGGAAGGGAGCCAGCTGGATTCCAGGCCTGTAGGGTTATAAAAAGAAAAATTCTGTTTTCTCTGACACAAGGTCTTAGGAGGCAAATGCGGCCCCAAACAGGTCTGCCCAGATGCGTCTTGAGGAACAGGCAAGGAAAATGGAGGGAGTGTGGGAGGTGAGAAAGAGGGCCACAGGAGACGGCAGGGCAGGGTCCTCTCCACAGCTCTGACTGAAAGCACCCCAGGCAGTATTTCAAAGGCAGTCCCTGGTTGGGAGGAGCTTCGTGGGGGATGGGCACTATAATTTGGTAGTTTTAGTGGGTGAAATGAAAAGTTCCCGGGACTTTAGTTGAGACTGTACAGTTAAAAAAAGTGGTTAAGGTGGTGGCTGACTGGGTGGAGGTGGCGCATGCCTTTAATTCTAGCACTCAGAATGCCGAGGCAGACAGATCTCTCTGTGAATTTGAGGCCAGCTTATCTACAAAGGGAGTTCCAGGATTGTCAAGGACTGCTACACAGAGAAACCCTGTCTTGAGAAAACAAAAACAAAAAACTTAAAATAAAATAAAATTTTAAGCTGGGCTGTGGTGGCATAGGACTTTAAGCATTAGGGAGGCAGTGGTGGGAGATCTCTGGCCAGCCTGGTCAACAGAATGAGTTCCAAGACAGCCAGGGCTACATAGAGAAGCCCTGACTTCAAAACAATTAACTTAAGGTACTTTTTTAGCATGTTAGTTGTTAGACACAGGGCCTTGTACATTCTAGGCCACTACCAAGTTATAGTCCTAATTCCTGCAATAATGCTCCCCCCACCACAACAGGGTTTCTCTGTGTAACAGTTTTTGTCGATTTTTACATTTTAATTTAATTTTTAAGGATTTATATGTATGTTTTGCCTGTGTGTATGTATGTGTACCATGTGCCTGGCTGTGAGCCCCCATGTGGAATTGGACCCTAGTCCTCTGGAAGAGCACTCAATGCTCTTAGTTGCTGAGCCATCTCTCCAGCCCCTTCAGTGTTTTGTTTTTGGATCAGGGAGTGGCACAGGGTCTCTCTCTTCAGTCCTGGCTGTCCTGTAACTCTGGATGTAGACCAGAATAGCCTTGAACTCACTGAGATCCACCTGCCTCTGCCTCCTGAGAGCTGGGATTAAAGGCATAGACCATTATGCCAAGTGGGGTTTTTTATACTTCTTTTGTATGTTTATGTATGTAGACCTGTGAATCAATCCTATGGCACATGTATGGAGGTCAAAGGACAACTTGAAAGAAGTCTCTCCACAAGGTAGATTTTGGGGACTGAATACAAATCTTCAGGTTGGCTACAAGGGTCTTTGCATACAGAACCATCAGCCCCACCCAGCCTAACAATTTAAAAAAAAAAAACAAACAAACATTTGTAGGGCTTGTAAGATGGCTCAGCAGGTAAAGGCACTTGCTACCATGTCTAAAATCTTGAGTTTGATCATTGGGACCCATGTAGTGGAAGGAGAGAACTCACTTCCACGAGCTGTCCTTTGACTCCCGTGGTACGGACCTCCATGATAACACGCCATGGTATGTTTGCAAGACTGCACAAACACAAATACACTGATAAATAACAAGTTATGAGAGGTGTTGCTCACATTCACCCCTGGAGTAAGAGAAAAGGCCCTGCTTGCTCTCCAGAGTCGGAGATTAAGCCCAGCAGGCAAGCAGCCCTCAGACTATGAGGACGCAGGTGGCTGCACACCATGGAGTTTGTACATCCCTTGAGGGTCTCCTGACTGCCCCTTTCTTCTTCCCACCTTCAGAGAGCAGTCTTTAAGTCCAAGTTAGCCTCCTCCATGTGGAATAGAGATGGCTCAGTATTTTTGCCTCGGGGCTTTCAGTCATTTCTGGCTACACTAGGGAAGGCCGAGTTTTCTCTGACAACACTGTTGGACCTGAAGGGAGAAGGCTCAAGACTGCCCTCCATGTTTGCTGGCCTAGAGAGCCTGGAAGCCCATGGGAGGAGGTGTGTGACTCCAGGCGTGAGCCAGGCTCCTTCTGTAAGGTTTGGCATGAAATGCTTTCCCAAGGGAACCTTACAAAGCATCATGGGAGCACCAGCAGTTACTGGAGTCTGGAGTCGGGCTCCTAGCTAAGAACACTGACTCCACCTAACAGTACAGAGCCCCAGCCCAGAGACTTCTCACCTATGCCTTTCGGGGTTCTCTTTAGCTGGACCAGCCTGCCCTGAGGAAGACTCACCCTAGGGTCAGGATGTACCTTTTCTTTCAGGAAAATACTGCTGCCACCATCTACTGGGCAAAAAAGGGAGAGAAGAGGAAACATGTATGCTCTTTTTCCCTTGGCCATTCTTTAACTTCCGAAGTATTCTCTTTTTCTATGAACATTTTAATGAGGGTTGAACATAAAATAGAAAAATAGCATTCTGTTTGCTTTTTCATTTTAAGATGCAACTTTTCTTGAGACTTTCATACAAGGCAATGGATGGATAACGTTAACCTGTTAAAGAAAACATACTGATCACAGAAAAAGGCATTTCTGATACTTGTCATGGTTATTCATATCAAACTCTCAGGGGTTGGCTGGTTTAGTTTTCTTTTGGAAAGAATTCAGATTTACGTCCTGCCTCTATTGGACACTAGAAGGCTATCTGAGGACTGTCATCAGTTTCAGGTGATGTCGCCTGGAGCCAGTGTTGCTTAAGGTGGCTGGCAAGGAGGGGTGTTGTGTGAAGGTGCACGTGCTTGCTTCTCCTTCCAAGGGGTGTGGGCAGCCAGAGGCTACCGCCCTACAAAGGAGTCCTGCTTACTCTCTACAGACAGGTAAGTCATCCAGCAGATGGGCTGGGACCAGGCCCCTGTGTCCACCATACTCACCATAGTAGAATCCCTTATCATCCACAGGCCCATAAACTGTGACCACATCTCCAGCCCTCAGCACCAGCTTGCCCTTTGCCCGGACCCCTGCTCTCCCATCCCTGGGGTCATAGTCCAGAGCTGCCACCATTATCTTTGGGGTCCACAGAGTGGGTATTCTGGGATTCCCTTGAGGCATGAAAGATCCCTGGGAGTTGGTTAGGCCCTCCAAGTCTTCATGCTGAGTCTCAGAACGCAGATGCCCTTGGGCTGGCAAATGCCACCTCTCGCTAGTCTGCCCTGTGCCCACCTCTACCTCAACTACCAGATGTCCAGGGATTTTGCCCACTTGTCCATTGCACTCTCCATGGTAGAAGCCATGAGGATCCCGTGAACCCCACACTCTCAGCAACTGCCCTTTCCGGAATACCAGTTCCTCCTCTGAAGCCTTGGAGTTGACAGACATCACCAGGGGGCTATGATCAAAGAGGGCCACAAAGACCCGGACTGGACTATTAGCTTCTGTCTCCAGCTGATCAGGAGTCTTCTGCCTTTGTCCACTTTGGAACATGTTCTTTCTTTGCCCTAGTTTCTCTATGCACTCAGAATCCAAACACACAGCCTCCTTCTCCTCCAAAACGTGATGCAAGTCAGTTGCCCGGCATTGGCTGGCACCTTGCTGGTGAGGTGGGAGCATCTGGGCATACTGCTTTTGAAGAAGGGCTGTCTCAAGGCCAGGCTTCTCCCGACTCAGTACTTTCCTGGATCCAGTCTCTGGGGAGAGATGGGTGAATCCTGGAGCAGGACCTCCACTGATGCACATGTGTGGGAAGTGGCTGCCTTCCACCCTAGACTTGCCAAAGAGCAGAGGTGGCTTGTGGTTCTTGGGACTCTCCTGAAAAGATAGGCCCTTTTCATAGTCCTTCCTGGCCTCTGTGGGGCCCTGGACTTCGTTGTCTGCTCCTTCTGAGCTCAAGTTGGATACTGGCAAATGCTTCCTTGGAGATTCTTCAGCGAATGCTTCTAGAAACTTATCCTGAGGCTCCCCACAGCTTCCGGGGCTATGGCAGCTGGGCTTGGTACTGGGAGAAGCTTGTACCAGCTTCTTAGGACAGACAGGGAAAGCAACTCTGCAGGTAGAAGGGTCACCATCTGTGTAGTTGAAGGGAGGAGTCTCTAGGAATGGGGAACAAGAGAAACAGTCCTCAGGAATCTGGGCTGGCACGGAATCCAGGGACTCACCGTAGAGCGACATGGTTCTCACTGAAACCTTCTGGCATGCTAGGGGAACCTGAAGCTGGGAAAATTCCAGCAGGGTGTTTCCAGCGGTGGCATCAGCAACTTCTGTCACCTTAAACCCATCCACATACACAGCATAGCCAGTGACCTGCACTCCATTGGAGGACCCAGCCGAGTCAATGGTTACAGGGAGCCAACTGACCACCAGGAAGCCTGGAGAGGCATGGTGCTCCACCAGCACATCCAAAGGGGGGTCAGGGGGTCCCGCTAAAGGGGTATCAAAAGTGACAGTGGAGGACATTGTTTCCCAGAGCACCTGCAGCAGGTCCCTAGGGAGCTGCACCCCCACCCTCACCCGGTACCGTGTGCCAGGACGTAGGCCTTGGAAGGTGTAGAAGCTCACACCTGAGGGAGTTAGGGTATGCTCTTCATCTTCCAGGTATACCACATGGGGATATCTATTGCTGCCAGAGGCCCATGTAATTGTGGCAGAGGTAGCTGTGACATTCTGCAGCTGCAGTTGCATGGGGGCCAGACAGAACACTCCTTTGGCCTCCAGAAGGGGTCTGGAGAAACTCCGCTCCTCCATGCTTGGTTTCTCGCCCAGCCAGCAGGCTTCTGTCTCGGTTTCTAAAACCTCTACTGCCATATCTGTCTTGGAGGCTGCCCTTACCACCTGACATAGGCTTCTCTCCACTGATCCCTGAACTTCCCCACATAATAAGCTGTCTTTCTTCAAGGCTTTGCTATGCTCAGCTGGTAGTGCAACTTCAGGGGACTCAGGGAATAGGTGGTTCAGGGTAGGGCTTCCTGAAATCTGCTCCACTAAGTTGGAGGACACTAGCCCTCGCTGCCCGTTCACAAGCTCCCCTTCATAGAAACCATCCTCATCCATGTCCCCAAAGACATATACATAATCCCCAGCTGTGAGAGGTAGCTGGCCTTGAGAATGCTTGTTAGACCCTTCAAGTGGACTGTAGCTATATTTAGCCAAGAAGATCTTGAGCTTGGGAGTGGTGGGAGCCTCAGAGCTCCTTGTTTCCAGGGGAGAGGACACACTGTCTGGCTCTAAATCATCTACTTCACTTGCTGTGTCCATGTCCAGAGAAAGGCAGGATGGCACTGTAGCCCACATGGACTCCACCTCAGAGGAAGAATTTGAGTGTGAACTGGTTTTCTTGGCTTGGGACCTGGAGTCCAGAGGTTGACTGGTAGGATCTTTGTCTGATACTTGGGGGATACCAGCTGGCTCCTCAAGGGTAACTGAGTTCTGCTGGGAGAGACAAACGGGAGGTTGTATGTCCCCGGTAGGCAGTGGCAATGCATGTTCTTCAGACTTTGGCTTGATCTTGGGCTTCCTGCTACCCATGACTTGGGACTCTGAAGCTTGGGTGGTCTCTGATGTCTCCGGGGGTTGGTCAGGCTGACACTGCAAGTCCTGCATCTCTCTCCCGGATGCCTTGAGGTCACTCGGGGCTTTATTTTGGTAGTACTGCAGCTGCTGCCACCTGTCTTGCACACATCCCGCTTGTTGCAGCAGCTGCTCAGCCAGCAGGCCAGTATCTTCGAGTTCCTGTCTCTGCCTCGCGTGGTTTTGCTGCTGGGAAACATTACTGTTCTCATCTGCTATCTTCTTTACCCAGTTGGCCAGGGCCTGCAGCTGCGCGTTCTCCTCTGACAGCCTGGCGCCCTTATGCAGCGCAGCTTGCAGTTGTGCCTCTGCTTTCTCATATCGCCGCTCTGCGGCGGCTGCCTGAGCGCTCAGCTCCTCGCATTCCCGCCGCTGTGCACCCAGTTCCCTCTCCAGGGCCTGCACCTGGTGTCGCGCTGTCTCGGAGAGTGAGCTGAGGCTGCCTGCTTCAGCCCGGGCGCCGGCTTTACTCTGATGTAGAGTCAACTGTCTTTGCAGGCGCAGCACTTCCCGCTGAGACTCACGCTGCAGCCGGTCCAAGTCATTGATGCTGCACCATTGCGCGCAGGTGGCGCCCTCTCCAGCAAGCGAGGAGCTGCCGAGGTCCGTGGCGATGTGCGCCTGCAGCAGGTGGCACTCCCGCCTCAGTGCTTCGATCTGCAGGTCCTTGGCTTGCAGCGCGCCAGCCTGTTCTGACAGGTCCTGAGTGCACTGACGGGTAAACACTTGGCCCAGGTTCAGTCCCTCGAGGCTTTCACCCGGCATAGGAGCGCTCACGGCCAGAAGATTGGTCTCCAGCAGCTTGCGAACCCTGTCTTCAAGGCGCTGAGCAAGATCGGTCAGCTCTGCGTGCTTCACCTTCAGCCACTTCACTTTCTCATCGGTCTCATCGGAGAAGCCCGCGCGCCACAGCTGCAAGTTCTCTTCGCGCAGGTCACAGCAGCGGCGGACAAGTACTTGCAATGCCTCGGCCAACTCCGAATTCTGCCTCACCAGTTCGGGGTAGTCCTGACCCGGCGGCGAGGGGATCAGGGCTTCGCAGGGCTTGTTCTCGGAGCTTTCTTCCTGCAGCTCACTAGTTTTTCTCTGTATTGATGGTAGCTGAGGCGGCGGAAGGAGACTGGAGGTGCCTGGGATGGGGGCGCTGGTCGAAGAAGCCCCTAACTCGGATTCGGAAGCCCGGGGACAACTCAGTGTGCTGTCGAGTGAGCAGGAATGTGCTGGTGTCAAGGATTCGAGGGAGCTGGAGCGCGTGGGCAGCAGTTCGTTTGGAGAGCTAACCCGGACGCCAGTGTTCAGGCTTTCGAGGGATCCGAGTCTACGAGCAGGCTTTGGGGTGTCATAAGTGTTGCTCTGGGTTTTTAGGGGTGGCTCTTCCAAGGAATGCGCGGCTTGGGGGTCCGCAGGTTCCGGTAAAACCGGCTGCCAGCGGAAGTGCTCTAGGATGTATTTAAGAAAGAGCTGGCGTTCCGAGTCCAGCGCCGCCTGCAGGTGGCGGATGCGCGCGGCTTGCTCGCCGTCGGTCTCCCAGCGCAGCAGCGCCAGCACTTCCTGCAAGCGGCAACGGCATTGAGCCGCGGAGTCTTCGGACGCCCCCGAGCGGCCGCAGTAACCGCGGTTCACCAGCTCCTGGGCCAGCTGGCGCTGTAGCTCCCGAGCCTGGCGCACTACACCATCGCGCTCCTGGTGCAGCACCTGCTGCAGCTGCCGAAGCTCTGCCTCCTTCCAGCGCAGCAGCTGCCGGATCTCAGCCTCACGCTCGCGCTGCACCTCCTCCTGCAGCTGCCGCAGCTCCCGGAGGCGTCGTGCCTCCCACTTGGAGCGCAGATGGTCAGCCAGCTGCTGCCGCTCCTGCTCGGCCGACTCCCGCAGCTGGCGCGCCTGGGTCGCGAAACGCCGCCGTTCCGCCCGGCTGCGCGCGCGCTCGGCCTCCAGCTCTGCCCGCAGTTTCTCTAGCTCTCGCCTCTGCTCTTCCAGCACTGCTGCCGCTGGGCCGGGGCTTCCTGGCTTCTTGGGCGACGCGCGGCCACCACCCAAGGGGGTGGGTGAATCCTTTGTCATTCTGGCCGCAGCCGGGCAAGAAATTGAGCTAGCTTGGTAGGCCAGTTAGCCAACGGCCGCCGGCCCCGGCCGCTGCCAACCGCCCCGCGCGCCCCTTCCGGCGTCCCTAGGGGCCCTCCGCGTGCCCCTTCCGCCTTGGGGGTGGTCTCTCTTATAACCTACCACCTCTCCCTAGGCAGGGTGCGACTCCTGAGATTTCTTTCAAACTGGCCTCCGAACTTACCAGGATACCTTGGGCATATTTCTGAGCTCACACTTCATCTGCTCCATGGCTTTTGTGATCCATTCCATTCTCTCCTGGATACTGTGCAATCCTTTCCAGACCTATATTCCCAGTAGGGACCCTGGATGGTCTCTGCTCCTGGACTTGGAGAAAGTGGCCAGAGGTGTGGGTAAAATTGGTTTGTGGTCAGACCTCACCTGGCTCTATTAGGGTTTCTGGTAGCGTGTTTGGATTAGGTAACTGAGAATTTACTACAAAATCTGCTTAACTTCGTGGTTGAGCCCCGAGCCCCTAAGTGGGTGAGGTTACCCAGTGTGGCTATAACATCTCTGTGCCTACTCCTCCAAGGACCCCTTCTTGCTAAGCGTTTTCCTACATCAACTGAAACTTTTATGCCATTTTACAAATGAGAAGTCACTGTGCTTGGGTTTAGTGTCCTCTGAGGCATCTATCTTTCAAGGCCAGTTACTGGGGATCTGTACCTGCTTTGTGCATACCAGTGAAGTATTCCATTACCGAGTTACAGCCTCAGTCCTTTGATGTTTTGGAACTTCTCATTCTCTTGCTTCCACTGCCCAAGAGCCAGAATTACAGGTGCGTACTATCACTACTGGCTTCTTGTTTGAGTTTTTTGGGACAGTGTTTTTTTATCTTTATGTTATTTTATTGATATTTATTGAGCTCTACATTTTTCTTGGCTCCCCTTCCTGTCTTTCCTCTCCCCACTTCAATCCTCCTCCAAGGTCCCCATGCTCTCAATTTACTCAGGAGATCTAAGACAGTGTGTGTGTGTGTGTGTGTGTGTGTGTGGTGGGGTTTGTGTGTGTGTAGTCCTGGCTGTGCTAGAACTAGTTCTGTAGACTAGGCTGGCCTCGAACTCAGAGTTCTGCCTGCCTCCCAAGTGCTGGGATTAAAGGCATGTGCCATCATCACCCGGTGCGATTGGCTTTTTTTTTTTTTTTTTTTTTTTTTTTTTTTGAGACCGGATTTCTCTGGAACTAGCTCTTGTAGACCAGGCTGGTCTCGAACTCAGAGATCCACCTGCCTCTACTTCCAGAGTGCTGGGATTAAAGGCATGCACCACCACCACCACTGCCCAGCACAACTGGCTTCTTGATTCATCTTTATCTTCATCCATTTAGGATGCTCAGAGATGAAGAACTTTCATGGCCACACAGCTTGGAAGTAGCTAAGTGGGGTTTCACATTTGCAAAATTCTACCTACAAAGTCCATGAGTATCCTCTCTTCAATTGCTCCATCTCAGGGTCACTTGTAAGGACTTCCTGCCCAGTATTTTAGCCAGGCCATTTACAATTTTGTCTCAGCCTCACTTGCTATTTGCTGTGGGTTTTTTGTTGTTGTTGTTGTTGTTGTTGTTGTTGTTGTTGTTTTGTTTTGTTTTGTTTTTCAAGACAGGGTTTCGGACTGGAGAGATGGCTCAGCGGTTAAGAGCACTGGCTCCTCTTCCAGAGGTCCTGAGTTCAATTCCCAGCAGCCACATGGTGGCTCACAGCCATCTGTGATGAGATCTGGCACCCTCTTCTGGCAGGCGGGTATACATGGAGACAGAATGTTGTATATATAATAAATAAATAAAATCTTAAAAAAAAATAAAAAAGACAGGGTTTCTAGCTCTTGTAGACCAGACTGGCCTCAAACTCACAGCGATCCGCCTGCCTCTGCCTCCCAAGTGCTGGGATTAAAGGCATGAGCCACCACTGCCCGGCTAAAAATTTTTAAAATGGATTTTATTTTATGTGCAATGGTGTTTTGCTACACGTTTGTGAGGGTGTTGAATCCCCTGGAACTGGAGTTACAGATAGTTGTGGGCAGACATGGATGCTGAGAATTGAACCCAAGTCCCCTGGAAGAACAGTCAATGCTCTTAATCACTGAGCCAACTCTGCAGTCCCTGAACTGAATTTTAGATTAACCAGTGCAGTGGTGGAAGTGCAAGGCCTTCTTAAGTCTTTTTTTAGCCTGTGTCCTGTCTTGGGCATATATCTGAGAACTTCCGTTTGTTCCTATGCTATTATTTTGTTTTTCATTTGTCTGTTGATTTTGAAACAGTCTCTCAACATAGCCCTGGCTGTCCTGGAACTCACTATGTAGACCAGACTGGCCTCCACTAACAGAGATTTGCCTGCCTCTATCTTCTGAGTGCTGGGACTAAAGGCACGTGCCCCCCCTTTACATTTTAAGATTTATTTATTTATTATGAATACAGTGTTCTGTCTGCATGTAATTGATGCGCCAAACATCATTACAGATGGTTGTGAAACACCCTGTGGTTGTTGGGAATTGAACTCAGGACTTCTGGAAAAGCAGTCAGTGCTCTTAACCACTGAGCCATCTCTCCAGCCTTCCCCCTTTAAAATCTTCCTTGGAGCCAGGATCTTGTTAAATTGCCCAGACTGGCCTTGCACCAGTTATCTTCCTGCCTCAGCCTACCTACCAAGTAGCTAAGTAGCTAACACTACAGATGTGTGCCTCCACACCTGGCTCAAACCCTGCTCTTGTCCTCTCACCTTCTGCTCACTTTTTTCTGTCCTTTGATATTACTTTGGTAGTTTCCTACTCCAGGAAGCCTTTTGGATTCTCCCGGCTGGGCTTGGAGTCCCCAAGACACTATAGCTCCTTTGGTGACCCTGGTCGTTCTACCTGCTGCTGGCTTCTCCTTTGAGGAATGGGTATATCTAAGCTACCTTTGTGTTTCTGCCCAGAGTGGATTCAGAGGCTGTAAAAGTGGAATGCCTTTCCCATGAAGATTTGGATAAAGGGCTGGAGAGATGGCTCAGTGGTTAAGACCTCTGCCTACTCTTCCAAAGGTCCTGAGTTCAATTTTTAGCAACCACATGATGGTTCACAACCATCTGTAATGAGATTTGGTGCCCTCTTCTGGCCTGCAGGGATACATGCAGGCAGAGCACTGTATACCTAATAAATAAAAGACCTATGACCAGGCAGGCAGGAAGGACAGATGGTACTGTCCAACTTGGTCTCTTGGCCTGCTTAGCTTCAATACTGGGATACCACCTGTCCACAAGGCCTAGAGCTTCAGGGTGTGCATTGGCCATCAGGGTGTTGGACAGAGGCCTCAAGCTGGGCAAGGAGTGAAGGTCAGTCTTCAGCCAGGTTGTTGGCAAAGTCTATTCTTCAAAGGAGAGGCAACAGACTCTCCTCCTTCCCCCAAAGCAAAACAAAACCAAAAAAAAAAAATTATATGCATAGCTTTCTTCTGGTCACTTTTGTGGCTCAGGAACTCTCCTTCAGTCTGGCTCCTTCCTGCCTTGACATTAAGTGGCTAACAAGAAACACACTGAGGTCTGGCTTTCTGTATTCATACATTCCATCAGAAACTCCTTGTGGTGCCTTCCTAGCCTAGGAAGCACTGGCACTGCCAACTGCTGTGTGTACCCAGCACCTGACCTTCTGACTGCTATCCTTATTTTCCAAGCCAGATCCCCTGAGTCTATAGAAAACACCTTTGGGAAACAACACAGGAATTATGGTTGAAGATATTCATTTCCAGAGCCGAAGCAGATGTGGTGTGAGGTAGGCAAGTGAGAAAGTAGGATCAGTCAAATGGCGGTGGCGCACGCCTTTAATCCCAGCACTCAGGAGGCAGAGGCAGGTGGATCTCAGTGAGTTCGAGGCCAGCCTGGTCTACAAAGTGAGTTCCAGGACAGGCAGGACTGTTACACAGAGAAACTCTGTCTTGAAAAACACAACAAAGCAAAAACAATAAAACAAACAAAAGAAAGAAAGAAAGAAAGAAAGAAAGAAAGAAAGAAAGAAAGAAGAATCATGGCCTTAGCCTTGAATTTGTCCTGGGTTAGAAGGGTTATCTTCATGAAGTCCTTAGATGGCACTGGTTTACAAAGACGATCCATGGGTGCTGGTGGCTTTCCAGGGCACCTGGTAACTAGGGCTGAATAGTTAGTTTTTTATTTCATGGTGGTGGGGGTGGTTTTACAGCTTGTGTGACTTGCTGCAGCCTTAAGTGGGACCTCAAGCAGTGAGGTCTGGAGGTCAGCCTGTCACAGGGGGAGGGTTTGGAGTGGATCACTACACTAGTCCCCACGGTAACCATGTGGGCTAGTCATGCCAGAACCCCCTGCAGCATGTTAGAAGTGTTCCGGAAGGCTGTCTTTCTTGGTCTCCACTCTGTTCCTTTGTAGGGATCAGGACACCACTGTGCATAGGATATGAGAGCTACAGACTCAGAGGTTTCATCTCAGTTATTGTTTTCTCTTAATCTTACTTTCTCACAAAATTACACAGGCTGTTTTCAAACTTCATTCTGTAGGAGTCCAGAATTCCCTGGAGATACCACAGGACTAGAGAGGAATGATGCTAGGAACTGAGGGAAAGAGAATGTCCTGCCTGCCTCAGTGTGCAGATCTAGTTGTAAGTGTCATGTATCATGTTCGATGAAAGATACTGGTTTAAGAAAGAGGTAGTAGTAGTAGGTAGGCCTGGAGAGATGGCTCAGGGGTTAAGAGCACTCCCCTCCCAGCATGGTGGCTCATAACTGTCTGTCACTCTAGTTCAAGGGGATCCAACGCCCTCTTCTGGCTTCAACAGGCACCAGAACACAAGTCATGTGTAGACATACATGCAGGCAACACACACGGATATGAAATAAAAAGTCAAGTGTGCTATAGCACACCTTTAATCCCAACACTTGGGAGCAAGAAGCAAGTGGATCTCTGTGAGTTTGAGGTCAATCTGATCCAAATAGTGAGTTCCAGGACAGCCAGGGATATATACCAATACTCTGCTTTAAAAACAAAACCAAAATTTTGACTATTCTTGCCTCTGCCCTCCCTGTTCTCCCTTTTACCACATCAAGACTGCCTCCTCTGTATAATTTTTAATTTTAAATGCATTTTATGTGTTTTGTATGCATGTATGTTTGAGCACCGCCAGGTGTATGTAGTGCCCTCAGAGGCCAGAAGAGGGTATCAGATACCCTGAGATTGGAGATGGTTGTTCTAGATGGTTGTGAGGTGGATGCCAGAAATCAAACTTGGGACCTCTGGATGAGTGTGTGTGTGTGTGTGTGTGTGTGTGTGTGTGTATATGTGCATTCTCATGCATGTCATGGTGTGCTTGTGGGAAATTAAGAGGACACCTAGAAGTAATTGAGTCTCTTCTTCTACCACGTGGGGTCCAGTAATCAGACTCAGCTTACCAGGTTTACAGGCAAACACCTTTACTAGCTGAGCCATCTCATTGTGCTGAGAACTATTTACAGAGTTATATTTTTAAGATGGCCATCGTAGCTCACACCTTTAATCCTAGCACTGGGGAGGCAGAGACTGGTGGGTCTCTATGAGTTCAAGGCCAGTCATGACCTTGAACTCATAGCAAGCCCTTGTCTCAGCAACAACAACCAAAACCAAACTAAAGTGTTATATTGTTGGAAACAAATTTGACAACCTCTGAGTTAAATGCCCTCCTGAAAGAATCCTTTGACTCTGCTGATTGACAGACAGCAAGGCATTCCTTCCCATCTCAGTTGGCCTCACACTGCCAGCTTTGTATTTCTTAGAGTCTCTCCTTAGAGCACTTCCCGCCCAGCCTTCTTCAGACATGGAGTCTGAGATGTGGGTGGCCTAGTCCACGGTTCCTCACTGGTGATTTCTTTCTGGGAGACTCTTTCCTTTAGATAGAAAGGGCACCAAAAGACATAAAAGATTCCTCCTAGTGGGTTTATTGAAGTACAGGTGACTCAAAGGCACTCTCATTACTCGAGGGTGGAAGAAAGAGGGTCAGGAATTTAGGGTCATCTTTATACATCTCAGTCTCCCCCAGCAAAACCTCTTCACTGGTAAAGCACCGCTGGGGGTTACCATCTGGAAGTTTCTTTCTCTTTGGGTCTTTCTGCCTCCCTCTCTAAACTGCTAGAATTACGAGATTAAAGTGTGTGACACTATGGGCAGCTATTACTATTTTTGAGATAGGTTATACTATGTAGCCTAGGCTGGTTAGAATGTATAGTCCTGCCTGCCTCGGCCTCCCAAGTACCAGCATTAAAGGCATAATCCACTTACGTTTGGCTCCCCTGCTCTCTCTCTTGTTCACAGTATTCCTTCAATAAGGTTTCCTGAAAGTAGATCCTTGCAGTTACTTGTGTTGGGGAGGCTGTATGTGATAAATAGCGTTGGCACGCGCACACACACGCATATGCAGACCTGAGGTCCACGGATGTTTTTCCATGTTTGCACTTACCAGGTTTTCTCCTTGAATTTGAGGCTCACCGATCTAGTTAGACTGGTTAAATAAAGAACTTCAGGGATCTGCTGTACCAGCCCTCTCCTAGAGCAGGGGATATTGCTTGCTTTTTAAGTAGGCATCCAAATTCAGGCTCTTCTTGAACATGCAGGCACCTTATCGACTGTTTAGTCCCAAAGTTACTTTCTTATCTCCCAGTTTTACTTCTTCACAATATTTAGCAGTGCCTGAAATAATCTTGATTTTGTGTACGCAACATTTATAGTGCACCTACTACGTGCCAGGCACCGTGTGTATTGACCGTCGGGTTGGAGCCTACATAAGGCAAAGGTCTTTAATTGTGCAGATCATTTGCGTCTACACAGGACTCCCCAGCACAAGGACCCGCACACAGTAGGCACTTCTCTGTTCTGCCGCGCTCTGCCCGGCCCGCCCCTCCCCCGTTCCAGGAAGTGAGGGGGTTCTAGCCGCCTGGCCTACCGCGATGCATTTTGGGAAAGCAGCAGCACCAGATCCAAGATGGCGGCCAGCAGGAGGCTGATGAAGGTAAAAGCCATTTTCTGGCGCTGGCCAGGCGGGGGGGGGGGGGGGCGGCGTCCCCGGGCCTGGACCCCCACAGCGGGCCGCGGCTCCTTGGGGCGTCGCTACCCTCCATCCCTCGTTGCGTGGCCCCGCAGTGCCGCTGTGCCGCGTGTGGAGGAGAGATGTAACGGGGCCGCCTAGGCCGCAGCCTGGGCGGGAGCGCAAGGCCGCGCCGGGAGCCGTCGCTGCCGCCGGCCCCTCGGATCAGCTTGGGCAGTTCTCGCGCCCCCTCCTCCCGGAGCGGAGCCGGCCCTCCGTCGCAGCGGCCGCGGTCCGGGTCGAGGACGCCGTTGATGTGTGGGCCGGGCCTGGTGGCCCCAAGCTGGGCGCCCTCGGGGAAGAAAGCCGGAGCCCCGGCTGGGAGTCTGCGCCGCGGAGCCGCCCGGTCCTGGGCCGCGGTCGCCAGACTCTGAGCCCCATTCCGCCAGCCCACAGCTCCGGGACCGGGAGGCTGCGAGGCCCGAGTCGGGAAAGGAAGGAGGAGGGCAGGCGGCCAAAGTTAGGTCAGTTAGTTGGTGGTCTTTTGAAATTGTGTTGGGTCCTCGCAAACTATCGCCTTGTGCCTGCAGAGTCACACAGCGGACAAGTTCCAACTCTAGGAAGGCTTTGGGTCGGCCCCCGTCGCAGCTAGGTTCTCCTTCCTATCCACCTCTTAGTCATCCTCCTCATCTCCTTTCCCTGATGAAGCAAAATGACATTTTTGACGTGGGGGTGGGGGTTGGCTTCTTTGGTTCGAATCAAAACCGGCCAAAGTTTACAAAAATAACTTGGAGTACGCACTTTGTATCTTGAATGTAGCGGACTGTCATCTCACTAATTGGTTCCTTTGGTGAGGCATACAGGTGCTCGATTGATCTCTGTTTTTCACGGGTCGATTTGCAGATATCCTCTAAAGACAACCCCGCCGGTGTTTGAGTGCTGCCAGGTAGTGCGGCGGAGCTACCGCCTGACCGGAAATACAAAAGGCCCGGGGAGCTGGTTCCTGAGAACGGATAGCTGGGCCTCCTCCTGGCCTGCGTTGTATATGGTTGATGGAGACCCTGGAAACAAAAGAAAACCGTTTGTTTGTTCACTGAAACCTAGAGAGAACATTGAACTAAAACTGGAGTGGCAGTGGGCACAAAATTATAATAGAGCCCCCTGATCTGCTCTGCCAGAGACCCTCATCATTTTCCTAAATGAAAGGAAAGCTAATCGCTTCCGTGTTAAAGGCCCCCAAAGTTGCCGTCCCTCTAGCTTTGTAGGTTTCAGTTTAGGAAGATATGTGAATGCTTGCTGTTTCTCCTAATTTTATTGAAATTACTTTAATTCAACCACCCTCTCTCAGGTACCTTTCTAAATAACTTTTCTCTCACTACCCTTCATGAACTCCAGAGTTCCTTTCTCTAAAGCAAGTATTTAATCTTTTCATTCTGATTAAAGCCCTCTATGGTCTTATCTGTAACAATTCTAACTTCTTTAAATTAAAAAAAAATAATGTACTTATTTTTAATTTTATATGCATTGGTCTTTTGCCTACGTATATGTCTGATCTGTGTGAAGGTGTTGGATCCCTGAGATTGGAGTAACAGACAGTTGTGAGCTGCCATGCTACTGGGAGTTGAACCAGGTCCTCTGGAAGAGCAGCAGCCAGTGTTCTTAACTGCTGAGCCATGTCTCCAGCTCCCCTAACTTCTTCAAAGTACCTTCCTTTCTTCCTTTCTTCCTTCCTTCTTTCCTTCCTTCCTTCCTTCCTTCCTTCCTTCCTTCGTTTGTTTATGTGTGTGGATAATATATTGTGCCAGGGCATTCATGTAGAGATTAGAGTCCAACTTGTCAGTCAGTTCTCTCCTTCCACTGAATGGGAGCCAGATGGTCCACTCAAGGGGGCAGGCTTTACCCACTGAGCCATCACCCGATCCTGACTTCTTAGTGCCCACGAAAGACTTTTCTTTTTTGTTTTAAGACAGAGTTTCTCCATGAAAGAGAAAGCAGTCTCTTTGATCTCACCGCCAGCTTAAGAGGTTCTGGATGCTTTTGCACCTAATTATTGCAACAACTGCCATTTTTCTAGTTTTATTGTGTGCTTCATATTCATGATCATGTGTAGTCTTCCTTTTGATTTAGATATTATTCCAACTTTGTAGGTGAGAAAAGAGAATGCAAAGAGATTCTTTGGCTTGCCTCTGACTACCCTACAAAGGCTAAGATAATTCGTGATTTAACTCAGCTCCGTGAGTCCCAAACAAAGCTTAAGGGTGGTACTCATTCTGTGGTCTGCCTTTGTATGTGTGTTTCCTCAGCCTGAGAAAGCTATCTTCTCAATTCCCTTTCCTTAAGGGGAGTCCTTGGGGTCACCACCTGTCCCTGGTCTGTGTGAGCTCTCCCCCCATAGCACTTCACATTCCTCTTTGTCACAGTCTGGTGCCTGTCCTATGCTGGGTTTGTGTTTCTGAAGAGCAGGAATTGGCTTTCTTCATTTTTTCTTTTTGCCTCTTGTGTTTTGAGACAAAGGCCTTACTCTGCATTCCAGGCTGACTTCAAATAAATACAAAATGATTTTCCTGCTTCAGCCTCCTGAGTGCTAGAATTACAGGAGTGAATCACCAGGATCAACTGACCTAATTTCATTCTGGTATTCCCATGGTCTATCCCCATTAACCCAGTTTGGCATTCCCAGGCTGTCAGACATCTAGAAGGGGAATTAGTTTTTAAATTGTTTTCTAAAATTTGAGCACAGGAAAAAGTTTAAGTACTTACTAATTTAAGCTTATTTTACTTAAGTTCTTTTTTTGTTTTCAACAGTCAAAATTAGTCTATTGTCATCTTTATTTTTGCAAATGAAGCGGTTTTGAGTTTTAGTAGATTGGTAGAGTTATAACTAGGGAGGAATAGTAGACCATGGTAAGGTGAGATGATGCGCTGAGTCTCCTGGCTTCAAGTGTGAAATACTACATTCTTTGTCATATTTTCTCCATTTTTTCTCCATGGGGGAGGGGGAAGAGAGAACGAAATTGTGAATGGAGATTCGGATTCGTTCAGTTCAGGAGGGAAATCCTATTTTTATGTTGCTGATCATTGACTTTGAGAGTTTAAGCCTGATTATTTGCAAAGCGAAAATTAAACAAGCTGGGCGAGGTAGTACAATATATGTAAGTAATCCTAGCACTTGAGATGGAGACAAAGATCAGGAGTTTAAGGTTAGCCTCAGCTATATAATGAGTTTGAAGTTAGCCTGGGCTCCAGGAGATCCTGTCTTAAACAAAAGAAAATGTCATTGCTTCTGGTTGGTCAGTACTATCCCAGTACTTCAGATAGAAATAAAGGAATTTCTGGTAGTGAAAAACTGAAACAGTTTGCTGGGTTTTTCTTGTTTGTTTTTGTTTTTTGTTTTATTTTATTTTTTGCTTTTATGAAACAGGTTCTCACTATGTAGTCTTTTCCTGGCTGTCTCGGAACTTTGTAGATCAGGTTGGCCTGAAACTCACTGATCTGCCTGCCTCTGCCTCCCAAATGCTGGGATTAAAGGCGTGCACCTGGCTTTTGTTATTAGTGTTTTGCCTGGGTGTTTGTCTGTGTACCATGTATTTCCCTGATGTCAGTGGAAGCCAAACTCATGGGACTAGAGTTGCAGACAGTTGTTGTTGAACCACCATGTGGGTTTGGGGAATTGAATTCAGATCCTTGGACTTTTAACCAGTAAGCCATCTTTTTAGCCCTTTAGATATTTCTTTTTTTTTTTCAAAAATATTTATTTATTATGTATACAATATTTTGTCTGAATGTATCCCTGCAGGCCAGAAGAGGGCACCAGACCTCATTACAGATGACTGTGAGCCACCATGTGGTTGCTGGGAATTGAACTCAGGACCTTTGGAAGAGCAGGCAATGCTCTTAACCTCTGAGCCATCTCTCCAGCCCTAGATATTTCTTTAATACAACAGTAATAAAAGACACAGTTTTGTCAGGCAGTGGTAGCACATGCCTTTAATTCCAGCATTTAGGCAGAAATGGGTGGCTCTCTGTAGGTTAGAGGCCAGCCTAGTATACAGAGTTAGTTCCAGGGCTACACAGAGAACTCTGGTCTCAAAAAAACCACCACCAACAACAAAAAAGATATAGTTTAATATATCTTATTTGTATTTATACCTCTGTATAAATATGACTGAATAGTTATTTTAGAAAAAAAATGATTTTGAGAAAGCTTAGTTGTTGTTCTATTTTTTAGATTTCTTTTATGTGTAGGATTGTTTTGGATACATTTATATCTGTGTGTCACTTGTGTGACTGCTCCCCTCAGAGGTCAGAAGAGGGTATTGGGGCACTCTGGAGGCAGAGACAGGAGGATCTCTGTTTAAGGTCAGCTTAGTCTACACAGTGAGTTCCAGGATAGCCAGGGCTATGTAGAGACCCCGCCTTAAAAAAAAAAACAAATAAATAAAAAAGAGAATATTGGATTTCCTGAAGCTGGAGTTATAGGCGATTGTGAACTCTCATGTGGATGCTGGGAATTTAACCTGGGTCTTCTACAAGAAGAACCAAGTGCTCTTAATTTTTGAGGCATCTCAACAAAGGGGAGTTTTTTAAATTTTTTTTAAAGATTTATTTATTATGTACACAGTGTTCAGCCTCCATGTATGCCTGCAGGCCAGAAGAGGGCACCGGATCTCATTACAGATGGTTGTGAGCCACCATGTGGGTTGCTGGGAATTGAACTCAGGACTTCCGGAAGAGCAGTCAGTGCTCTTAACCTCTGAGCCATCTCTCCAGCCCCCAACAAAGGGGAGTTTTAAGAAAGTTTATTTTTTTCCCCCCCAGACAGGATTTCTTTGGAACCAGTCCTGGAACTCACTCTGTAGACCAGTCTGGCCTCAAACTCACAGAGATCCTTAGTGCTGGGATTAAAGGAGTGAGCCACCACCACCACCACCACCTTGATAATTTTAAATTTCAACATTAGCAAAAAAGATTTACAATGTTAACAAAGCAATAAATACATTTTAATTTGCAAAGCAGCTAATTCAGCTTTGAAAGCAACTCCTAGATTGTAACCATTGCTTTTGTCAGGAACAAGGAAATAGCTACAAAGCCCTAAACAAAGACTGTAGAAATTGATTGCACTGATCATGTGTTGTTCCCCTCTACACATTTTCCCTAAGGCCCTCCCATTGAGTGGTTTCCCACAGGGACTTTTTTCAAAGGGAACTGTGTGGATTTACAGGTGGGGAAAATACATCTTTATTAGTTATTATGGTATAATAGTTAAGCCAAGGCCCTGGGATTTGTAGCATCTTTTTTTTTTTTTTACTGTAAACATTTTCTTTTTTTAAAATTTTTTTCCCATGATATTTATTGAGCTCTACATTTTTCTCTGCTCCCCTCCCTACCTCTCTCCTCCCCCAAGGTCCCATGCTCCCAATTTACTCAGGAGATCTTAACTTTTTATACTTTCTACTACCCATGAAGATTCGATCTATGTAAGTCTCCCTTTCTGTCTACATTGTTGTTTAAGTTCTCTGGGATTGTGGTTTGTAGGCTGGCTTTCTTTGCTTTGTTTAAAAACCACCTATGAGTGAGTACATGTGATAATTGTCTTTTTGTGTCTGGGTTACCTCACTCAAAATAATGTTTTCTAGCTCCATCAATTTTCGTGCAAAATTCAAGCTGTCATTTTTTTCTGCTGTGTAGTACTCCATTGAGTAAATGTACCACATTTGTTTATCCATTCTTCGATCGAGGGACATTTAGGTTGTTTCCAGGTTCTGACTATGACAAACAAAGCTGCTATGAATATAGTTGAGCACGTGTCCTTGTGGCACGATTGAGCATCCTTTGGATATATACCCAAAAGTGGTATTATTGAGTTTTGAGGAAGGTTGTTTCCTAGTTTCCTGAGAAACCACCACACTGACATCCAAAGGGGTTGTACCAGCTTGCATTGCCACCAGCAATGCAGAAGTGTTCCTTTTCCCCACAACCTCTCCAGCATAAGTTGTCATCAGTGTTTTTGATCTTGGCCATTCTTACAGGTGTTAGATAGAATCTCAGAGTTGCTTTGATTTGCATATCTCTGACGACTAAGGGTATTGAACATTTCCTTAAGTGTCTTTCAACCATTTTAGAGTCTTCTGTGGAGAGTTCTCTGTTTAGGTCTGTACTCCATTTTTTTTTTATTGGATTATGTGATCTTTTGGTGTCCAATTTCTTGAGTTCTTTGTATATTTTGGAGATCAGACCTCTGTCTGTGGGGTTAGTGAAGATCTTTTCCCATTCTGTAGGCTGTCGTTTTGTCTTGTTGACTGTGTCCGATTTGTATCATCCTTTAGAGTGTTCACATCTAGAAGTAGTGTTCACTTGGTGTACTTCCTCAGTCTCTAAGCATATGGCAGGGAACAGGAGTTATTCAGTAGCAGTTCATTCCTTGGAATTAATTGTACTAAGCAATGACACGTTTTGCTCTTGAATACAGGTTATATCCTCCTAACTTGGTAATTAATTATAGAGCATTGACATGGTCTGGTAATTGTCTTAAGAGGTGAGAGGATGTGTTTATGTAGCTCTAGATGCTAAGGAGCTTGAGGCAGGAAGATCCCTTGGAGTTGGAAGTTCCAGGCTAACCTGGGCAACATAGTATATGTGAGATTCTAGCTCCAAAAAATAGAAAGGTGGGGAGTGAGGCAAGTTTTTTTTTACATGATGTTATACATAGTAAGCCATTATCAATGACTTGAATCCATAGTGGGAATGGATTCTGGGGTTTTAGTATTGAGAAAAGTAGGGCCGGGAGAGATGACTCAGTGATTAAGAGCACAGACTGTTCTTCCAAGGGACCTGAGTTCAATTCCCAACACCCACATGACAATTCATGACTGACTGTAACTCCAATTCCAGGGCATCTGACACTTCCACACAGACATATATGCAAATGAAACACCAATGCACATAAAATAAAAATAAGTAAATTATTTTTAAAAGTTGAGAAAAGTATTTGTTTTTGTGTGTGATGTGTGATATGTTTGACTTAGTGATGCACACATGTAGAGATCAGAGAACAAGTTTTGGGAGTTGGTTCTCTTTCGTTATGGGTTTGACGATCAAACTTACATCAGGCTTACATGGCAAACATTGTGTTGTGCCATCTTGTCAGGTCCTACCCTTGTTTAGTATTTGGTGCTGGCGGTGTTAGAGATTGAACATGAATGCTTAGGCAGGTGTGATGCATTGAGTTATACCTGTCACATTTGCATTTTTTCTCCTAAGGTTATGTCTTCCAGTCAATTGAGACTAATTCAACTAATTCAGTCATCCTTGATGATACTAATGAACAAGTTTTGGGAGTTGGTTCTCTTTCGTTATGGGTTTGACGATCAAACTTACATCAGGCTTACATGGCAAACATTGTGTTGTGCCATCTTGTCAGGTCCTACCCTTGTTTAGTATTTGGTGCTGGCGGTGTTAGAGATTGAACATGAATGCTTAGGCAGGTGTGATGCATTGAGTTATACCTGTCACATTTGCATTTTTTCTCCTAAGGTTATGTCTTCCAGTCAATTGAGACTAATTCAACTAATTCAGTCATCCTTGATGATACTAATGGGGGGGTGCACAGTGGTTGCACTCGCGCGCAGGTGCACGTGCATGCTGGATATCCAGAGTGCATAGTAGGTGAGCATTCTGCCAAATAACTATATGCCCACCCACCCCCTTTTTTCTCATTTCATCTATCCGTTTGTCTGTCTGTCTGTCTGTCTATCTATCTATCATCTATCTATCTCGTATTTTCAGGAAAGGTTTTCTCTCTGTAGCCCTAGTTGTCCTAGAACTTGCTATGCAGACCAGATTGGTCTTGAACTCAGAGAGTTGTTTGTTTTTGTTTCTGGAGTTCTGGGAGAATATTTGTTGTTTATTTGAACAGGGTTTTGATGTGTTTCTCAGAATGATTTTGAATCCACAGTAAGCAGTTCTGCTTCAGCCTGCTATTAAGTGCTAGGGTTATGGAGGTAAGCCACTGCCACCATTTTTTTTTTTTTTAAAGACAGTATTTGCTAGCCAGGCTAGCCTCAAACTCACTTTGTAGCTGAGAATGACATTTAATTTATGATCTCTTCCTGCCTCCAAGCTGAATGCTTGGATCACAGACCTGGTTTATAATAAGCAATGCTGGGATCAAACCTAGGGCTTCATGCATGCTAGCTAATCATTAACTCTACCAATTTGAGCTATATCGCTAGCCTCTACCTACAAGAAACTCTGCTGAGCTATGCACTAGGTCATCTTCTCTCCATCTTTGGTGGACCATCTGCACATTTCTAGGTTCCTCATCAGTCAGTTTTTCCTTTCTTTCACATACAATTCCTGCCTAGCTACAGGTCAAAGTAGTATGAGGTCGTGTGGAGTTTGAGAGGGTTTCAGATGCCCAGGTGCAGCTCAGAGATTGGGATTGAAGGAAGAAAAGCAGGGGTGAGGCTGAGACTCTGGTTTCACAAGTTTACATTCCTTCAATATCTGATTTCCCGCTTATCTGCTCCCCACTTGGCCATGGAACCCCCTAAACATAGCATTCTGTTCTCACAGGATTTATTTATTACTGGTTTTTTCTTTTTTCTTTCTTTCTTTTTTTTTTTTTTTTTTTTTTTTTTTTTTGAGACAGGGTTTCTCTGTAGCTTTGGAGCCTGTCCTGACTGGCCTTGAACTCACAAAGATCTCCTGCCTCTGCCTTCCGAGTGATGGGATTAAAGGTGTGCTCCACAATTGCCTGCCTATTGTGTTTTTTGTTGTTGTTGTTTGTTTGTTTGTTGTTTGTTTTTGTTTTTTTTTTGAGATAGGATTTCTCTGTGTAGCCCTGGCTGCCCTGAAACTCATTCTGTAGACTAGGCTGACCTTGAAGTCAGAGATTATGTGCACCCTGCCCCCCCTTCCCTAGTGCTGGGATTAAGGGCTCGCACCACCATTTCCTAGCTTCTCACTGGGTTTAAAATTCTTTAAATTTTACTTACTTTTTATGTATAGGTGTTTTGCCTACATGTATATCTATCTATGTACTATGTGCGTGCCTAGTACCCAAGTATGCCAGAAGAGGGTGTTGGCTCTCCTGTCACTGGAGTTAAAGGTGGTTGTGAGCTGCTGCCATGTGGGTACTGGGAATCAAACCTAGGTCCTCTGGACAAGCAACCAATCTTCTTTTAACTGCTGAGCTATCCATCTCTCCAATCCTTTCTAATTTTTATTTATTTATTTGCTTTTGCTGTTGTTTTTTTAGGGTTCCCTCTATGTAGCCTTGGCTGTCCTAGAATTCGCTATGTAGAACAGGTTGGCCTCAAACTCAGATCCACCTGTCTCTTCCACCTCAGTGCTGGAGGCAAGCACCACTATTTTTGTCTTAAAAGGTTTTTTTTGTTGTTGTATTTATAATTTATGTTTATGTGACTGGGTGTGTTCCTGGATGGCAGTTTGTCTGTAGAGGCAGAGCATAGCTTGTGGGAGTTGTTTTTCTCCTTTGATCAGGCTTCTGAGTTAGGCTTGAACAGCAGGTCCTCTTATCTGCTAAACCATCTCTCCCTGTCACTCTGGATTTTTTTCTTTTTAAAAAACTTAATTTTATGTACATAGGTGTTTTTGCCTGAATGTATGTCTGTGCACCATTTCTGTAGTGCCCACAGAAGCAAGATCTCCTTAAAACTAGCATTACAGGCAGTTTTTCGGCCACCATGTGGTTCTGGTGATTGAACTCTGGTCACCTGGAAGAGCAGCCTGTCCTGTTAACTGATGAGCCATCTCTTTAGCCCCAACTCTGGATCTTTTTATTGGTGTCCCTCTTGTCCCCCTCACACATACCCCCTTCCCCGTAGTGTCAGGGCTCTACCTCAGTGCCTTGTAATGCTTTCACTGAGCTATCTCACTGACCCCTAACTCCCCCTTTTGGTGTAATCTGTCTGGGGCCTTAAGCAGTTTGATATGTGTGTCTTCTCTGTATCGAGTGATTTCTTATCCTTTGAGACTCTGCTTTAAGGGGTACCTTCTTTGGGCCCTGATGAGTGAGTTATGAAAAATGGTATACATCTATCTCACAGAAATTCCATCTGTGCATTGGGTATCCCATGTCTGCCAACTCAGTGATACCCAGCCCCCCACACTGAGAAATATGTGACATATGGCTTATTCCTTTAAGAATTAAATAAAATTTTAGTAGTTGAAGATAAAATCCTTGGGGGACTACAGATTTTTCTTCTAGCTAGCCTTTACCTGCTTAGAATATACACCAGTGAAGCTAAATCCTTCTTCTTCCATAGTTATTATGGGCAGTGTCTCCAAGACCTGCCCTCAAGAGCCCCAGAAACTTTATCGCTTCCCAAGCAGGCAGCTCACTTAATACTGTAGTGTACCCTCCTTAGATTTTATTTGGACCAACCCATAGGTGCTTTCCAGAAGCACCAAGGAACTGGCCTGATTTTACCTTTGGGTTGGCTGTATAACATGGGCACGTGTGTCCTCTGCTCTTCTGGGGTGAGTCTTGGCAGGACAAACTTCTAGCCAGCCTCTGGAAGAGATGTCACAGAAGGTGATGCTGGTGGACTTAATGACAGGTAGCAGAGCTGCCTCATAGCCTTTAGGTTTCAAGTCACAGTCCTAGAAGTGCCTGGAGGGGGTGGGGGATGAGAGAGAGATTGAGACTCACCTTTTTGGACTGCTGAGAGCTAGACTTGGTGGTTGGGAGCTGAAGTTCTTAATTTTGAGTCTTGGGCTCGCCATATCTTAGCCAAGTGGTACTGAGGAAGTTAACTTCTCTGCTTTAAGTTACTCGATCTGTGTGGAGGTTAAATAAGTTAAGATATATTAAGTACTTGGCAAGTATTTGTCATATACTAAGATGTTATAGATTTCATTAATTGATAAAGTGAAACAACACTGGGCATCGTGGTGCACTGTAGTCTCATTGTGTAGACCAGGCTGGCCTCAAATCACAGAAATTTTCCTGCCTCTACCTTTCAAGTACTGGGCAAATGAAGTGTGAACTACCACACCCAACTGCTTGCCTTTTTGTTTGTTTGTTTGTTTTTGTTTTTGTTGTTTTATTTTTATTTTTTGGTTTTTCAAGACAGGGTTTCTCTGTGTAACAGCCCTAGTTGTCCTGTAACTAGCTCAATAGGTTTATGTTTTGTTTTTTTGGTTTTTTTCGAGACAGGGCTTCTCTGTAGCTTTGGAGCCTGCCCTAGACCAGGCTGGCCTCGAACTCACAGAGATCTGCCTGCCTCTGCCTCCCGAGTGCTGGGATTAAAGGTGTGCGCCACCACCGCCCGGCGCCTTTTTTCTTTCTTTTTGTGTATGTGTGCAGTGTATACATGTGTGTTGGTGGTGTGTACACCCATATACATGTGTATGGAGACGAGAGATTGTGCTTTGTCACTCTATAAGTTATCCCCGTGAGACAGGGTATCCCAGTGAAACTGAAGCTTGCTGCTGGCATGCTGGTCTACATAGAGTTTCAGGCCAGCCTAGACTACACAGTGAGACCCTGTGGCCTCCCCTGCCCCCACAAGAAAAGAAGATTCTTCCCTACATAGTTTCTTTGAAAAAAATAAAGAGGGACTGGAGAATCGGCTTAGTGGCTAAGAGTACTTGTTGCTCTTGCAAGGGACTCTGCACCCACACGGTGGTTCACAACCATCAGTTATCCTACCTCCAGTGGATCCAACATGTGGTGCACATACATACATGAAGGAAAACAAATATAACATATAAAATATAACACAAATATTTTTAAATTTAAAAATTTATTTTTTTTTTAGATTTATTTATGTGTATGAGTATTTTGCCTGCACATCTGGTGTCGTGCCTGAGGAGGTCAGAAGAGGGTGTCGGATCCCTTGGGGCTGGAGTTACTGATGGTTTGAGCCATTATGTGGGTGTTGGAAGCTGAACCCTGGTCCTCTGGCCCCACACAGTCTCTTAGGGTTCTAGAACTCTGAGGGCCCTTGGAGAGTAGATGCTGATGATGACTTTGATTTAAAGATGAGGTGGAAGTGAACTTTGGAGCCAGATCTACTGTCCATCTGCCCTGCTCTTTGCACTCTGCTCTTGTTGGCCACTCTTGGGCTTAAAGGACAGGTGGTTTGGATTCATTCATTCTGTTTTCTTTTTAAACAGTTTTGGGAGTAACCCCATGGGTAATAGATAAGATTCTGAACTACATATTAATTCTTGTGCTAATTTTGACAGCTTTAGGTCTATATTGATTATTTTGTTTTCTGTCCTTCATTATTATCTTGCCAGATTTTGCTTTATCTTAGTAGTTCAGCAGCAGTTTTGATAGCTGTTAGCTCAGCAGGCACACATTTAACCAGAACAGACACTAAAGTCAAAGCCAGTACTTATTGGTAGGATTTGTATATTTCTGCAAGGGGATATTTGCCTGTCCCTGTCACTAGTGGAGGAAGAAAGTATAACTCAGAAGGCTAATAGCCTCTGAGCTTTTTCTTTTTTCTTTTCTTTTGTTTTTTTGAGACAGGGTTTCAGGATTTCTCTGTGTATCAACCCTGGCTGTCCTGGAACTCACTCTGTAGCCCTGGTTGGCTTGAACTTAGAGATTTGCCTGCCTCTGCCTCTAGTGCTGGGATTAAAGGCCTGCGCTACCACTGCTTGGCTGAGCTTTTTCTAATGTGTTAACTGGCTGCTTTACATCAGTACTCCTTGTTATGAAAAAGTCAACCTAAGCTTACAGAAGGAACCTGCCTCCTTCTCCTCCCCCCAGCACTACCACAGGCCTTCTTTTTCAGCCCTCACCACGTGTTTGATGAAGGTAGTTCTTGGTCTTCTTGTTCTGTGCCTCTAGGTCTGTTGTGGATAGACTTGAGGCTGGTGTCCCAATCCTTGAGCTCCCAGTTTAGTAGGGGTGCAGGACTCTCAAGTGTGTAATGTAGGTAGGTCAACAATGCCAGGCACACCCTTGTTCAGATGAAGACAAACATTCCAGGAGGTAGGCCTGTGAGAAACTGCCTGCCTGTGAAGCTAGGGTCCTGACTGGGCTTGCCCAGGGGTTGTGTAGGCAGCATTTTCCTTTAAGCATGAGCTGTAGCTGTCTTCAGTTATATTCTTTTAGACTGACCTAGCAGTATGCTGTGGTAGAGTAGCAGGGACCTAAATTTAGATGTTGTTTTCTGCTTTTAACTTGTTTGAACTGTTACTTTTAGATTTGGTGGGTATCCTCATAAAGAGGATAATAAAAAGACCTCATAGATTGAGAAAGTAGTTGTATTATGTTAGTTGTAATAATAATTAAGTGTAAGCATACAGCTGATCCATGAGAAGCATGAGTCATTCCATTCCCCATTTGCTGAGAATTAAGTGAAATGAGATTTACGTTCAAGCATTCTGAAGGATTATATTTAAATTTGCAGAATATATAATCATATTAAATTCATAATTTTATTGTCAAATAGTTTCATTGTACACACTTGGAAAGTTTCCACTAATGCTAAAATTAAGAAATTTTAGTTTCATTAATTCTTATTTATTTTGAGACAAGTCTCACTGTGTAGTCTTGTCTTTTTTTTGTTGTTGTTGTTGTTGTCTTGTCTGTCCTTGAGGTCACTATTTGACCAGACTAATCTCAGAGAGTTCAGCCTTTCTCTGCAGGAATTTAAGACATGAGCCAGCACACTAAATTTTTATTAATTTTTAAAAGTACCTCATTTTTATTTGAAATTGTATACCTGTGTGTCAGGTATAGGAGGTATATGCATGTGAATACAGTGCTCTCTGAGGTCAGAAGAGGGGTCAATGGATCCCTTGGAGCTGGAGTTGCAGGGAGTTGTGAGCTACCTATCATGGTGCTGGGAATTGAAATGCGGGTCCTCTGTCAAGAGTAGTATGTGCTTTTAGTTGTTGAGCCATCTTTCCAGCCCTCTTTGATTTTAGTTTTTGAGAAAGGGTTTCAGTATATAGCCTTGTTGACCTGGAACTCACAGAATTATCAGGCATATGCCACCATTCCTGGCAAATTGGGGCATTTTGATGGAGTAACACAAAATCAGGGAGGTGCTGCCTTACATTGTTAATGCTCTACCGGTTATGTATGTGGTGTTTGAACTCTTCTTACATATCCAATGCCAATATGCTGGATTTTGTTTTAACCAGTTAAGCGGAGCTTAAAGAAACAAACACATTCATTATGTAGTGAAGATACTGACTAGCAGTAGAAGGCTAGAAACATTACCTTCCTATACTTTAAACATTGACATTTATTTATTTCAGGTTAGGGGAGGACAGAGACGCATGTTTTTGCCAGAGTGCTGTGGAAGTCAGTACTACTTTTAGGAGTTGATTTTCTTCTTACATTGTGTAGGTCCTGGAGATTGAACTCAGATCGTCAGGTTTGGCAGCAAACTCTTTACCTACTGATTCATCTCACCAGCTTTCTAATCATATTTGTATTTATTTTGCTTTAAAAATATTATCTTCGCTGGGCTTCGTAACTGGAGGTTTCTCGTCCTGCCTCATCCTGTAGCCACTTTTACAATAACCACCCAGCGGCTTAATATTAATTACATATTGTTTGGCCTATTAGCTCAGGTTTATTGTTAACTAGCTCTTATAACTTGAATTCACCTATTTCTGTTGGTTTATATTTTACCATGAGGTTTGTTACTTGTTACCTCATATCCTGCTTCTCCGGTAACTGCTTGTGTCTCTCTCCCTGATTCTTCCTTCTTTCTCCCTGTATTCATCTTGGCTTTCCTGCCTAGCTATATTCTGCTCTGCCATAGACCACAGCAGCTTCTTTATTAACCAGTTGTAATAAAGCATATTCGCAACATAAGAGGGGCATCCCACATCAGGGCAGTGGAAAATGCCTTTTTTCTTTTCTTTTCTTATCTTTTCTTTTCTTTTCTTTTTTTTTTTGTTTTTTGAGACAGGGTTTCTCTGTGGCTTTGGAGCCTGTCTTGGAACTAGCTCTTGTAGATCAGGCTGGCCTCGAACTCAACAGAGCTCTGCCTGGCTCTGCCTCCCGAGTGCTGGGATTAAACGCGTGCACTACCACTGCCCGGCTGAGGAGAATGCTTTAATCCCAATATTTGGGAAGCAGAAGCAGGTGGGTCTCTGAGTTCAGGGCCAGCCTGGTGTGGAGTAAATTCCAGGGCAGCTAGGGCTACACAGAGAAGCTCTGTCTCAAAATAAGACAAACAAACAAAAAGTGTACACCACTACACCTAACTTCTTTTTTCTAATTATTGTGCATGTGTGCACACGTATTTACCACTCTCAGTGTGTGTGTGCCTGAGAGGACAATTTTGGGAAATTGATTCTTCCCTTCTGTCTTTGGGTTCCTGGTATGAATCTCAGGTCATCAGGTTTGGGTGACAAGTGCCTTTACCCATCTTGCTGACTCATGTTCTGTCCTTTTCTAATGGAAGTTTAATTAGCCTAGCCCAGTGTTTTATATAGCCGCAGTGACTGTGGAAAGGCTCTCCTGGCCTTGGTCCAGCCCTGGACCTGCTGTATGAGAATTCTGTGACTTGGGCTGCTCTGAGCCTTTGCTTTTTACCTCTATAGAATGGGCCATTTGTGCCTGTTTTGCTCTCATTCTAGTGTCTAAAGCTCTGATCACTGCCAGGTGTGTGATGCACACTTTTAAGCCCAGGACTCAGAATGCAGAGGCAGACCTGGACTGCAGAGAGAATTTCAGGACAGCCAGGGCTGTTATACAGGGAAACACTGTCTTCGAAAAAAACAAATGAACAGCTCTTGTCATAGCTCGTGCTGCATATTGTAATAGTGTGGAGTGTTGTCATGATTGTCCCTACCCCTGCCTGCCTTTCCCTTGGCATGTATTTCTGAATGTTGCTGCACTTTTGGATGATACTCTGATAGATATCAGATGCCTTTGATAGATACATGTGGTAGTGATGGGCTTTTTTTTAAAATTGATTTTTATTGAGCTCTACATTTTTCTCTGCTCCCCTCTGTGCCTCTCTCCACCCCTTCATCCCTCTCCCAAGGTCCCCATGCTCCCAATTTACTCAGGAGATCTTGTCTTTTTCTACTTCCCATGTAGATTAGATCCATGTATGTCTCTCTTAGAGTGTGATAGGCTTTTAGCAAGAATAATGCCATACCTTGTGTTTTGGCTCATTTCCAAAAGTTTTGTATTAATAACCATAAACACCCTTAGTTTCCTTGTGATATGTTTTGAATAGTAGAAAATCTACATTGTTGAATTTTATATTTTAAGAAACAGGATATAGTTAAGGAAAGGGAAGAAGTTAGTATACATACTAAGTAGATAAAAAGCTTCCTCTAAATAATGATAAAGATCTAAGAAATGGATTTTTTTTTTGTAAAGACAGTGGGAATCTTCAGGTGAGGGTAACACCTGGAGGTAGGGCATATGCAAACCTAGGCCTATTTGACTTTATAGGCATTGCTTCTTCCTATGAACACTGACAGTTTAGCAGCCAAATCAAAACATTACTTGCAAGTATGATTAAAATAAAGACATTGATGCTGGAGCAGTTAAGAGTGCTTGCTGCCCTTCCAGAGATCCTGGGTTTGGGCTGGGAGATGCTCAGCAGTTAAGAGCATTGACTACTCTTCCAGAAGACCCAGATTTGATTCCTAGCACCCATGTGGCAGCTTCCAATCAACTGTAGCTCTAGTTCCAGAGGATCTGAGTCTTCCATTGATTTCTCTGAACATATGGTAAACATACTAATGTAGACTCACACATAAAAAAATAAATCCTTTGAAGGAGAGCATAGAAGGGTATATGGAAGGGTTTGGAGGGAGGAAAGGGAAGGGAGAAATGTGATTAAATTATAATCTCAAATATAAAAGCAGTTTAAATAAATCTTTAGAAATTAGTATTGGAGTTAGTATAGAGATGCTCAATGCTAAGAGCTGTTGCTGCTAGTCAGGTTAAGAGGACCTGACTTTGATTTCCAGCAGCTGTGTGAGATAGCTTACAATTGCCTGCTGTGTGAGTTCCACCTCCAGGGGAGTGTGATAACTCTGACTTCATGAATATCACCTGCACACTCCTCTCCCACTCAGAATTAATACTGAAGAAAATGGGTGGGGATTAGATATTCTCTCTATTTTGGGGCGGGGGGTGGTTTCGAGACAGGGTTTCTCTGTAGCTTTGGAGCCTGTCCTGGAACTAGCTCTTGTAGACTAGGCTGGCCTTGAACTCACAGAGAACCGCCTGCCTCTGCCTCCCTAGTGCTGGAATTAAAGGCATGCGCCACTGTTGCCTGGCCGGATAGTCTCATCTTATTGTCTGTAACAGTCTTCACAATAGGAGGATGTGCTACTGCCACAGAATGAGTGAGTGCTGAAATTTAGTATACAGGGCCTGGAGAGATGGTTCAGCAATTGAGAGCCCTGGCTGATTTTCCAGAACCTCAGTTAGTTTCTAAGCACCCACATGGTGGCTCATAACTGTCTGTAACTCCAGTTCCAGGGGAGTTTTTCTGACCTTTTTGGGCATCCGGTGTGACCATGCATACAGACACACACATATAGGCAAAAAACACATAAAGTAAAAAAAAAAATTCATCAGAGTATGTTGTGGAATATTAATTTAACTATGTAAAGGTGTGTTACATTTGTTTAGGCTGTATTTGTTTAATTATGTAAAGATGTGTTGCATTTGTTTCACCTTGCCTGCCTATGGTACCTGATTGGTCTAGTAAAAGGCTGAATGACAAATAGACAGAGGGAGGATAGGCAGGTCTAGGTGGGCAGAGAGAAGTAGGAGATGAGAGAACAAGGGAGAGGCCCAGAGCCAGTCAACTAGCTACACATGGAAGAGACAGGAAAAGTAGTTCATACAGAGTGAAAGAAAGGTAAAAAAAATACCCAAGACAAAATGTAGAGAAACAGGTTAAATTATAAAAGTTAGTGGGGCAAGCATAAGATAAGGCCAAACATTCATAACTAATAATAAGTCTCTGTGTCATAATTTGGGGGCTGGCAGTCCGAGAAAGCCTGCTACAAGAGTACTGGCCAGTTTGATGACACAGTGGGTAGAAGCATTTGTTACTGAGCCTGATCTGAGTTTGGTCCCCAGAGTATGCATGGTGAAGAGAGAAAATAAACTCTTTAAGGTCTTGTGATCTTTGTGTGTACACATACCTGTAAGTGAATAAAAATAATTGTATCTATTACTATATTTTAAAGTCTTTAGTATAGGGCTAGGCATGTAGTTTGGTTGGTAGAGTACTTTTATGCACAGAGCACTGGGTTTGATCCCCAGCACCATATAAAACTGGGTGTGCTGGTACACATCTGTAGTCATACATAGGTCGAGGCAGGAGGATCAGAAATTCAAGATCTTCTTTAGGCTGCATAGTGAATTCACTCAGCCTGGGATACATGAGATCCTGTCTCACAAACAAAATCTTCAGAATAAATAACAGTGGAAAAAGAAATGAAAGTCTTACTAATCCCCAATTCCCACCAGGGGTTCTCAGGGTAGCCCTGTCTGCCCTGGAGCTCTCTTTGTAGACCAGACTGGCCTTGAACTTGGTGATCTACCTGCTTCTGCCTTCTGAGTGCTGGGGCTATAGGTGGACACCACTATGCCTAGCATAATAGTGTTTTTTAATTTTTACTTTTTGGTTTTGTTTGTTTGTTTTCCAGACAGGGTTTCTCTTTGTAGCCCTGGCTATCCTGGAACTAGCTTTGTAGACAAAACTGTCCTTGAACTTACAAAGATCTGCCTGCCTCTGCCCTCTGAGTTCTGGGATTAAAGTCGTGCATCACCACCACCTGGCTAATTTTTAAATTTGAATTGTATATGTGCAGGATGTGGGTGTCATGGCATGTCAGAGGACAGCTTTCAGTGTTTGGTATTCTCCTTTCATCATGTGGGCTCCAGGAACTGAACTAGGCCATCATCAGGCTTGTGCAAGTGCTTGCACCTGCTGAGCCATCGAGGCGGCCCCATACTACTTTTTCTCTTTCCTTCCCCTTTCTCCTGCCTCTTCTTCCCTTTTCTCTCCTTCCCAGGGGTTCCTATATATTCCAGCTGGGGATATATAGCTTCCTGAGTGCTGGGATTAGTATTTATTAAATTTTAAGAAATCAGAAAAATGTCAAGTTTCTCTGATCTCAGACTTATAGTCATAGGTATTTTTTTTTTCATTACTAGCTCAGTAAGTAAGTAGCACAGAACTCTAGTGCTACTTAGGATTTTCTAAGGAACAAAACTGGTAGAATGAACTAATATATCTGTGTATTAGTAAGATTTATTAGAGTGACTTACAGGCTGTGGTTGGAATAGTCTGATAACAGCTGTCTCTTGACAGAAAGCTAAGGATCCTGTAGTTGTTCACTTCAGGAGACTGGGTGTTTGAACAGTTCTAGTCTGGTGCTGATAGAGGTCCCCGAAGGTCCTGGGGAGCACCAGTTTTCAGTCTGTGTCTGAACAACAGCCAAGGAGTGGGTCAGGATAGATGAATTTGCCAGTGAGAGTAAGGGCAAGCAGGCAGAGAGCACAAGTTTCATTCCTCCATGTTCTTCTATATGGGCTGTCACCAGAAGTTGTGGCCCAGATTTGGGGTGGGTCTTCTGGCCTTCAAATGAGCTGTTTTTATGGTGGATCTCCCACCTCAAGTGATCTAACCAAGAAAAATCCCTCACAGGTGTGTGCCCAGCTGCTTGGGTTTTAGTAAGTTACAGATGTAGTCAAATTTGATAAACACCATTAGCCATCACAGAAAATTTTGCTTTTTTTTTTTTTTAAATTTAGGTTTAATTTTGGAATTCTTTTTTTCCCACCCCTATACAAATGAGGAGTTTTGGATTTCTTAAAGAGGATCTTGGTTACATATTATTAAAAAAAAATCTCTGACCTTTTAAGGTTTCTTAGACCTGGCCTTGCTTGTAGATAATACTGGGGAGATTTTGAACACTGTATCTGTTTGCCTTTTCTGTCTTTTATTTTTGCCTCCTTTTCTATGTATGGTCCAGCTAGCCTTGACCTCATGATGATGATCCTCCTGCTTCTACCTACTGAGTGCTGGTGTTGTAGGGATGCACTTAAACTACGAAAGCCAACGTTCCATGATAGGACACAGTTTTCGTACCCCCATCAAAACAACAACAAAACTTGGTGGGTTTTGTGTGTGAGTTCTGTCTCAAAACAAAACAAACAAACAAACAAAACCCATCAGGCTGGCTGTGCAGGATAGTCTCTTATTTCCCTAATCCTTTTAAGGACTTGGGGAAATTGTTTCCTGTGAGAACTCAGATCCAACTTTCCAGTACTGCCAACTGTACTTGGCCTTGCTGTTGGCATGTGGCATTCAGTTTTCTGGTCCTACTTTGAGAAATGGGCATTACCCCTTAAGTGGACTGTCTGTTGCTGTGATGAAACACCATGACTAAAACAACTTATAAAAGGAAATATCATTCATTCATTCATTTATTTATTTATTTTCAAGACAGGGTTTTTCAGTGTATCCTTGACTGTCCTGGAACTCACTGTGTAGATCAGGTTGGTCTCAAACTCAGAGACCTACCTGCCTCTGTCTCCTGATTGCTGGGATTAAAGGCATGCACCACCACCACCCTGCTAAAGGAAGCATTTAATTGAAGACTTTGATCCAGTTTCAAAGGCCTACTCTACTATCATTGTGGAGAGTATGGCAGCAGGCAGGCAGCATGGTGCTGGAGAAGTAGCTGAGAGCTCATTCACATCTGATCTTCAAGCTGAAAGCAAAGAGTGAGACTAGACATGGTGTGGGCTTTTGAAACCTCAAAGCCCACCCCCAGTGACATACTTTCTCCAACAAAGCCACACTTCCTTTTTAAAAAATTAATCAATTTATTCATTCATTTTTGTTTTTTGAGACAGCGTTTCTCTTTGTAGTTTTGAAGCCTGTCCTAGAACTCGCTCTGTAGACCAGGTTGGCCTCAAACTTACAGCAATCCACCTGCCTCTGCCTCCTGTGTGCTGGGACTAAAGATGTGTGCTACCATTGCACGAGGCCACACTTCCTAATCCTTCCCATGAATTTCTTTGTTTTTATTGTTTGTGTTTTTTTTTTTTTTTTTTTGTGTGTGTGTGTGTGTGTGTGTGTGTGTGTGTGTGTGTATTAAGAATATAGTGTGTACCACTACAGTTATTGAGGCCCTGGGTTTGATATCTAGCACCACTTAAAACAAAATCAAACAAAACTCCCACAGAAACTGAGCAGTGCCCTGTGTTTTTTCAGATTCCTTCTAAAGCTGGGAGCAGCTGGATTCAAAGAGGGACCTCATTTGGGCTTTTCCCTGTGTGCTGCTTGCCCTCTTGCAGAAGGGACTAAGGAGTTGACTGGTTCTGCTTTCTTTTGACTCATCTCTTGGCTGTCAGCATTGCACCACCAGCCCTAAGCAGCTGACCCCAGGTTGCTTTTGGCTTTGAGCAGAACCGAAATAAATCTTTTGGGGAAGTGTGTTCTGTAAGCGCGTGCCATTCTTGCTTTGATCTTTCAGGCTTTATTCTCAAGGAGCTGGACTGGTGCTGTATTCTTTTCATTTTAAAATTACACTTTACTTACTATAATTTGTATGTGCCCGTGTGTGTGCACGCGTGTGTGCTCATGTCACAGTGTGGACGTGGAGGTTAGAGGACAGTTAGCAGGAGTCTCTTCTCTGCTTTTACCCTGTGTATCTTGGGGATAGAATTCAGGCTGGCAGACTTCTATGGTAAGTACCTTTAGCCTCTGAACTGTCTCATTAGCTTTTCTTAGTCAGCTCCTTTCCATCGTTATTAGTAATAAAGCCTTTGGACTTCAACCTCTGAGTTTACATGGGTCTCTTGAAATTCTTTACTAGGTTGTTATTATCCAGACCATTCTCAGTTACAGGGACACAGTTGTGATTTTAGATATACCATCTTAAGGGTTTGTGTAATTTTCTCTCAGGTCTTTAGATAGAACATAGAACCTCTGAATGAGCAGTGTGGCTCTTCAGTTTGCTTTCCTCAGTGAAGGAGGAGGCAGCTCTTGTTCTTAGAACCATCTTGGGCAATAATGGAATTTTAATGTGCTAGCCATTCTTAGTGCCCATTGTTCTCAGCTGGGGCTGAAGAGGGTGTTAATCTCAATAGGACAGAGCCAGATGTCTGGCATCTGTTTTATGTGCAGGACTCAGAATGCTGAGCTGCATGATTCTGTTTTGGATTCCGTTGAAAACTGCTCTTCTATAGGATACCTAACATTCCCAGAAGAAGTTAGGGCTTATTTGTTTTGGCTTTCTCTTCTGTCTTATTATCAGTTCTTTGTTTAGAACTGTTCGACAGGAAATTGCCTTTCCTTCTTGGGTACCTTAACCTGACAGCAAAGAGAGTTTATCTGATCACTCTGAACTTCCTGAGCCTCCAGCTCAACACTCATTAGTGGCACCCTTCCTTCTGTGGCCGGAAGGCTTGGGACTTTTATCTTTGTTCAGGTATCTGCTTGATAACTTGGCACCGAGTCACTTGCTATCTTACCACCTAGGAACAGAGTTTCATAGGTTTTCTTTTTTTTCTTTTCTTAGACAGAATATTGTGTTCCCCAGGTTAGCCTTGAAACTCACTCTGTACCCCAGGATGGCCTTGAATTTACTTTTTGAAAAAAATTGAGGGCTGGAGAGATGGTTAAGAGAACTGGCTGTTCTAGAGGACCTGAGTTCAATTCTCAGCACCCTCATGACAGCTCACAACTGTCTGCAACTCCAAGATCTGACACCCTCAGACAGACATACATTCTCACCAATGCACTAAAAATAAATAAATTATAAAATTAATTGATTAATTTTGTGTGTATGGGTGTTTGATCTGTGTGTGTCTGTGCACTCTGTGGGCCAGGAGAGGGTGTTGGATGACCTGGGATTGCAGTTAGAGGTGGTTGTGATCTACCCTGAGTGTAGGACTTGAACTCAAGGCTTTATGTGTGCCGGGCAAGCATTCTGTGAATTGAACTACAGCCCCAGAAAACTATGTGCCTTTTATTTACTTAGTGATTTTGTAATGCTGGGATTGAATGCTGTAGGATTTTGTGCTGCCAGTTGGCCACTGCCCTGCTGCTAAGCTTATAGCCCAGCCTGCAGTCCTTAAACAAAGTTGGGGTTTTCTGCCCTCTAAAAACTAAGTCCAGCTTGCCCCATCTTTGTAATTCTCATGAAATTTGCCTTATGTTTATCAGAAATACTTCATTTCGTTAGCATAGAGCACCGAAACTGTCAAGTATGCTTCTTCACAGGCCATTTTAATTTTTTTTAATGAACATTCAATATTTCCTTCCTTCCTTCCTTCCTTGTTTGTTTGGTTTGGTTTTGATTTTTTTTGAGACAAGGTTTCTTTGGGTAGCCCTCACTGTCCTGGAACTTGCTCTGTAGACCAGTTGTCTAGAGCTACAACTGTAGCTCTAGTTGTCTAGATTTCAAAGTTCTATTTGGAATATTTTATCTCCTGCATCTGTCCTGCCCTCATGGAGTTGAAGTTCTCTTTGAAGAGTAGTGGTTAGTGATGTGTGAAACCTTCCCCTTCTTGAGTGTGTCCGTCCATATTTCGTAATTCCCAGACAATTATTCCTGATGAGTTCTGAGTGTCAGCTGGAAGACGAAGATGGTAACTGGCAGGTTAGAGTATTCTCTCAGGTTCCATGATGCTTTCTTTGTAGAGCAATCAGGCTATCTCACCATATTGTCCCCTGGTGTGGAGGCTTGCGATATTGCTAGACCTTCCTTAGAACTAAACTGGTTAAGCTTGGTGACACCCTTTCCCTTCTTGTACCACTTAATAAAAATTCCCATATTAAAGCTCTAGCCACAGTTGCTGGACTGGAATTTCCGGATTTGGTCCAGGTGCTTATAGTAGGCACCTGAGGTTGCGAAATGAGCAGCATTTCCCTACATTCTCCTGTGGGACACCCATTCCATACATTTCCTCCTCCTCAGCTCATTCTGAGTTAGGCCTCTCACATCTCCTCCAGTGGTACACTGACTCTGCTTTACTGTGCTTTAAGAATTACTCTTTCCGTGATTTTCTAGCCATACTAACTAGAAATAGTGTCTTCTAAACTATTGTGGCCTGGTGGGAATGTGTGATACAAAGGATCTTTTGGTCTTTTGGTGACGTAGAAGCCAATAGGGTGGACTTTGCCATTGTGAATCATGGCTGCTTGAGCCTTTCCTGTATTAGAGGGCATGTGGGCTGGGAGAGAGGAGCTGTAGCCTGGTAGATGAGACAGGGTCAATGTTCAGGTTGTAGGTGAGAAGGCATCTTGGGTGGATGGGAGGCTATCATCTCATTGGTTGTGAGGTCTGATTGAGGTAGTAGTGGGGAGTGGCAGTCTAGGAACTTGGGAGGTGACCATGTATATGTGGGCATGAGTCATGGTACTTTCTGGGTGGCTTGGGTAAGATACCTACTGTATATTCATTGTTGTTGGTGAAGCAATGGGAAATTTCAGGCTGAAACACAGTGGAAAACCAAGTGACAGTCTTAAAGACATCGTAAACAGAATTCTGAAATAATCTGTTATGGTGGTTCACTTTCTTAGTGAAGTGGCATTTGCTACATTATCTACTTATGAGAACTCCCATAGATTTAGAGTTTGTCATGATGTAGTTTCCCTGCTCATTGTTTTTAGTTGAGGAACTTACCACACCATTGATAGCTGAAGAAACTGAGCTTCAGTGCTGATTGGTTTCTTGTTCCCCTCCCCATCCCATACTGGTCAGTTGTGCTCTTTGCCTGTGCCTATCCTGGGATGGAGTACTGAAATTACTCTTAACAGGTTAAGTAGGAAAGACTTGTGGGTACCCATTTGCCTTTATTTGCCTTCGAGTTCCAGCCTTAGTCATCTTTAGAGCCTCAGCTTTCTGTACATTGCTAGTGCTTGTTTGAAAAAAGTTAGGTCTGCAGGCATCTCAGGGCCCTGTTGATGTCTGCCCCTGTGTAGCTAGAGGATGGCTACTTCATTTGTTTATTTTCAGTTTCGTTTATTTTTCCTTTTTTTCCCCGTTTTCCTTTGGCTCTTTTTTGCTTTGTTTAATTTACTCACTGATTTATTATATGAGTGCTCTGTCTACGTGTACACCTGCATACCAAAAGGGGGCATAAAATTTCATTATGGATAGTTGTGAGCCAGCATGTGGTTGCTGGGAATTGAACTCAGGACCTCTGGAAGAACAGCCAGTACTCTTAACTGCTGAGCCATCTCACCAGTCCTTTTATTTTCCTCCCTCCCTCTTTCTCCCCCTCCCTTCCTTTTTGATACAGAGTCTCACTTTGTAGCCCTAACTGGCCTTGAACCCACACCAATCCATCTGTATTAACCTCCCAAATGCTAGAATCACAGGTGTGAACTGCCTGGCCCTGCTGAGGGTATTTAGACAGGCAGCATGACCAGCCCAAAGAGGAGTTGGTATATCTGTAGCAGCATGGTTCCTCTCATTGTATTCAATGGATTTCTTGAGACTGGGGCTTGGCTTGGTCTGGGGCAAGGGTCTATAGAGGCAATGGCATTACAGATGGGACTACCCTGGCTCCATGCCTCCTTAACCTGATAAGATGTATTCTGGTGATGATGTATTAGTGATGTTGTCACTGTTTTAATTTGAGGGAGTCAGGAGGGATCTTAATATGTGGTGCTTTTCCTGATTTGACACCCCTTTATGCTTTGTTAATCAACAGGAGCTTGAAGAGATCCGCAAATGTGGAATGAAAAACTTCCGTAACATCCAGGTTGATGAAGCTAATTTATTGACTTGGCAAGGGCTTATTGTTCCTGTGAGTATTGAACACTTCCACTTCTTATTAGATTATTCTTTCAGGTGGTGTGCTCCTACTGCTGGCTCTGTGTTCTTCAGTAAGTTCCTAGTCTGGGCAGCCCACATATGGGCAGAAGTGGGCAGTGGCTACAGGGTGACAAGTAGGGTACGTTATGGCCTTGGGCTCTTGAATGGAATCTTGGCTTTGCACTGGTGTTTTAAACCTGTAGCTGTCCAAACCTTCCAGATGTGTAGTTCTTGACAAAGGAAAAGGAGTATGCATCTGTGCTCCTGTTGTTGCCCACCTGCCCTGGTTTTAAATGATTCACACTGTTTATCAGGTTGAGACCCCTTTGTTGGCTTTGGAGGAGAGCTGGCTTCCCATATAGACCTTTGCTGGTTTTCTCCATTTTTTTTTTTTTTTTTTTTTTTTTTTTTTTTGCATCTGTGAGTAACCTGTGCTTTATTCCTGGTACATTCCAGTATGTGCCTCCGTTTGTCTTGAATCAGTGTTCCCGATTGCCTGTGTGTTCTCCCCTGCACTGTGCTTTCCAGAACCTTTTCTCCAGCATCTACCCCAGATAGCCCTACATCCTTCAAGGAAGCCTTCCCAGAGCCTCGGTTTCTTCTTGAGGCTTTGTTCTGCTTCTGTCTTGTTTCCTTGTCTTAGGTCCCTATCCTTCCTGACACTTGACCTGTGCTTTACTTCAGCACGTGCTCCCACTTGCCTGAAGTGCTCGCACCAAGCACATGGGGACCTCTCATTTTACATATATCCGATGCTTGCCTCTGAAGCTTTGCTCCTTTGGCAGGGTCCTAGCCCCTGAGCTTGTAGTCAGTTTCTCTACTTTGCTGATTTGGTGCTGCTTTCTCCACACTCTACAGCTTGAATTTTGTTAGTCTAGCTTTCTTCTCCTTTGGTTTATCCCTGGGGACCCTTCTAGCATCAGGTTGCTTACTGTATATGAAAGAGTCCTACCCTTCTCCTCCCCTCTTCTTTCCCAGAGCTGCACTGTTTGTCCATCACACCACCCCACTTGGACATTAGTAACTTTTAGTCACCTTAGCCTCCAACTTTGATCTACATTGATATGCTCTCTTTCCTTCTTTCTGTCACATTCACTATCTTCTTTCCTTTCTGCTTTGCCCATTTGAGCCTCAGGTTCTTTCCCTGTACCTGACACTCCTTCCATTGTTACTTATAATTGTTTCTTGTGGAGAGACTGTCTGCTTTACCAAAGAAGAATGTAGAGTATACTCACTGCAGATGCATTCTTCTTGATTCTGCTTATTAGATTAGACTTAAAAGTTTTAAATTTGGGGACTGGAGAGATGGCTCAGAGGTTAAGAGCACTGCCTGCTGTTCCAGAGGTCCTGAGTTCGATTCCCAGCAAGTACATGGTGGCTCACAACCACCATGTACCCTCTTCTGACAGAAAACTGTATATATAATGAATAAATAAATCTTAAAAAAAACAACAACCCGATGGTTTTAAGACTTTTTAAAAAAGTTTTAAATCTGGGAATTTATAGTCAAATTTGGAAATATACTCTCTGGATTTCTTTAGTAAGGTGAGTAGGCTCGACACAGGGAGGTTTTAGCTACTAGGGTCTGGCCTGTGTCTATAGTTCTTGCCTGTCACTATGACCTATTAGGGGTAAGTAGGACTGCTAGAACCATCTGATTCTTCTGTCTGTCCCTGTCCCTCTTCTCTTCTCTTCTCTTCTCTTCTCTTCTCTTCTCTTCTCTTCTCTTCTCTTCTCTTCTCTTCTCTTCTCCTCCTCCTCCTCCTCCTCCTCCTCCTCCTCCTCCTCCTCCTCCTCCTCCTCCTCTTCTTCTTCTTCTTCTTCTTCTTCTTCTTCTTCTCTCTCTCTCTCTCTCTCTCTCTCTCTTTTAAATGGGAGGAGGATTCAAGATGGGGTTTTTCTGTATAGCTTTGGCTGTCCTGGGACTCACTCTGTAGATCAGGCTTGCTTCAAATGCAGAGATTCACCTGCCTCTGCTTCCCAAGTCCTGGGATTAAAGGCATGTGCCACTATAGCCTTGCATTATCTGTCCTTTTTTTTCTTTTTAAAGCTAACTGATAAAAATCATAGCACTCCAGCTGTGCCTTCCACTTTATAGGAGGATACTGATCCTTAGTCCTTGAGCTTGGCTGTAGCACTCAAGGGGTGAGGTGACTGAGTGACACTTCCTACACACAGTACATGATTACAATGCAGGTTTATTTATCTGTCTGCTGTGGTATTGGGCACTGAACCTAGAACTTTGTATATGTCAGAACTGTCTTATAGCTTACTGCTGCCTTCTCCCTTGAATTTTAATATTTTTATTTTATATGTTTGGGTCTTTTGCCTGCATGCATATAGTCTGTGCACTATATGCATGCCTAGTGTCCTCAGAGACCAGAAAAGGGCATTGGATTCTCTCAGAATCAATCCAAGAGTTGTTAGCTTCCCTGTGGGTGCCGGGAACCAAGCCCACGTCTTCTGTAAGACTAACAAGTATTCTTAACTTTTGCGCCATCTCTCCAGTCCCACCTTTGAATTTGTTTTAATTAATCAGTTCTGAGGCAGAGTTTCTCTACATAGAACTAGCTGCCCTGAAATTCTTTATGTAGATCAGCTGGCCTTGAACTCAAAGAGATCTCCTGCTTCTGCCTCCTAAGTGCTGGGATTGAAAATGTGTACCATGATGCCTGGCTCCACCATCAAATTTAACCCCACCCACCTACCCACACAGACACACAAACACAGTGTCGCTCTTGTGTAGCTGAAGATGACCTTGCTGATCCTCTCTCTGATACAGGCTTAGTACCACTTCTGGCTCCTTTTTGGCTTTTGTGGCAGTTTTCACTTTGTAGCTGAGGCCAGCTTTGAAATTACAACGATCCTGTAGCCTCAGCCTCCTTTCTTCCCTCTTTCCCTCCCTTCCTTCTTTCATTCCACAGGTTCTCCTGGCCTTGAACTTGCTATATAATTGAATGTGGCCTTGAATTCTTGGTTCCTCTGCTTTCACCTGTTCAGTGCAGGCTCTTAATGTGGTACTGGGGATCAAGCCCAGAGCATCAAGCAGCTAGGCTCATTCTGTCAACTGAGTTACATTTCTAACCCCATAAAGGTTTGTTTCTGGGATTTTGATTTTTAAAAAACTGTATTTTGGGTGCAGGTAAGGGTGTGAATGGAGTTCAAAGGACAACCTTAGGATGTCTGTCTTCAACTACCTTGTCATATAAAGGGTCCTTTTTTTGGGGGGTTCTGTTTTGGCTTTCTGGCTAAATACAGCAGAGGTTGGTGATTCTTTTGCCTTTACCTTTATCTCTTTGTAGGAGGGCTTTGTAGGATTACAGACCCCTGTTCTGTGACATCTGGCTTTCATGTGGGTTCTGGAGATTTGAACCTGGGTCTTGACATAGTAAACACTTTCACCTACTGAGTTGTCTCTTTAGTCCGGAGTTCTCAATCTTAATATGTTGATACCCATCCATTTATACTAGTGCTACATTATTTGCTAGTAATGTTGGCTTCATTTTGGTTCTGTTTTCTTTATGAAAGAAGGTTTCGTGTATACCCCCCAGACTGGCCTAGGACCATGTGTGGCTCAGATTGCCCTTGAACTCAAAGGAAGCCTCTTTTCTCAGCCTTCCAAATGCTGAGATTTCAGGTATGAACCACTGTAGTCAGCTTATAGTAAGTTTTGAAATCAGAAAATGTTAGCCTTTTAACTTTAGTCTTTTTACCAATCGATTTGACTGAAGATTCCTGGGAACCTGTTCTGCTGTCCCTGTTTTCTGTTTCATGATTATTTTTTTCTATATATGTCTGTGTGCCTAGTGTCCACAGAGGCCAGAAGAGGGTGTCAGATCACCTTGAACTGGAGTTAGAATTGGTGGTGAACAGAACCTGGGTCCTCTATAAGAGAAACCAATGCTCTTAATGACTGGGTGGACCACCACATTAGGCTTTATTATGTTTTTAAACATAAATTTAAATAATGTGTTTGGTTTTATTTTATTTTGTTGGAGACAGGGTTTCTCCATGTAACCCTGGTTGTCATGGAACTCTCTCTGTAGCAGGCTAGCCTTGAACTCACAAAGATCCATGTGCCTTTACCTCCTGAGTGGTGGGATTAAAGGCGTGCACCACCACCACCTGGTATGGGAATCTGGGGATTCTTGAAGGGGTGCCATGTAGAAACAGTAGGAGCTGGATGGTAGTCCATGATTTAAGTCCCAGTCAAAGGGAAACAGAGCTAAGAGTTAGAAACCGGCTGGCTATAGTAAGATCTTGCTCCACACCAAAATAAATAAAGAACAACAACAATAACAACAACAAAAAACGGGTAGGAAGACTGTTTGTTAAGTCTGTTAAGATAATTTGTTCTCGTATAGTGAAAGGATTTTTTTTTTTGGATTTAACTGCTATAAAATAAATGGCTTTGTGACTTGTAGATTCATACAAAATAATGAAGAATCTGAGATGTGTACCCTTTCCCAAACTGATGGAGGAAGCCTGTCATTTTATTTGGGTGCTCATCACACATGAGACTTCAAACAAACAGATTCCCATGGTACAGCAGGCAGTTTGAACATTAGTGCATTTGCTCAATCACCTTTGAGCCCAAGTTCCCTAGAATACACAAACATGGATACTTGCAAGTATTGCAGGTCACATTAAAGGAGAGGGACTTGGATAGTTGAGGGGTTTTAGGCTGGTTAGTCATCTACTGTTCTGCTGGTTAGACTTCCAGATGTAGACAATGACAGCATTTGCTTGTGAGACTTGCTCTAAAACTGATGAATTGAGATGGGACAGAAAAATCACTGGAATTTCAGTGATGTGGTAGAGAAGTGTTTTTTTCTTTTTCTTAGCTATTCTGTTTGTAAATAAATATTTATAAAATAAGTAGTTTTTGTTGTAAATGATTTTATACACTTTGTTTTGAGATCTGATCTCATTATGTAGCTTAAGCTGGACTTGAATTCTCTGTTCCCCTTCCTCAGCTTCCTGAGATAATAGTGTATTAGAATTATACGCATGCATACTGTCTTAGTCAGTATTCTATTGCTGTGAAGAAACATCATGACCACGGCAACTCTTAAAAAGAAAAACATTTAGTTGGGGCTTGTAGGGAGTCTTTCTCTGTTCTGCCAGTCAGCTCCCAGATAAGGACATTGAGACTGCTTTTTAATTATGAAAACTTAGCCTATAGCTTAGACTAGTTTTTTTTTCCCCCCTCCAGAATGAGGTTAGATATTTATTTAGTGGTTATAGAAGGGAAGGGAGAAGGGGAGAACAGAGGGGCAGAGAGGAAAGACTGAAGCTGTCTCTCTGAGAGGGAGCAGGAAGAGAGAGAACTCAGGCTGGAAACTGAAGATCAGTTTGCGTCAGCGGATGGGGAAGGGAGTGGGCATGGCTTGTCTCTTAAAGAGACAGAACAGATCATTACATTTCCATCTCTTTTTTATAGTAAAAGGCAGGAGGTTAGGCACCACAGGTTAAAGGAATTGGGGTGGCGGTATGGAAGGGAGGGGAGAAGAACAGAGAGGCGGAGGGGGGCGAGAGACTGAATTTGCCTCTCCAAGAGGGAGCTGGAAAAGCTTAGACTAGTTCTTAAGTAGTTCTTATAACTTAAATTAAAATTAACCCATTTCTAGTCATCTGTGTGCTGCTATGTGACTTGTGGGTTTTACCTCTCCTGGATGTGTTGCTTGTTCTCTGTCTCCTGGCGTCTCTCCTCCTTCCTCTCAGCATCCTCTCTGTTCAGAAATCTTGCCCTGCTATTGGCCATTCAGCTTTTAATTAAACCACTCAGAGCAACACATCTTCCACAGTTCACAGAAAAATTATTCCACAACATTTCCCCCTTTTTTGTCTAAATAGAAAGGAAAGGTTTTAACTCTTAACACAGTAAAACTATATACAATAAGAATAATTATCAGGCAAGAATTACATTCATAATATCCATTTGTATTTGGCATATTTAGAGAAAATATTTTATGTATATCATTTTTATCATAACTTGTATTACCATCTTAAAACTATTTTTTAGACCTCAAAATATTTTTTAGAGAAACAATTTAAGTTTTATTGTCTTTCAACCTTATAAAATTTCATCTATTATGTAAATTTATGAATTTGGTTAACAAGGCAAATTGTAAAAACTATGACTATTTAGTCTTTAATCTCCATCAGAGACCCAAGAAGGATAAAATATTACTTGAGAAACAGGAAGTGCAGATAAAGCAAATTCTAAAACTTAAGAGATATTTGGCTAGTTGGGTGGTGGTGGCACACATCTTTAATCTCAGTGCTTGGGATACAGAGGCAGGCGGATCTCTGTGAGTTCGAGGCTGGTCTGGTCTACAGAGCAAGTTCCAAGACTGGCTCCATAGCTATTGAGAAACCCTGTTTCAAAAAACTGAGAGAGAGAGAGAGAGAGAGAGAGAGAGAGAGAGAGAGAGAGAGAGAGAGAGAGATTATCTTTTTATGGCTGTCTGGAAAATCACCCCAAGGTTCCTCTGCAACATTGGGGCATCCACCTTCAGCCTATAGGCCCAAAATATCTGGCAAACTTTTCTATAAAGCAAGAATTTTAAAGGACTGTCCTACCTTGTTTTGGTGAAGTTCGACAATTGCTTTCTTTTGTATCCTATTTGCCCAGTCAGCAGTTGAGGCAAGGGTAGTTTCTTTGCCCAGTGGCTCACTTTTACCACATAGACAGCAAACTCCATATGGAAGTTTGTTAATGCCCAATATCCCCCCTCCCCCCTTTTTAAAAGTACATTGGTGCTGTCAGGATCAGACATGTCTCATTGTCATGAAAAGCCTTTTGTTATTAAAACATTTTAAATGCCATATTCTGTAGGTCTTTAAAGTGTTTGAAGATCATCTATCTAAAATATATCTTTGTGTGACCTTGAAAGCATATTTAATATGACTATATGTTTGTTGTAAATCACTAGTGATCTGTATTTATTATCCTAAATAGTTTTCTAGTACTAAGACTTTACACTACATTTTGAAATGAACTGCATAGGTACAATATCTTAAACAAGAATAGAAACATGTATACAGTATAACAAAGAAACTTAAATTTGTTTCAATATACAAATGTCCATACTAGTGTAAACTATTTGAAACTAGTGGTTGTTCAAAGGTAGACTCAACAATCCACTTTTTTATTCCATTATTTCTCTACTATATCCCCCCCACTTTGTCTTCAGAATGAGATCCCTGATTCTAATCTCCTTTGTTCAGTTTTTGTTTTCTGACCATGACCAGTAACAATTTGTAACCAACCCCCTTAAGCAGTGGCAAACATCCATAACCCACAGAATGACCAAAAACCTCCTACTCCATCTCTTGGGAATGTGGATGTTGTGTTCTCTGGACTGCTTCTTGTTGCCTTAGGGCTCTGGCAGCTTTGGGGGATCCTGAGAAAATTAGGATAATGGTCAAGTCCTGGCTAGAATTGTCTGTGAGGCTGTAACATCTCAGCCAGCAGCCTTGAAGCTATTCTAGATGCAGAACTCTGAAGAAACTGTAACAGAGTCATTCTAAGAAAGAAAATGGATCACCTGGGCCACCTGTTTTCACTGATGTCTGATCCTCTTGCTCTGAAAACATAGACTTTCAAAGATAACATATCTTCATTAACCCAAGTTTGGACTATGTGTTGTACACAAACCAGCTAAAGATGATTTTTTTTGTTTTATGTTTGAGCAGATAAAATGTGCGTCACCTGTCTTGGAGTTTTTCTAGGTTTATTTCTTTATGTCTGTTGCTAGGGTTTTCAGGGGTCTTCCCCAGTTACATCTGATCTCTATCAACCTTGAAGGAATCCACCGTCTTTTGTTTCCTGTGGAAGCAAAAGCATAACCTCTTCCCCAACATGACATTTTTTTTTACTTCCATTTTCCATTTTGAAATTAAAACATTTTTAGAATATATAGGTTAGCTTAATTTAGTTGTCTTTATAATATAATGTTTCTCAGAAGCTATTGTTTGCTCATCAGCAATCAAAAAAGTCAGTACAATACCATACAGTATCAAGACTTCTTGTGTATTTACATCTCTATGTGGCTTATTCTTTTTTATTATTTATGAACTATTTACTTTTTTCTATGACTGCCTATACCCATTTTCTTTTCTGTCTTAAGCCTATGCACATTTATAAATACACTGTAACCTGTTTAGAGTATTTTTCTTGTCTGATCTTTATTAAGCACTGGCAGTGTTCTTGGATCATGTGAGACAAATCTTAAACTGCTATTTCAGCTACTGTTGTGTCTCGGCATAGCACACAGCACTGGTGACTAACTCCAGCCTGCAGGTAGTCTCTGAACACTGCACATGCCCTAGAGACCTTGTTCAATAGGAAGCTATGCTGGGTAGCCACATTTGACTCCATGGTTTAAACCTTTTTTTTTCCCTCCTATTTTCTCGGGCTTTATGTGGATATAGGTTTATAAGTTTTATGGCTAGAAGTTGGGTGACATATGTAGATGAATTTTGAGTTTTTAGTTGCCAGCTCACAAAAAATGACATGGAGACTTATTATTGATTATGAAAGCTCACCTATAACTTAGACTAGTTCCTAGCTAGTTCTTTTTATTGTTGTTTTGTTTTGTTTTTATTTTTGAGACAGGTTTCTCTGTAGCTTTGGCTGTTGTGGAACTCACTCCATAGACCAGACTGGCCTCAAATTCATAGAGATCCATCTTCCTCTGCATCCTGAGTGCTGGGACACATATAGCTCATGTGGATACAAATAAGGAAAAAAAAAGCATGAGGATACAAATAAGGAGATGTTTTAAGCAAAGCATGGATGTGCTCAGGGATTTGAAGATTTCTGAATGCAGAGTAAAGACATAACTGACAGAGAATGAATTCTGACCTCAACAGATGAGACTGTTTTGTTTGTTTGTTCCCCTCTTCTCCCCACCAACAGCAAGGACAGATATTTTCCATCTGGAAAAGGGGGAGGGAGGGTGATACTTGGAGTTTATGTAGGCCCTTGGGGATAAAGACACTGATGCAGCTGAAGGGACTACTTCCAAGTCTTTGGTTCCCCTTCTTGGGGCTATTTGCTCTATTGAGACAGTCTATCTGGGAGAGACAGACAGTCTCAGCAAAACATTTCCTTTGTTTGCTCATTGATAGTGATAGTTTGAGTAGAGGCAGCTGTAACCTCATAGGAATTCTGTCTTTATGGCCAAGACTGTAAAGGAGCACATAGAGCCCGTGCCTTCCTTGAGCATACTCTATACTTCTCCCCGGAGCCTCTATATGTTCAGGTGTCCGGAAACCCGTGTCCCTGGTTTTGAAGTTTTATGGCTGTTTCATGCCTAGGAATGGATGAATAGGAACCCTGAAAGTCTCATCTGTTCAGATGCTTCATCCTCTTTCTTTTGTTTGTTTTTTTGAGAGACAGGGTTTCTCTGTGTAGCCCTGACTGACCTGGAACTGACTCTGTAGACCAGGCTGGCCTTGAACTAACAGATCTGCCTGCCTCTACCTCCTGAGTGTGGCATTAAAGGCGTGCATCATGACTGCCCAGCTGCTTTTTTCTCTGCAGTATTTCTTTTTTTAAGGTTTGGGGTAAGAGGATCTTTCCCCTTTCCCTTCCCTTCTCTTTAGATAGGGACTCACTGTGTAGCTCTGGATGGCCTGGAACTCTCTATGTGTTCCATCCTAGCCTCAGCCACACGGGCGTCCATGAGCTTCTGCCTTCCTGGTGCTGGGATTACCAATGCGTACCACCACTGCTGTCCCATGTAGGATCTTATAACCTACTATCACACAAAATAGATGGTTTATTTATTGGCAACTCTGAGGGAAGATTAAGAGTTTCTTTGTAAGATGGGCTGTGATGGCGCGCATGCCTTTAATCCCAGTACTTAGGAGGTGGAGGCAGCTGGATCTGTGTGAGTTCAAAGCTAGCCTGGTCTACAGAGTGACTTCCAGGACAGGCTCCAGAGCTCCAAAGTTGGGATGACCAATTCTGAATTGAATGACACCATCATGAGCCGTTTGGGATGAAAGGAGAAAGCTGAGTGCCAGCATTCTCTCCATACCTGCTTCCTGACTGCTGTAATGAGTTGTTCTGTCATTTCTATCCTGTTAGGGTAGACTGAGATCAGTCTACTGATCAGTATCAGTCCCTGATACTGAGAGCCAAAATAGATCCTCTTTCAAGTTGTGTATCACTTTTTGCAGGGATGAGAATTGTAATTATTCCTGCGACTTTACCCAAAAGACAAACAGTTTGAATTTTATGCACTTTCACCAAAAATAACTTGGTAGTGGCACCTCCTGTGATCCTGTGATAGTAGACCAGTATGGGCTGCCAGTCTGTGATTTGCACACACCAGAGCCAATGCTTTGCCTACACAAGCGTCTTAGGGTCTATTGTTGTGAAGAGATACCATGACTATAGCAATTAATAAAGGAAAATATTTAGTTGGGGTAATTTACAGTTCAGAGGTTTAGTTCATTATTGCCATGGCAGGAAGTATGGCGGTACATGGCAGAAGTGGTGCTGGAGAAGTAACTGGGTTGGTAGGCAGCCTGAAGAAAGAGAGAGACACTGGGCCTAGCTTGAGCATTTGTAACCCCAAAGCCCACCTCCAGTGACACACTTTCTTTTGCAAGGCCACACCTCCTATAGTTCCACTCCATCATGACCTAGCATTCAAATCTATGAGCTTATGGGGCCTATCTCCATTCAAACCACCACAACAAGGAAAGAGCCTTATAGTAGTTAGGTGAGTGTGGCCATGAGCCCTTGATGAGGATAGCCTCTCCTCTTGTAGCAAGAGAGTCCCTTTGTGCCGGGCACAAGGAACTTCACAAATCCAGTTTCTCTTTGTCAGTACCTTTGATACAGGCTCTTGCTACTCCCATTTGCCGCGACTGAGCATGTTCTTAGACTTGTCTCTGGCTGGGAAGTAATAGACCTGTGTTTAGATCTGCTGTGGCCACTCTCAACTTTCCAGCTTCTTGCACAGAGCATGATGAACAGCAAGAAGCAGGAGGCTGATCAGTCCTAGATGTTGAGTAAAGACATTTATTTAGCAGCTCTTATCATCCAGCAGTCTACAGGAGCAAGCAACATAAACAATGTTTTTAGTTAGTTGCACCTTTATCCCATCCTCTACCTTTCCACTTTGATTCAAAATCAAAAGTGGCAAGACAAAGACTTTATTGTCCTGATGAGTGGAACAGTTCAGAGTGCAGACAGGACAAGCTTTTGGAGTGATTCTAGGAAAACTGTTCCTTAAAGAAAGAATTGAGGGATTGGTAAATGGCTCAGCAGGTAAGACTTCCATATGTACACACATACTCTCATGGTAAACAAATAAGCATAATTTAAAAATTATTTTTAAAAGATGGAATTGAGATTTCCTGGGATGAGGGTGGTGGTAGTGTAATTTTGTAGTTTCTAGCAGTGTAGGACTGCCTTCTATACACAGGCATACTCAACTTCACGATTCCTGAGCATCTCTGCTCTAGCTAGTCCCCGTTTCTCCCCATTCCCAACCAGCCTGGCTGACAGTTTCTGTGTGCTCAGTGCCTTGGTTTAGGCTACCACTTACAGCCTTAGCGGCTTCTTAGCCAGCAGCCTGCTCACATCCTTCCATCAACCTGATATCCTAGTCTTCAGCCTCTGCTAGAAGGCCTTTCTCTCCCTTTGCTCAGCCTATCCCTGTCTTCCTAAGGATACCATTCAGTGCCTCCCTTCCCTGGTTGGGGTTAGACTATAGGAATCTGGAGACTGAGTGCATGCTAGTCTCAGCTCCCAGTAGATACATTTCTTGCTGTAGAATTTTTGCTTAGGCTCAGGGTGTGAGGAGGTAGGATGGAGTATGGGAGCTACCATAGTGCTGCTGGGCATCTCACAAACCAGGGAGCCCAAATATAAGAGTAGTACAGTGTAGAGGGATTCTTCAGTTCTGGAGGTGAGTAGGGTAAAGGTCCCAAAGGGTTCATTCTTAGGGATCCTGGAGTATGGTACTTACTCAACCAACCAATAATAAGCTCATGAGCAGAGTGCTGGTTTCACCTCGGAAGACCAAGCTTTCTAGAGCTCAGAGTGTAGACTCTTCTCTGACCTGCTATCACTTAGTGTGTTCTGCACTGGGTTATTTAGCTCCGGTGGCTCTTTATATATTTTCAAAAACAAAAACACTTATTTGTGAAGACTCTTGGAATTCTACATTGAGAAAATAGGACCATTGAGAAGAGGAGGACACATTGGAAACCAGGGAAACAGAGTGATGCTGTTGGAGATAAGGACTTTGTACCAAATCTTGGCCCAGAGGAGGGGAGAGCAGATGTATGAGAATGTTTCTCCTCCATACAGGAACAGTCATGTCAACACAAGAGCTCTTGCCAGTCTCTGAAAAATAAGGTGAACAGGGCTGGAGAGATGGCTCAGAGGTTAAGAGCACTGCCTGCTCTTCCAAAGGTTCTGAGTTCAACTCCCAGCAACCACATGGTGGCTCACAACCATCTGTAATGAGGTCTGGTGCCCTCTTCTGGCCTTCAGGCATACATGCAGACAGAATACTGTATACATAATAAATACATAAATAAATATTTAAAAAAATAAGGTGAACACACAAAACTGTGGCACCACTTGTGTGAATATTCTGTATCCTTTCATGATTTCTATTCCAGTCTACAAATAATAGACCCAAAAGTAAGAGAAGTTTGACTGGTGACCTTGAAGGTAGTTTAGTGAGGGAAGGGTTAGAGGCATTTACTGTCAAGTCTGATACCTGAGTTCAGTCCCTGGTGTAAGGAGATGATGGAATGAAGGATGGGACTGCCATGGTGCTCCTGGACACCTCACAAGCCAGAGAGCCCAAATATAAGAAAAACAGTACAGTACAGTGTGGAGGGGATCTTCAGTTCTGGAGGTGAGTACGGTGGAGGACAGGCCAAAGGGATTCTGGGGCTATCACATGGTAGAAGGAGAAAATTGACTTGGATAAGTGCTCCGCTGATCTCCGTGGGCATACATATAGTGGCGCACATGCATGCACGCGCACATACATGCACACATTCTCATAGCCTGGGCCATGGTGGCTTTAATACTAGTTCTCAGGAGCCAGAAGCAGGTGGATATCTGTGAGTTTGAGGCCAGCCTGGTTTCCAGCGCGTTCCAGGACTCGCTGGAGTACACAGAGAAAAATCTGTCTCCGGTAGGGAAATTACTACCACCTTCAGGGTGAAGGTGGGGAGGCTAATGTAAAATAGGAATAACAACAAAATCTTAACTCACAAATGAAGGTGGAAGGTGTACAGGTAAAGCATGGTGATGTGTACTTATAGTTCTAGACCCTTGGAAGGTTGGGGCTAGAGGAGCTTTGAGCCCAATATTTTAAGGATATCCTGGGGTCTGGGCAACATGGTGAGACCCTTCTACACTTTTAGAAGTAGGTTAGGGTAAAATGGAGGTGGCAGCAACTAAGCTTAGGTGTGGTGGCATATACCTGTAATCTCAGGGCTCAGGGGAGTCAGGAAGACTGCAAGTTCAAAGCTAACTTCAGCTACATAGAGGGAATGGGACAAAGAAAGAGGACTGGCAGGCAGGTAAGATGGTTCATTCTGTGAGAGTGCTCATTGCCAAGCGCTTTGACCTGAATTCAATTCCCTGGAACCCACAGGTGGATGTACATGCATGTGTGCCCACACATACACTCACACAATGGTGGTTTTTGTTTTTTTGTTTTTTGTTTTTTTAAAAGAAATTTAAAGAGAGAAATAGACAGATGGCAAACTTACTGTCATTTAAAAAAAAAAAACTTAAAACAACAATAAAGTGCCATTCCACATCTCTTAGTGTGACAATAAAAAAAAATTGACAACTTTAAATGCAGATAGCACTGAAGCAACAGGAATGCTCATTCATTGCTGGAGGAATGCAAATGGAACTTAGGTTGGGCAGTGTTACGGTTTGAATTTGAAGTACTCTCTACAGGGCCTGGAAAGATGGCTTAGTGCCCACATCCAGGAGCTCACAACAACCTATATAACTCTAGCTCAAGGATCTGGTGCCCTCTCTGGCTTCTGTAGCTACCCACACATATGTGTGCATATATACACACACAAGAAAAACCTTTAAAACTTTGCCCTCCACAATTTCATGTTCAAACTGGTGGCTCTGTTGGGGGACTGAAACTTTTAGGGCTTGGCTGGTGGCAGGAAATCACTAGTAGCGGGCCTTATAGGTTTTAGTCTGGTCCTACCTCTGCTCTCTCTGTTTCCTTATCTCTCTTAATGTGAAGTGTAGAGGAACGCGATAAAGTGATAAAGTAGTCCCCTCACTAGCTCAGAATTGAGTATAATAAAGGGTTCTTTATTTAGGGGTAGACTTACAGATCAGCAATCCTCTGCACAAGAGGGGAATAGGAATTGAATCCAGCAGCAGCAGCAGAGAGAGATAGGTGGGGGGAGTGGAAGGAAGAAGGAGAGAGAGCGCGCACTCAGTTTTACGCCTGTTTTTTATAGTACCGAAGGCCATGCCCAAAGTGGTCCAGCATCTCAAAGGCTATTGACTGAAGGAGTTCCCCCATCAGTGGAGTGTGTGCCAAATAAACCTTTTTAAGTTGTTTATCTCAGGATTTAGTCACTGTGATGAGGAAAACACAGGCACTTTCATATAAAACCAGACTCATAACACGAACCAGCAATGGTGATATTTACTCTTTTTTTTTTTTTTTTTTTTGAGACGGGAGTTATCTGTGTAGCTCTGACTGTCCTGGAACTCGGTAGCTCTGTAGACCAGCTCTCTGGCCTTGAATTCAGAGATCTGTCTGCCTTTGTCTTCTGGGATTAAAGGCATGTGCTCCACCGCAAGACTTTGTTCTTTTATATCTGGACAGAAACATACACAGAGATGTCATATTATCATGGAAGAAACCACTCAGAAAGCTACTGTCTACGTTTATTCAGACTGCTGTAACAAATTACTGTCAAGTGAATGGCCTATAAACAACAGAAACATTTCTCCAAATACTAGAGAGATCCTGAGAAATATTAGTTCAAATCATTGATAGATTCAGTGTTTGCTGGTTCCTGTTTCTTGATTCTTCCTCACACATTTAAAAAAGACATGTCAGCTCTCTGGAGTCTCTTTCATAGGGACTCCACATCCTGGCATGGCATGGATCGGCAGGTGTATATATACCAGTGTGGGAGGTTTTGATACTAGAGATTGAACGGGGGCCCTCGATGTGTTCTGCCACTGATCACTAGTCCTGATGATTTTATTATTAGTGTGTGTGAAAGAGAAGGAGTGAGTTAGAGAGAGAATAGGGGACATAGTTGCTGTAGCACATGGAATTCTGTGGAGTCAGTTTTCTCTTTTCACCGTATGGTTCTGAGGCTCTAACTGAACTTGTCAAGTCTGTGCTGCAAGTATCTTTACTCACTGAACCATCTCATCAGCTCGCTCATGATTTGTTTCTAATGCGTGAATTTGGGGAGGACATACACGTATGACTCAAGTTCTAAGGTATAACTTTGCAAAACTCATTAAATGAATAATTTTCAGTGGTAAACCTATAGCCTCCAAGTGATACAGACGTGCTGTGTAGGTAGGTCCATGGATGGTAACATTTTACTCTGTTAATGAAGAATCTTAATAGTGAGGGAAGAGTTGCACATTGAGAGGAAATTAGGTCTCTGGGTTTTCCCCACTACTTTCAGCTTTACTGTTTAAGCTGCTTTCTAAAAGAGGAAAAAAAGGTCTACTTGTCTTATCTGTTTCTACTGCTGGAAAGAGGCTCTATGGCCAAGGCAGCTTATAGGAGAATAGTTTATTGGGGCTTCCAGTTCCAGTGGGTGAGACCGTGACCATGGGAGCAAGGCTGCAGGCAGGGTGGGCAGAAGGGTAGGCATTGGAGCAGTAACTGAGACTTTACATCTGATTCACAAGCAGAAGGCAGAGGGAGAAATAACTGGGAATGGCATGGGCTTTTGAAAGCTCAAAGCCCATCCCTAGTGACACAACTAACCCAGCAAGGCCATACGTACCTCCTATTCTTTTCCCAACAGTTCTACCAACTATTCAGACTAAACATTCAAACATGAGTCCACGAGGGCCTTCTCATTCAAACCTCCACACTACTGAAAAAATAAGGCCATTGCGACATTGATTTCGGACCTTTTCAAAGTTTACTGAGCATCTTATCTAGAAATACTGGTTGGTTGTTGGATTACCTTTTGTGTGGCAGGACTTCAGTTGATGTACCATTGGGAATAATTAATGAAAAGCCAATGCAGCCCTGACTTGGCCCTAGGTATATGGACTACAATATCTTGATTTTGATCTGCCCCCCCCCTTTTTTTCTTTTAGGACAACCCTCCATATGACAAGGGGGCCTTCAGAATTGAAATCAACTTTCCAGCAGAGTATCCATTCAAACCACCCAAGATCACATTTAAAACCAAGATCTACCACCCTAACATTGATGAGAAGGGGCAGGTCTGTCTGCCGGTAATTAGTGCTGAAAACTGGAAGCCAGCCACCAAAACCGACCAAGGTGAGCCACGCACCTTTCTTCTTGCTGCCTTAGAAGGGGCTCTTTTCTGCTAATGGGTGCTCGAAGGTTCTCTAAAACCCTGTCAGACAGAGTTGAGAGAAATACTACCATAGCAACTCAAGTGCACATAGAGGTACTGCTGAGACCCCACCATCCTGTGGGGCTGCCTGCTCTCAGTTGAAGTGTCAGCTGTGCATGGGCACTGGCCTGGGGGTGGTAAAGGATAATCATATTGTCTAGATGGGAAAGTGAGGGTGACGGAAGCACACAACAATTAGCTCTTGAGATCACTTTGAAAGGTTAGTGAGGACATTCCAGACTAACAGAAGTTCTTACGCCAAGTTCTGTAGCTCCCAGTAGGTGGTTTGGGAGTTCAGGACAAGACAGTTAGATTTGGGTGCTTGGGTGAAAGCACATAGTTGACTGCAGTGTCTGTGATTCTTAGAATTAGATGCTCATTTTCTTAGAAAAGTGTTTTATTCTGTGTCACAATTGTTCTCCATCTTGTTCCTTTCTTGCTACTTCCAGTAGAGAGACTTTTCTTGGATTTTGTCTAGTATTAGTCATATACTTACTTAGATTTTATGAAACAGGTCTTGCCAACAAGCTTTCACATTGTCCTGGAACTTGCTCAACCTCATGATGCTTTTACTTAAACCTCCAGAGTGATTACATGAGTGCACCACCACACCTGCTTCCAATTTTTATTAATTCCAGACTTGCTTTTGAAGTTCTAATTTCGTTTTTTGGTGGCTTTCTACTAAGTAATTAATTGAAGCAGTGTAACATTAGGTTAGATTCCAGCGAGTGAATGGAGGTGGTGTCGTGAGACTGCAGGTGGCTTTCCTTACTGGTGGAAGCCCTGGAAGACAGAGAAACCTGACTATCGGGTTCCTGCAGTTCGAAGGAGCAGATGCTAGATGTCTAATCAGAGAGTAGTTTCTGGCAGGATTCACCTTCGCAGTGCATGAAAGCACTACTGTTTAGGACAGTTTGACTGAATTCTCGGCTCAAGTGGCCTGATTATTTTCCTATACAGACTCTTAGCTCTGTGTTGGAATCTGACCTTCATCATGTCAGTAATACAACTTCCAGAGACTTTGCTGAGTTGAGTCCCTACTCAGTCACTTCTACTCTAGGCCCTCTGACACTCCTCCTTTACCTGAGAACTGATGGCATGAAGGCAGGACTAGGAGACTCTCAGGCCTGGTGCAGATGCCTTCCCACCTCCTAGTCCTATTTTCTCTTCACATCTAGGTACATAACCTGTTGCAGTTTCAGGTTGGGGCTGTGCCTCCAAAGAGTCAGATAGGTTAAGACTAGTTTTCCTTTTTGGGTTTTCAAGACAGGGTTTCTCTATGTGGCCATGGCTGACCTGGAACTCTCTCTGTAGACCAGGTTGGCCTCAAACTCACAGAGATCTACCTCCTCTGCCTCCTGAGTGTTGGGATTAAAGGCGTGTGCCACCACTGCCCTGTAGTTCACGTAGTTCTTTTATAAAATATTCTTATTCGTTATTAAGAATTTCATTTCAAGTATAGTGACAAAATTATTGTTTTTGTGATTTGGGACAGTTTAGGACTTCTTCCTAGAAAACCAATTGCTTGTTGTAGTCTTTGTAACGTGACTTTGATTCTGTCCTCTCACCATATATTCCTATTTTCTGTTACCTATGGCTGTATCATAACCCCTATTGAAACTCCAGCCATGGTTTGCAACTGGAGAGATAATTCACTAGAAGCTGTTCCAGAGGACCTGGATTCAATTCCCACCACCCTTATGGTAGTTCACAACCACTTATAACTCCAGTTCCAGGGGCATGTCTTCTGGCCTCCAAGGGTACCAGGTTTCTACACAAGCATACATGTAGAAACAACTCTAATCACATAAACGTAGGGACTTGAGCTTAGTGGATAAGAGCGCTGACTGCTCTACCAGAGGGCCCAGGTTCAATTCCCAGCACCCTCATGGCAACTCACAGCTGTCTCTAGCTTTAGTTTTAGGGGGTCCAACACCTTCACACAGACATATATACAGTCAAAACACAAAGGCACATGAAACAATTATCTTTTTTTAAAGTTAACTAATTGAGATAAAATGGAACAGGGCTTAAAGTAACAGTATATTGCTCATTCTGTATATTGGCTGTCTCAAACTGGGGTGATTATTCTTGGGATACCCAGATAGTCTCATTGGAGGTAAATTGTCCCACTTGGCATCCTTCACAAGTGTGACAGTTGGTGCTGGCTGGGTACTTGGCTTTCTTTGTGTTGCTTATTCTCCATGAAGTGGGTTGGAACTCTTCATATCAATGGTGGAGCTCTAGTTGAAAGCAGAAGCAACAAGCTATTTACAACTCCGTGTAGAGCTAGTACTATTATTATTGTGTCCCTTCTGGATCCTATTGGCCAAACAAGTACAGTCTTGAACAGGGAAGTAGACTGAATCTTAAAGGAGTTGAGGCAGGATATTCAGGGTGGGAGAGGTGGGTATATAGGCAGAGGAGGAGCCACTGGCACTGAGTTCCTTACTGTCTCTACATGCTTTTTCTTTTTTTTTTTTTCTTCTTTTAAATGTGTTTGCTTCTCTGAATGTTTATCTGTGCACTATATGCATGCAGTGTTGAGGCTGGAAGATGACTTCAAATCCCCTGGAACTGGAGTTACAAATGCTTATGAAATACCATGTGAATTCTAAAGAACCCAGGTCCTTTCTCCAGCCTCTATCTCTCTACATACTCTCTACATGTGTGTGGCGCTATTGTGTTCATTGTCTTTTGTTTGTCCTATTTCCTGACTCCTTTACAGCCATCACCATCCTTTATCATCTTGTTTTTAAATGTCTTGCAGTTCTACATTTCCTAAAGTTGTGAAGTGAATGCATCACTTGTTCCTTAATAGCATTTGCTTGTAGTTTCATGTTAGTCATCCACCATATACAGCCTTTTATTGATCTCTAGGTTCTCTAAAGAGTTTTTCTGTTTAGAGGGCATCAAAGTTGTGTTGCATTATTATGTTTATGCCTTCATGTATGTCTGCACATTGTGCATGCCTGGTATTTAGAGAGGCCACAAGGAGGTGTTAGATCCCCTGAAGCTAGAGCTGCCACCTAAGTGCTGGGAGTAGAACCCAGATCCTCTGGAGGAGCAGCCAGTGTTCTTAACCACTGAGCCGTCATGTTCTCCTGTCTTCTAAGTCATGTTTTATTAGGTATGGAAAATAAAAATGATAAGATTGGGGGCTGGAAGAGATGGCTCAGTAGTTAAGAGCATTTGTGCTTCCAGAGGACCTTGGTTCAATTCCCAGCATACATATGGTGGCCACCAACCATCTTTAACTATAGTTGCAAGAGATCCAATGCCCTCTCAGACATCCATAAACACTATATACTCAGTGTGCTCAGACATATGTATAGGAAGAATACCCATACACATAAAATAAAAATAGATAATTCTTTTTTTAAAAAGAAAAGAAAGTTAAGACTTGACAGGAAAGTTAAAATGTTGTTAGTATAGGAGCTGGAGAGATGACTCAGTAGTTCTTGAGTTCAATTTTCAGCAGGCACATTGGGTGACTGTCAGCCATCTGCAACCTCACAGCTCTAGGGCATCAGGCCCCCAAGGTCACCTGCACAAACGTGTGCATTCTAACATGAAGACACAAATTAAACATAGTGGAAAAGCAACATGAAAAAAAAAAGCAGGTCAACTTTGAGTTGTATATGCCCCTCCAAAATGAAAGCATGGATCCATACAAACATTTTTATTAATTGCATCTGTGTGTTTATGTGTGTGCATGAGTATATGTCATAGCATGCATGTGGAGGTCAGAAGATTACTTAGGATGTCAGTTCTCTCCTTACCCATGGGAATGCCAGGATTCAAGCTTGGAGGAAAAGCTTTTATCTGCCAAGCAAGCACCCCTCTGTCCTGAAACACTTGTATTACTGTTTGTTGCAGCTAGGCACAGAGAAGAAACAACTCAAATGGATATACACACTGTGGTATCTAGTCTGCTTTCTATTGCTGGAACAAAGACTTGGTGACCAAAAGCAACTTGGGGAGGAAAGGGTTTATTTCAGTTTACAGTTTACAATCTGCTATGAAGCGACATCAGAGCAGGAACCTGGAGGTTAGAACTGAAGCAGAAATCAGGGGTGGTGGCACACACCACCTTAGCACTCTAGAGGCAGAAGCGGGCGGATCTCTGAGTTCCAGGACAGTCAGGGCTACCCAGAGAAATGGTTTCCAAAAAATTAAAAAAATAAAAAGAATTGAGGTACATAGAAGCGTACTGCTTACTGGTTTGCTCTTTGTGGCTTGCTCAGTTTGCTTTCTTATAGAATTCAGCACCTGCCCAAGAGTGGCACAGCCCACAGTGAGTGGGTTCTCCTATATCAACCATTAATCAGAAAAAGGCTTTAGGGGTGGAAAGATGGCTTAGCGGTTAAGAGCACTGGCTGCTCTTCCAGAGGATGGGTGTTCAATTTCCAGCACCCACTTGGCAGCTCACAATTGTCTATAACTCAAGTTTCAGGGGATCTGACATCTTCATACCAATGCATATAAAATAAAGTTAAATAAATAATTTTTAGAAAAAGAAAATGCTCTTTAGACTTGCCTACAAGTCAGTCTGGTGGAAACATTTTTGCAGCTCAAGTTCTCTTTTCCCAGATGAACCTGGCAAAACTAACCCACTTGGAATTTCTGTATAGTGATATACTGTGTAGCCATAAAAAAAACTGTATAGATTCATGGTAGAAGATATACAAACTTTAAAAATACTGTTTTAAACGAAACAATTACTCACAAAAAGACAACATGGCAATGTGATTTTGTCTACAGTTTATAGATTCTGGCTATGTAGCCCCGGCTGGCCTCAGACTAAGGACCTTCTTAGGCTTTTTTTTTCCCCCTTTAAGACAGGGTTTCTTTGTGTAGCGCTGACTGTCCTAGAACTCCCTTTGTAGACCAGGCTGGCCTTGAACTCACAGAGATCCGCCAGCCTCTGCCTCCCAAGTGCTGGGATTAAAGATATGCGCTAGCACTGTTTGTCTTATGCTTTGAAGTAAAATGATTTCAGCTGTGATGCCATCACATCTAGTTGAAGAGGATGAATTTGGGGATTTGTGTGCTTTATAACCGCTCAGTCGCTACAGCACTTTCCTGTGTGAATCCTGTCTTCCTATAGGTCGTCTAAGATGTGCTCGCTGCTCACAGACAGGTGCAGCTTCATAAGATGTTCTTTTCTTTCTCATGATTAAAAGTGCCCTAACTGAGCAAAGTGTGTCATACCAGACCAGAGTTAGGACCCACCACTCACAACTGCCTGGAGAGGTGACCCTGTGCACATATAGATGGGAACAGGCCTGCTGTCTCTAGAGCCCAGGGGAATGGGGCTGACAAGGGCCAGATGTTCTATACTGCAGAAAATGATGTATACTGGCCGTATTTTGAGTGAGTGAATTTATTTAAAGTGTACAGTAAGTCAAAGAAAAAGAATAAATAGTGCTGGTTGGGAGGTGCATACCCTTAGTCCCAGAACTTGGGAGGCCAAGGTGGGGAATCTCTGTAAGTCTAAGTCAACCTGGCTACTTAGTGAGTTTCCGGCCAGTTAGGGCTGCATAGTTGAGACCCTGTCTAGAAACATCAGGGGATAGCTAGTATGACACCTACATTGGGGGGGGGGTGTCATTTTTTTAAAAAACATTTCTTTATTTATTCTTTGGGAACTTCACATCATATACCCAAATTCTGCTCACCTCCCAGTCCCTCCATCTCCTCTCTTCACCCATGCACCCCCCAAAAGAAAAATTTAAAAATCAAAACAAAACATACACAAGAATAAAACAACCCCCCCCCAACTCTTCGCTTCTACATCTTTCCTGCCTCTCTGACACCTTTTCATTTACCCTGGTAGCATCAGGACTACTGTGGCACAGAATATACTCTTTTGTCCAGTTGGCTTTACTAGCAGATGTTCACTGCAATGAATCATTGGTCTACTTCAGGGCCTCTGGTTTCTGGCAGGGGTGTCCTTCTTTAAAGGTAGCCAGTTGGATTCTGCAAGAGAGAGTCCCAGGCAGAGCAGTCTCCTCAGGTGAGATTTCCTTATAAAAGAACAAATAGCAGATACAGAAAACACCAGATTGGTTGCTTACAACAGATGGGAACAGATGATGGGAAGTTGTATCAGCTAGAGTTTCTAATTGAGCTTCCTTTCCATGGTTGATTTTTCCATGGCTGAACTTCCAACTCTCCACCTCTTTCCCATCGCAGGCATTTTTATATCATGAGATAATCAGTAGTAACTTGTGTTGGAAATTCTTCACCATCTTGCTGTTCTCTGCTCCCTGTTACTGAGTACTATGATATATCCTTAGATAAGGAACCTTGGAGAACACTTGACATAATCATGCTTGGTTTTGAAACTGGAGGGGCTGACAACCCCTCTTCCAGAGCCAGTCTTTCAGTTCAAAACAACATATGACAATTTACCAAGAGAACGTACATTCCACTAAGTTTCAGGCCTGGAAGGTTTCTCTGAGGCTGGGATTGGTCAGCTGTTTGTTAGCTATTATCATTTGTCTCCGGATACCGGAAGAAAAGGGTTGAGTTCTGGTGGTCAGAATAAACAGGCGGCTGCTTTGTCTTAGCACGTTGTGGGCATGGGATATAGCTCACTTGGGACAGGGCCAGCCTTACCTTCATAAAGCCCAGATAGAGTGGCACCGGGCTATACCCCCAACACTTAGCAGGGCCAGGAATTCAAGGTTATTCTCTGATATAAATCAGAAAGTGAGCAACCAGGGTTGAGTCAGTGTAGAGACTGAAACTTTTTTCATGAGGTTAGTAACACCGTACCTGTGCTGTTTCTGTTTTAACCCCAATGCCTTACTCTTCTTTTGGCAGTAATCCAGTCCCTCATAGCACTGGTGAACGACCCCCAGCCTGAGCACCCACTCCGGGCTGACCTAGCTGAAGAATACTCTAAGGACCGTAAAAAATTCTGTAAGAATGCTGAAGAGTTTACAAAGAAATATGGGGAAAAGCGACCTGTGGACTAAAATCTGCCATGAGTGATTCCAGCAAGTTTGAGCAGAGCCCCCGAGCAGTGCATTCAGATACCCCGCAAAGCAGGACTCTGTGGAAAATTGACACGTGCCACCACCTGGCGTCCGCTTGTGGCAGTTACTAACTTTCTACAGTTTTCTTAATCAAAAGTGGTCTAGGTAACCTGTAAAGAAGGATTAAAAAATTCAGATGTTCTAGTTCTGCTTGCTTTGTTTTAAAAATCACTGCTTTAGTCTACTTCAAAAGAATGCCATTTCTTTTCCTGCCCAGACTCAAAGTTACAGTTAGCCCAGAAGATTTAAAAAAAAAAAAAGTTGTGATTCCCTCTCCCCATCGCCTTCTTCTTTTTCAATCCCACTTCCACAGACTAAGACCCCAGCTCCCCACAAAAGCAGCAGCCCTTCTCCTGTGCCACACTGCCTGTGGGTGATAGCTCAAGTCCCCTAATGCCATCTTAGTAATGTACTTACAAAAGATTATAAAACAATATCAACACCCCCCCCCAAAGAATGTCTGTGCAAAGGGAAGCTGCTTTTACATAAAATCTTAACAAAGTGTTTCCACAGTAACAGACTCAACGGGCAGACCCCATGCTCTGAACCCGTGGTCAGGCTGTCTTTGTAGAGAACCCTGCAATACCAGGTTTGTGGTGACCTTGGAGGGAGGGTCTGCCAGCAGAGAGTGCCATGCATTTGTGTGATGAATTCTCTCCAGTCAGCAGCCCTCTCTGCAGCTGTAATAGACGACCTGCTGGTTATCCCAGGCAAAGCAAAAGCCAGAATATTCTTTTGAAATCTCAAGCTTCTCCACCACCAAGCTCTGCTGAGATGTGCCAAGGAGCCCCAACTCCTCAGCACAGTAGGCCACCACTGTCGTTCTCCGCATGGTTTGCATCTTGTGGGATCAGCATTGGTGGCTTCTGCTTTGTAACCAGCTGCCCCTTCCTCAGAGCAGCTGCCGGTGCAGCCCAGGAACAGGACGGCCTTTCCCTCCCTCTGGATTCAGCCTTTCCAGGGCCAAGCTCCACTTGAAGCTCACTCAGTAATATCCTTTCAATGTGTTTTATATTGTTTCCATTGCCTTTTTTTGTAGAAATAAAATTTGACCTTAGAATTTATCATCAAATGAACTTTGTCAAGATTTGAATGTTAATGTCTTTTCAAGGCAAGTGGGACTATCCTTGAAGCAGTAGTAGTGACACCCTAAGGAAGCTGTGGGCCTGACTGCCTGTGCCCACCATCTCTCTTCTACTCGGGGTCTACAGCCTGTGGAGAGATTGCCTCAAGAAGTCTTGCTTTCTGCTTTAACCTAAGTTCTTTAACTTCAGGGCTACCTAGGGCTCACAGGCTTGGAAGACAGCTCTGGGTTTTGCCTATAAACAAGTGAAACAGGTCCTCTCAGGCAGTGTAACACTATTTAGTTTTCCAAGTGTTTGGTTCCTGTGGTGCATAAATGAACTATGCTTTTAGTTCTAGGTGTGCATGGGGCAGGTTTCTGGAGACGTCGATGTGCCCAGGATGGCCAGAGCACTGGGCCTACATTTCTACGTCTGTCTCTTCATTGGCAGAAAAGTGACAATGGATTTTATTTCATTCACATTCAAATTTGTAATAAAATGCCAAATTCTGTCAGTTGTCCAAACAAGCCACCATTTGTTCTTGTTGCTTTTCTGAATCTAGAGAGTCCAACTGTCTCATTGCTTAGCTCTACCTGCCTGTTGCCCCTTACTGCTCTCTGCTCACTATGGGAGGGTGGGTACTCTTATGCCAGCAGCCCCTCTCAGGGACTCTCAGCCCCAGGATTGACAACTATGGCCTACCCTGGAAGTAGAGGCCTGGCTTGGAGTCAATAGTGTCCCTCTGGGCTTGCATGCCTTGCTCTCTCCAGCCCTGCTCTAACGCAGGCTTTGAGCAAGCTGGCAGGCAGCTCTGGCTGCTCGAAACTCAAGAGCTGGATCCTCTAGAGAAGGGGAGATCTGTGGAGCAGCCAGTTACCCACCCATCCCTGACACAAGTTGGCTCAGGAATTCACACCCCCCTGGTTCCTTGAAGTGCCCTGGGTCTTGTCCTGCTCTTTCCATGATGGCAGAGAATAGACTTTCTAAGATGCTGTGACCCCATTCTGTCCTTAATAAAAATGTTCTCAGACACTAGTTTGGGTGTATGGGTTTCTTTGGGGATGGACATTGCTGGGAGCCTGTGTTCTTGGAGACTAGAGAGTAGTGTCTAGGCCTAGGCCCCTGATCACTTTCCTCCACTTGCCTGCCTCTAAGAGGCATACAGGTGCTTCTCTCTTGCCAGGTAGAAGTAGGTGGGACTGTCAACACTGAGAAAACTGCATGGATATCAAGGAGACTGACCTACACATGAGAAGTCACTTATCCTTGTAGCCCCCAGAAAATGTGAACTGCATTTAGCAGAGGTGAGGAGGATTTGATCAAAGGCATGAACTGAAGAGCATGCGTCACTGAGTTCAAGACAGCTACTAAGGCACTACAGCACCAGCCAGGCCTGTGACATGTGGGCACCAGATGCAGTCGGAATACTCTCTGGAACATCACTTTACTTTGGCTTCCAGACAGTCCTGGGGCACTCCTCCCGTAGCCCACTTCACTATCCCTCCCTGCCTTGTTTCCCTTCAAGTAAGTATTTAGTTCATAAGTCTACTACTCCCTGGATCCTGACTGTGACTGTAGCCAAGGCCGAATAAGCTGAACAAGCAGATTCAGTTTTTGTTTGGCATGTCACTTCCTCTAGTCTTAAGAGATGTTTTCCCCACACACATGTTGTGCAGTCTAGGGAGAAGTCAGTTTGATTTTTCCTGCACTGCCCACATCCTATGTGAGCAAACAGCACTACCCCCAGAGAGTGAAGTTGAGGAAGACTCTGACAGTGCAACATGCCCAGCCCAGGTCATTTTGAATGACTCAGGACAGCAATCCTGGGAAACCAGACAGTACAGACCACTTACCCAGCGTCATGCTTAAGGTCCAGAAAAGGAAACTAGCTCTAGAGAACCTTCCTCTTCTCCAGTGTGGCCCAGATCATAGTGATTTGTCATCTGTAGGCTGGGGACTATCCCAGCAGAGCCTTCTCTTCTGAGCATTCGGATGACAGACTCCTAGGAGTCTTGTACTGGGCCTCCAGCCGGCAGCCAACAGAGAGTTCCTGTACCACATGGAGCCAAGGTGAGGAGGTGAATGGGACACAGCAGGGGGATCAAACTCAAAATTCTGAACCACTGGGTGTTGAATGTCCAAGTCAAGGTTGAGGAAGGTTATTATAGACTGAAGCTAATCAAAGGAGGTGGAGGAGCAAGATCCCTTCAAGAAGCCACACCTTATCAGGCCAGGTCAGAGCTTGCTTCCCTGGCCTCTCCCCAACCCCATTCCAGGATGGATGTAGGCATGTCAGGTGAGTTTAAAGCCCTGCACTACAACCCCCACTTGTAAGTTTGTGGTGGGGCACAGAAAAGTTGACAGAAAGCTTAGACAGCATGCATGAAACTCTGGGCTTACTCCTAAAAACTATGTAAACTAGGAGTGATGATGTACTCCATAATCCCAGGATTGGGAAGTGGAGGCAGCAGTATCAATTCAGTATCATCTTTGGCGATATAATGAGTCTCAAGACAGCCTAGTTTGCCTAGCATTCATGTGTGAAACTATAGGCTCAATACCCAGTACCAAAAACCAAGTCATGTGCCTTTCCATCTTCCAAAATGGTATAAGGTTGTGTTCCACCATCTTCCCACGTACTCCTTGCCTGTAGAGCATCCATATATCAGATGTAGCTAGAATTCCAGTTTCTCACTTCTGCAGAAGACTACCTCTCCTGAAAACATGTACACGCTCCTATACAAGTTTGCAGAGCTTCTTCCAGTCTGTTCCCTGCAGTTATAACATATAACGTTAAAACTACTATGATAGTATGTGTGTGAATGAATGTAGGTGTGAGGCAGTTGGAGGAAGGACAACTTTTGGGAGTTGGTTCTTTTCCTTCCACCAGTCCTGGGACTCAAACACAAGAACTTTTACACACTGAGTCATCCTGCTGGCCCCTCAGACAACCGCCCCAAAACACCCTAATGAGGATCTTTTGTTCCCCTTCCATGAAGAAAGAAAGAAATGGAAGCCTTGCTAGGGCACAGTGGTGTGTGTGCTTGCAGTCCCAGCTAGGAGAAGGTGATGGAGGAGGATCTCTTGAGCTCTGGAGTAGAAGGCCAGGCTGAGCAATGTGTTAAGACCCTCATTTCAAAAACAAAACACAGGGGCTGGAGAGATGACTCAGCGGTTAAGAGCATTGCCTGCTCTTCCAAAGGTCCTGAGTTCAATTCCCGGCAACCACGTGGTGGCTCACAGCCATCTGTAATGAGGTCTGGTGCCCTCTTCTGGCCTGCAGACATACAGACAGAATATTGTATACATAATAAATAAATATAAAAAAACATAGACCATGATATGCATGTACTTCCTCAACACAAACAAGCACATATAATTTTTTATCTAAGGGATTTAAAACATGTAAGCATGAACAAACTTAGAAAGTGAAGATTTTTGTTTGTTTCTGTTTTTGTTTCCAAGACAAGGTTTCTATGTGTAACAGTCCTGTCTGTCCTGGAACTCGCTTTGTAGACCAGGCTGGCCTCAAACTCACAGAGGTTTGCCTGCCTCTACCTCTGCCTCCCAAGTGTTGGAATTAAAGGTGTGCGCCACCACCGCCCGGCCCATTTTTGTTATCTTGGTCTGAGCCTCTCTGTGCCTGTTATTTCTGTGAAGGATACCTGGACACTTTATAAACCAGCCAAATCTGAAAGACATTATTTTATTAACACACCAACATCTCTCCACTGCTCCACTAAACAAGTGGTGGTAACTTGCACATGAATTGGCACCAAATGCTCATCAGACCCTAAGTCCAGATGTCTCTGACAAGCCCTGCCTGACTGCAGGCAAGGCTGCCCAATACTACTCAGCCGCAAGGACCTGGTTTAGTGACTTGTCACTCTAGGAAGCCAAATCCTGCTATAAGACCTGCTTCCAGGCTTTAGCCCTGGCTTTCCTCCACAGTGAGAGGCAGTTCGTAGCTGGCCTTTGGTGTCAGGGTGGGGAAGGCTTCAGGAAGGGCTCCAGAGTTGCCTCACAGGGAACCCCTTCCCCCGGCCTTTTGGAATCCAGGTCGTCTATGGCGCAGAGCTGCACACCATTCTGAGCCAGCCGAGCCCGCAGGGTGGGTGCCGTGAGGACGTGCAGCTCATGCAGCCGCTCCCAAGAACAAGAGAAAGCATCGGGGCCCTCACCGCAGCCCCCTGCTGGAGGCACACTGGGGTATCCTGGGTGTGCCATCAGTTCGGCAGTCAGGGGGCGGCCAGCAGGGATATCTTCCAGGGCCCGTGCCAGTGACGCCAAGACTCGGTGAGCAGACATGTGACGGCCACAAGTGCTCAGGCCCACAAAAGCATCGGTCCACCTGTGAGTGCCAGGATAGAGGTGTTGCCTGAGGACCGGCAGGGCTAGGCAGAGGGTGAAGCAGGACAGATCAGTAACTAACTTTGGTTGAGAAAAGGGCAAATGAACGCACTGGGACCGTTGGGGACCCGGCAGGGTTGGATGGGGTGGGGGAGGGCGGTGCTCACCGCAGGCCGTGGCGGGAGAAGGGACCCATGGCGGCCTGGGCATCGCTCTCCACAGCGCTGGCGAAGGCACGCGCTGGTGCTTCCAGCCACGCGCAGCTGCCCACGCCGCGTTCCACTGGTAGCCGCGTGAAATGCACCCCGAACGCCTGCAGGGCCTCGGCGAACACCTGACACACGCCTGCTTGGAGGGGTGGGCTCAGCATCGACCTCCCACCAACCTTGGAAAACAGCCCCCACCCCCACCCGGACCTGGACGCTTCAATCCGCATACCTGGAAGCACGTGCACGTGCTGGTGCCCGTCCACGTGCGTGGGGGACCTGCCCAACAACTCCCGGAAGCGGTTGAGTTGAGCTTCTAGCTCCTCCCGCACCTGAAGGGGCACAGATACCTTGAGTTTCTGGAAGCAGCGCCACAAAGCGAAGAGCTCCGTCTGGTGCCACGGAGTGACTGCTCCAAGGTTTGAACTAGCAGCTTATCCAGCGCCCGCGTTTGCCCCAGCGACTTCCATGATACCCTCTGGACTGCACTTTGATCAGTATCCGCCTGTCTCTAGCCACGCCTCCGCACCTGAGGCAAAGCAACGTCTCCAGCCGCTAAGGCCTTCCGAAAGCCCATCTTCCCGAGAAAGAAGCCTTCTGAGCTGAGGAGCGACGAGGCGGTGTGGCGGGCGGGACCCACAGGACGGCCCTCAGTCAGGTTGGCGTGGAGGCCCGTGGGAATGCTGTGCCTGCGGGCGGGAGCGCGAAAGCAAGCACTGGCTGCCACCGACAGGCAGCCCCCCAAACCTGCCCGTTACTGAGGGGGGCCTCCCTCACCTGCGGGCCAGCTCGGCCGCGCTCTCTGCGGCTGTGCCGTTGGCCAGCAGTGACACGCTGGTCACAGTTCCTGCCAGGAAGGCCTCCACGATGCCCTTATCGCGCCGCGGGCAGTAACCAAAGTCATCAGCTGTGACAACCAGCTGCACACGAGGCCAAGCCATAGCTGCCAAACGTTGGCTGAAGACCAGAGAGAATGGACTGCAGCATCCAGACCCCGCCCTTGAACGCTGCCGAGGCCCCACCCCGACGCACGCGACTAAATGCGACTGCACGCCGCCATTGTTTTTTGCCAAGAAGTCTCTGAGTTCTGAGTGTCTTGCAAACGCCCGGGTTAATTGTTCTGCAAATTTCTTTTTTCGCCTATGTCTATCTATAACCATATCTCTCTCTGTATGTGTGTGTGTGTGTGTGTGTGTGTGTGTGTGTACACGCGCGGCGCGCGCGCGCGCTCTGTGTTCTTGCCTGGACATGCAGAGACTAGGAAAGGGTATAGAATCCCCTGGAACTGTAGTTAACAGATAGTTGTGGTCCACATGCGAACACATACTAGGACTCCAGTCTTTTGCAAGAGCAGTAAACTCTCTTTACCAATGAGCTATCTCTAGCTCTCAAAAAAAAAAAAAGATTTTTTTTTGAAAAGTAATTTTTTTAATGAAGAAAACAAGAGAAATATTCAAAAATTCCCCTCGCTCTTCCCAGTGTTTACCATCACCATTGCTCAGTTTCTGGGCAGCTTACTGTCCTTCCATTACTTTCCCTAAGAAAAGAAACGCCCTCCTCCTCTCCATCACTCAGGGATGATGGAAGGTTATTTCACTCTTGGGATGTTGCTTCTCTTTGTTTTTACACAGTGCCTATGAGCCTTTTCTTATTAGGAGTTCTTACTTTTACTTTTTTTTTTCAAATCATCTGTTCCTCACTGGTTCTAAGGGGAGGCTTTTTCAAATTAGAAAAAACTCTATTTTCTTTTTTCTTTCTGTGTTTCTCTGTATGTCTGTGTGGCCCTGGCTGTCCTGGAACTCATTCTGACCAGGCTGGTCTTGAACTCAGAGATCGGCCTGTACCACCACTGCCTGACTGTAAAAGCTCTACATAACAAGAACACAAGCATGCAAACCAATGGCCACACTGGAGAAAGCGTTAGCCCATTTTCACCTTGAGCTTCAGATAACTTTTCCGTTCATCACCTCACTTTTGCTCTTTGTCCAGTCAAGTTTTCTGATCCATGACTTACCAATAGTCACCATGGTGACAGCCAGTGTTTGCTTGGTAATGTGGCTGTCTTGAGGTTGTTTTGAAACACAGACTTATGTATACCAGGCTGACCTCGCTATTTATTCAGCTGAGGCTAGCCTTGAACTTCTGACCCTTGTGTTTCCACCTCTAAAGTGCTGGCTACAAGTATGTGCCATCACAGCTGGTTTATGTGGTGCAGGGAATTGAACCGAAGGCTTCAAGCATGTTAGGCGAGCACTCTGCCAACTGAGCATGCTCAACCTGTCTTGGTTTCTCTTGTAGAAGGAGTGTTACTGGGTCAAGCCTGTGATCTTGGTAATTTTGTTTGTTTTACAGCCAAGGAAGCTGAAAAATCACCAGAGAAGGGGAACAGGGACCGCCCCTCCAGGCAGAGCCTGACCAGCTCTGGTTCCCTCCAGCTTATCCGACCCTCTGGATCACAGGCAGAGGGGAAAAGTATAGTTTAATCCCAACAGTACCTGATGATGCTTTGTAAGGGTTGGAAGCCTCAAAGAACCCTTCAGTAAAGTGCCTGGGGTAAACACTGCTGTGTCCAGTCACAGTGATTGTTGAGCCGTCAGGCGTCATCCAGCCACTGGACCCCTCTGGGAGGCTGCTCTCAGAACGGTCAGAGGCTTGAGGCCCTGGGCCCTGGTGAACACAGATGGAGAAGAGGAAACTCCTAAGCTCCTACCGGGTTGGAAATGTAGTCATTAGATCAGGGCTCACTGCCCCGATTCCTGATAAAGAAGTGCCAGCTATTAGACAGAACAGACACAGTGGGCAGTGGAGGGTGGACTTGCTATTAATCTGTTAGGAATGACAAGCTTCTAGGATGAGGGGAAAAGAAAAAGGTTGAGGTGAATTTATACAGAGTTTCCATAAGGTGCGATGTGTATTGAAAGAATATTTATGTAGCCAGGTGATGATGGCATGCCTTGAATTCCAGCACTCAGGAGGCAGAAGCAGGCAAATCTCTGTGATTTCAAGAAACCCTGTCTCAAAAAACCAATATATAGATATAGTTACATAGTTATATATAATTATATATAATGCTATATGTGTGCTTATGTATGTATGTTTGTGAGATATATATATATATATATATATATATATATATATGTATATATATATACTTACTTTTGGAAAGGGATGCTCCGCTTAATTTACAGATGAGGAGCCAGTGTTGAGAGACTGAGTCACATCAGAAAAAAACAAAAACAAAAACAAAAAAAAACCACAAAAAACAAAAATAAGGAACAGGAATTGAAGCTAGGTCTATGTAGAAAATCAGGACTCTTCACTGCTTCCAAAAAGAAAAGCGTGAGAAGGAAGATGCTGGCTAGTCCACACTGAATAAGGGAAAGAAGTCCTGGAAGGAAGCCAACGGAGTTGGAGGTTCAAGTCTGTGCAGCGACCGGGGTGAGCTGAGGAAGGTGTTTCTGTCAGAAGTGGAGGCTGTGGCTTTCACCCTGAGGATTAGAGAAACATGCCCAAATTCAGACCTCTAGGCAAAATAAACTCAGATCTTTAAACATTCCCAAACACGGTTTAGCGGGCTTGACAGAAAAATCCAGCCAGGTGGGGGAGAAGACAATGTGGACCCCACCCCTAACCATTGTGTCGGGGAGGATCATGAACAAGAGGCTAGATTCTGGCCAATCAGAATGAAGTATGTAAATGAGCAACCTGGGCGGCTGCGGGGGTGGGATTCCAGGACACTGTGCGGTAGTCCTTAAACGGTGCTGACCCAGCGAGCTCGAGAAGCACAGAGGAGACTCTGGTGAGCTGCTGGGGGCTCCAGGGCCTCCGGTCTGAAAGACCAGAAGAAGTTTGTACACACGCGCCGTCCCAGACTCTTGCAAAAAGAAGCAACGACTTGAATGTCCACAGATGCGTGGCAGGTCCCCAGCAGGGGAAGGGTGGGATGTCTGAAGGACACAGATACGGTACAGGGAGTGAGGGACCCATGGAGGTCTGGTTCTACCTTTACTTCCTTTCCTGCCCTTTACAGAGGAGTCTGCATCTGTGCTGTGGAACCTGAGAAAGGAAGCAGAAAACAAATTTAATTATCCACATCATGGCAAGGTACCGCCACCACTCAGGATATCTGGCTGACGATGAAGGTCACAGCACCTATATGGCTCAGGTCAGTATGTCCAGCTGACCCAACATTAGTGTCTGGACCACTTCCCACCGCTTATCAGGGGACACCCTTACGTAGTCTGCTTGCTGAGCCCTGGTCACTCATGCTCCACTGGCCTCGGGCCCCCAGGTGGGTGGGGCTGGAGTCAGCCTGGGCAGTCAAGCTGAAGAAGCCGGCTCAAGTCTTCAAGGATAGCCCAGCAGTGAAAACAGTCAAGGGTTGTGCTAGAGACAGGAGAAGGCAGAAAGAGAGAAAGGCTCTCATAATTGCCCTTTCATACCATGAACACAGAGTTCCACTTTCCGGCTCCCAGCTAGGGCACCATAAACAAAATAGAGGCATTAGGGACCTTCTGTCAACCCCAGCAGACCCTACTCTGCAGAGAAGGCCCGATAAGGAGCTAGCTGTTCTGAGCACTATCACACAGCCTGAAAGGAGCAGAGTGTAATTCAGAACTGGTGAGATGGCTCAGTGAGTGACGGCACTTGGTGTCAATACTGATGGCCTGAGTTCCCTCTTCAAGAGGCACATAGTAGAAGGAGAGAACCAACTGCAGCCAGCTGTCCTTTGACCTCCACATGTGCACTGAGGCATAGATACACCCCCACACGTGCACACATACCCCTAAAGAAATGTTTAAAAATTTTTAAAGTATAGTTCAGTGGTTGAACATTTGCAGAGGATGTTCAAGACCCTGGGTTCAACCCCCGGCATAATAAAAAAAAAAAGAGAAAAAGTCTTTCCCATTGTTCAATCCCAACTCCTAATAGCACCTTAGGAGGACTCCAGAGATAGCCCCCACCCCTTGCAGAGCATCCTGCCTGCTATGACAGTCTTGTCTGTGCCGATGCAGCTACCCAAGAGGCATCTGTTCCCAGAAAGGAGGCCGAACTGCAAGCTTGGACATATGCCCCACCTACCATCAATGAACCGGTATTCAGAGCACCAGGGCCACCAGCAGAACCCTCTGCGCCCTCAAGCGTTTGGCAGCTTCCTGGATTTTCTGACAGAGGGTCAGGTACTGGACAGCTTGCAGACGGTGGTGGAGCAGGCAACAGAGCGTTTAGCTGCCATGAAGACAGAGGATGGAGTGCCACTGGTGGATATACAAGACCCAGTGGAGGTGCCAAGTGGTAGGCAGCGGGCTCGAGCCAGACCCAGCATCAACACTGTGCATCGGCACCGCGCCCGGCCCACGCTGTGTGCTGGACACCCAAACAATTACCCATCTTGCTCCAGCTCCATGTCCGATTCCCATAGCAGCATCACGGCTGGCTGGTTGGGCTCCCACAGCCAGGATAGTGACCCTGGTGCCCACCGCATAGGCTCACTGCCACCTGTGAGGGACAAACTCCTGCTTGAGAAAAACCTCAAGAGGCTACTGCGACTAGAGAACAAAGGGGTGAGTGAGATCTGTTGCCATGGCTAAGGCTGGCATAGGGTGGGCTAGGGTTAGGCCTGATTGGACACTGCTCAGCCTTTCTCTCTCTTTGCAGAAAGGTCTGAATCAACCCTGCTCCCAGAGGGATTCTCTGCTGTGGGACTCACTGGGCAGCCAGACCAGCAGTCAGTGGACCCGGGAGCAGCCCCTGTCTTGGTTCTCTGGGCTTTTGGGCTCCAGCTCAGTCACCCCTGAGACATCAGAGTTGGGACTTGGAGAACAGGAGATGATTTTCCTCAAAGAAGAGTTAAACAAGGAGATGAAGTCACTGCTAAACCAGCCTGCATCCTTCAACCTGCCTGCCTATTGTTCCCTCAGGGAACCCCATTGTACTCTGGACTTCCTGGCTGAGCATCACCTCTTTCCTGCCCTGCAGCGTGTGGTCCACCAGGCTGTAGACAAGCTCAGCCATGCCTGCCGCCACAATGGCTTCCCTCTCTTCCCCGTTGCCTCAGAGCCCACCCCAATGCTGCCCGGGAACTCTGATCTTCTGCAGTCGCACTCCAAAGCGTCCATTCCCACCACCAGGGAGGATGGGGAGGAGCCTTTTGATTCTCCCACCACAGCCTCCAGCCCTAAGACATCTCGCAGGAAAAGCAAGGGCAGACGGGACTCCCCTTCCATGTCTAATGCCCAAATGGCTACCAGATTCAGGCTAAAGGTGACACCTCCAAAAGTCCCTAATGTCCCTAGCCCCTCATTCCACTCCATGCAGGAGGCCCCTGACTTCAGTCCCAAATTACAGAAACCATCTGTGGCCCCGAGCCCCAACCACGTATCCCAGCCCCGTCATGGCCTGCACCTCACCCTGCCTGCCCCTGGGATCACAGTGGAGGTGGCCTCCTGCCAGGGCCATATCAGGGGCCCGATCCAGCATCATCTTGCCTCCCCCAACCCTCTTCCTTTTCCTCTCCCCTTTCCTGTGCTCTATCCATTTCTTTCTTTAGGAAAAAGCTTCTCCCCTTCCTCTACTACACTGTGTCCAGAGATGGCCTCAAGAGTAGAGCTGGCGGTCTTAGAGGAACATTTGCAGGGAAAGGGCTTCTTTCCCCACCGCATCTAGTAGCCACTGTCACTGGCCAATGTCCTGTGTTGCAGAAATCTCCTGGGGTAGATACAAGCTGCTGGGGACCAAGAAACCAAGAAACCTAGTCTACCTATTTCCCCAGGGGTTGTCAAAGATTAATAAAGGCTTTTTTTTTTGTCCTGCAATGTTTTTCCTGAGACAGAGTGTCATAGCTCAGACTGGTCTCTCAAATTCATTATATAGTAGAGGATGACCTTGGACTCCTGATCTTGCCTTTACTTCCCAAATGCTGGGATTACAGGCATGCATCACCATGCCTGCAATTTGTGTATTCTTTTAAATTATTGTTTGTGAGCCCTCCCCCACAAAGAACAGAGTTTCTCTGTGTAGACCTGACTGTCCTGAAACTCAGAGATTTCCCTGCCTCTGCCTGTTTTTGTTTTTGTTTTGTTTGAGACAGGTTCTCTCTGTAGCTTTAGAGCCTGTCCTGGAACTAGCTCTTGTAGACCAGGCTGGCCTCGAACTCACAGAGATCCGTCCACCTCTGCCTCCCGAGTGCTGGGATTAAAGGCATACGCCACCACACCTGGTTCTGTGAATCTCAGGGACCCTCCCACACGTCTCCTAAGGATAGGAGTCTTTGCCAAGAGCACCACTCTCTATTCTAGGGTCAAGCTAGCTCAGGCTATCCTAATCTAGCTGTAGGAGTCTAGTCTTTCTGCTCAGTAAAGGGGACATTGGTCAGGAAATGTGTGTGAAGACATAGGTGGCCTGACCTTTGGAGGTCCTGGACATCTCTCAACCCATCATCACCAGGGCTCATATGTAATTCCTTCCACACACAAGCTTGCAGGAGCGAGGCTGCCCAGGCTGGCGGGCATTGCTCTAGACCTGACAGGTGAGGCGTGTGGAATGAATGGCGTGGCAGAGCCGGTGTGGCATTCTGTATCCTAGTGTAATGTGTGTGGCTTCCCTGTCAGTAATGGGGAGGATTGGTACGGCTGCCAAGGAGGGCATGGCAATGTGCTTCCACAGGGCCGCGAGAGACGACAGCAGCGAGTACTAACTGGCTCCTTTTCCCTCCTTCGCTGTTGCACAGAGCCCCAACACGAAGCTTCCAAGGAAGAAGCCTCTGCCGTCCATCTCGTCTGTGTCCAGCATGTCCTACATCTCTAACCCCTGGTTTGAGGAACTCACTAACTTCTTGGTTGAGCAGGCAGTCTCCTTGCTTGTCTGCAAGTACAAGTTTGAGGAAAGCCTCCAGAAGCAACTTGGCTTCATCTCCTTTCCTGTCACTGAGGTTCTCATGGACATCTTCCTGGGGTTCAAGAAGGTGAAGGGCAACCACATCCGTCTGTCCTCAGACATCAACTGGACCTGTCTTCTGCGTAAGATGGAAGAAGCCGAGTTGGCGAGGCAGGCCATGAGGCACGCCTCTAAGACAGGAGCCTCCCAACCTAGTGCCTCCCGTGTTGGCACTTCCCACCGTAGCACAGAATCACCCTCTGTGCAACCTGAACTTACTGGTGACACCAATCAGGACCAGAGTACAGAGTCCCGCTTCTCCCTCCGTCCTGAGTTGCCAATCCACCAGGTGCTTAGCCCTCAGGACCCTGGTACAGGCCAGGAGCAGATGCCCAGGAGTCCTGCAGAGCCCAAGCTGTCTGTGTTCTCCAGTGCTGGGATGGGCTCCGGAACCTCCAAGGAAATAAGAAATGCCGAAGAGGAAGAGGACAGTGAAGAGGGTGAGGAGGACAGAGGAAGTGAGGAAGATGAAATCATAGATTTCTCCGAGAGTGAGCAAACCCCCACTAGCCTGCCTGAACATGAGCTAGAGGACTTTACCAATGAGTCCATTGAAATGAGCCCTGGTTACTCCCCATGAGACCCCTGTAAGGTACACAGAATACTCCAGTCTTTGCCTCCTCCTGCCCTATCCAAGTAGCTGGCCACCCAGTCAGCTGCTGTCCTGAGTAAGGGTCTTACAACCGGGTGCTCAGCAAGAGTTCTGTTAATGTTATCAAAGGAGCCAAAGAGACAAAAGGAAATAAATTACACGTTGATGGACTCAGCTGTCTGGTCCTGGTATGTCATATCTTTTCTTGCACCTGAATGCCTACCCTTGAATAGTACCTTCAGGGTGATCCAGCCCTGATGTTACATAAGCTTTTCTTTGGGATATAAGACAGGGCACTAATGATGCATCAGAGGAATGCTTTTATCAAGGTCCAACTTGGTGAACCAAGGTCCAACTTGGGTTTGCGGAATGGATGAATGGTTATTTACAGGATTATGAGACCTCCAAACGGCTCCATTATCAAAGTCTCACCCCAGTTTGGATAATGACTTCACCAGAGCTGCATAGAACCCCGTCCCCCCCAACCCAGGCTCCAGTTCTTTCACACTGTATAGACTCTAGTTCAGAGGTTCTCAACCTTCCTAGCGCACGGCCCTTTAATACAGTTCCTCGTGCTGTGGTGAGTCCTATGGCTACTGTTATAAACTGTAATGTAAATACCTGATATTCAGATGACTTTAGGTGGCCCCTTTGAAAGAGTCATTCAACCCCGAAGGAGTCATGAGCCACAGGTTGAGAACAACTGTTCTAGTATTGTCAGGGGTCAGGAGACTACGTGCACCTTGGTCAGAATACAACTAGGAAAGAAGTATAGAAGGAATGGCTGTGCTCCCAGATGAAGGTCCCCTCCACTTCTATGCAGGGACATCCATGGGCTCAGTCTTGAGGGGCCTTGTCTACAGCCACAGCTGCTCTGGTGAGGACGACAATGGCCGCTGTGCCGGGGGGACAGTGTTCCACAGCACCTGGGGACAGTCGGCCTACACAACAGCTGGTGGAGCTTCGGCCCCAGAGCTGTGTGGCTACTTCCTGCATCTCTTCTATGCCCTATTCTGCAACGTTCTGGCTTATCAAGCCTTTCTGGACTCCTAGGTGTCTCATCATAGCTGATCAAGAGCAAGCAAGAGAGAATCATTTCATAAGTTCTGTGACTATAGAGACCCCTGACTAATACAGTTTCTGAATGATTAACCGGAATCTGTAAATACAAGCAGCTGTGGCTTCCTCCCAGATGTTTACAGCCTGAGGCTGCTTACTGACAAAGACCTCCTACCCAGACTGTCCAATCCCTCCCTCTTGTGCTGTACATGATAAACATGCGAAGGTTCCCAGTTGTGGCAGGGAGAGAACCCCACATGATCCCAGCTTCATTGTATGGGTATCTGTATGTCTGTCCTTTCTTCCTTCCTTTGGCCATGAGCCAAGGTTTCAGGATTCCTGCCTCTCTGGAAGTGCCGATGTCTACTTTGGGAGGGATCTTTCTTAGGCTCGGGTAGCTTCCTTCTTGCTTTGATGTGCTCCAACCTCGTCTTGAAGCTATGGAAGAATGCAGCCACTCTCCTGACCCTTGAGAATCTCTCTCTCTCTCTCTCTCTCTCTCTCTCTCTCTCTCTCTTTAAATTTTTATTTATTATGTATACAATATTCTGTGTGTATGCCTGCAGGCCAGAAGAGGGCACCAGACCTCATTCCAGATGGTTGTGAGCCACCATGTGGTTGCTGGGAATTGAACTCAGGACCTTTGGAAGAGCAGGCAATGCTCTTAATCTCTGAGCCATCTCTCCATCCCCCCCCCCTCTTTTTAATTTGCTTGGCCGTCTCTAATTCCTGAGACTAACTTTTCATGCCAGGCCGTATGGGAGCTGTGGGCTGGTGGCTTCAGGAATCTAACTTTCCAGCAACAGTTCTTGGTGGGAAAGGCATAGGAATCAGGGCTCTCTGCAGTAACAGAACAGATAGAAGGAATCTCCTTACTTACCTGTATAGAAATGGAGTTCATCAGGATGATTAACAAACTGCAGCTCAGCTAATCCAACAATGGGTGCCTGTGAACAGAAGGTCCAAGAATCCAGTATTTGCTCAGCCCATGAGGCTGTATGTCTCAGCTGCTCCTCAGCAGACACTGGAGTCCTGAAGAAGTAGGCACTAATGCCAGTGAAGGAATGGTCTTGCTAGCGAGGTGAGAGCAAGCAGGCAAAGACCACAGACTTCCCTCTTCCGTGCCCTTACATAGGCTTCCAGCAGAAGTCACAGCCTAGAGTAGCTCTGGATTAAAGATCTGGCATAAACCTGTGTCTTCCGGCCTCAGAGATCCGGATTAGAGGCAGATCTTCCCACTTCAAATTAATTCCCACACCTCACAGGTGTGTCCTCTATGTTGGGGTTTTAGTTAATTCTGGAAGTAGTCAAGTCCAAACCAAGAAGAGCCATCACAGAAGGCCTTTCTTGAAGGGTCTTCAGGCTCCTCCTGACTTTCCTGACAGAGCTCTCGTAGATGTGGCTTAGTTGGAATAGCTTGCTCAGCATGCACAAAACCCTGGGCTCCATTTCCGGTACCATACAAACTAGATTTAGTGGCAGTCTTGAAACCCCAGCCCTTGGGAGGTGGAACAGGAAGATTAGAAGTCTAAGGTCATCTTTGGCTATATAACAAGGTCAAGCCTAGCCTAAGATACATGAGAACTTTGCCTCAAAATTAGCAAATACCCCCCCCCCACACTCACACACAATCCAGGGGACCTGTGTTGCTTCTACCTGAGGCATAGAGCTCCCCTCTCTCCTCAGAGGCTCCCCTGAATCATAGAGATCGGGCTCCTTTGGCCACACTTGACCACTTAGGGACCCAGAAAGGAGTTCTTCCACAGAGCCCAGAGATATGGAGGCACACAGCAACTGTAGAGCTCACTCTGGAGATAGACAAGAGAAATATGGTCACAACTACAGCCTTATATTCAAGGAGAGCTTGGCTGTCATTCTGCAGGATTAAGGTCCGAAGGTTGGTGGACCAGGGACCCATTTGTAACAGAGGCCATTATAGGCCAGTGGTACCATACTGATATGTCCCATTGGCCTAACCCTATGTCCCATTGTCCTAACCCTATGTCCTATTGGCCTAACTAGGACCATAGTTAGGACAAACTAGGAGGTTTTGGTTATTTGCACTGATTACTGAAAACATATGTAGATAGTGGAAAGTGGTCTCTGACTACCCTTACAGAGACAAAAAAAAAATCCTGTCAAAAGACAGCAGCCAAGAGGAAGGCCTTTGGCTTTCAAAGACAGTGGCTACTAGTTATTATGACTTCCCAAGTCCAGAAACAGAGCATCGCTCTAGCCCAGCCTCAGAGATGCACATCTCTGGGGAGACCAAGAGAAACTCTTTGGGAATCACTAATACATTACATTAGAAACATGGTGTCTTTAGCCCATGTTCCTGTCATCTTTTGGAAGACTTAAGTGACTTCAAAGGTAGTGATCGTTTATCATGCCATTGAGGTTGACAGGCTAAAATTCATGCCACTGTTTTCAGCCGTTCATGTCTGAAGGTAGAACATTCTAAATGAGCTCTCTCCCTACAGGGTCTCTCCTGCATGTAGCTTCTCTAGATCTCTAGATTCAGTCATCTAGCCCAAATTTTATTTTTCTTTCCTTCCTTCTGTCCTCCCTCCCTCCCTTCCTTTCTTCTTTCTTTCTTTCTCTCTCTCTTTCTTTCTTTTTTTCTTCTCTCTCTTTTTTCTTATCTTATTCCTTATTATATATATTTGTAATTTATTTAACTTTATTTCATGTGCATTGGTGTAAAGGTGTCAGGTTCTCTGGGACTGGAATTACAGTTGTGAGCTGCCGTGTGGGTGCTGGGAATTGAACCCAGATCCTCTGAAAGAGGAGCCAGTGCTTTTAACCTCTGAGCTATCTCTCCAGCCCCATATATGGGTTTTTTTAAATCTGCATTGTATGTCTGCCCACCAGAAGAGAATAACAGATCCCATGGAACTACAGTTATAGACAGCTGTGAGCTGTCATGTGGGAGCTGAAAATTAAATCTAGGACCTCTGGAGGAGCAACCAGTGCTCTTAACTGCTGAGCCATCTTTCCAGCCCCGAATTGTACTTTTCTTAGATCTCAGAGATGCCACTGACTTCCTAGGAGGAGGAGCAAGAACTTCAGTTTTCAAAGCTGCCGCTGAGAAGCCTCCAAATGCTTCACTCCTGTTAATGTCAGCACAGACAATGTCAGCACAGATTCAAGGGGGAGGAAATGGACACCTTGACTCTCTGCTAACTGGGATGAGAGGAACCCATCCATACCTTTACATATACTGAAAAATATGCTGACAAGCCCCCAAACGAGAGATGTTGTTCGTGATCCCATTTGGAGAGCCGCTGTGAACCCTTCAACAGTCGGCTGGCCCTTGAGCTGCCTGCTGGGTCAAGCTGAACTGCTCACTCTGTCTTGAGAGTCTGAACCTAGAAGACAAACTATGATTGGAAGGTGGAGGGCACTGAAGATGCCATGCGCACACCTGTGCGACTCCTCACAGGGCGAACTGGGCACGGTGGTCTGCAGGGCAAGCATGGGAAAGAAACAGTTACAAAATGGCATGAGGCCCCTTGCGAGTCCAAAGAAATAGTAATTCCCCAGTTTGGCTCTGGAGTCTAAGTTCTCTACCTCAAAGAAAATCAAAGAGTCTCCAAAAGTATTCTCCCTGAATATGCTATAGTCATGTCTGAGCATATTGCAGGAAGCTGAGGCAAAGGGACTTTAAAAAGGAGAAATGAACGCTACAGCATGATTTTAGAGCGCTAGTCCTTGGCTACAAGGACTAATAGTAACTACGGTGCCAGTCTGAGATTAAGTAGGGAGTGTGATGGGTGATCTTGTTCATCAACTTGACACACTTGGGAAGAGAGAGCCTCAGTTGAGGAACTGACTCCTCATTGGCCTTTACGTGGGTATTTCTTGATTTCTAATTGATGTAGAAGGGACCAGTCCACTATGAACAGTGCCAGTCCCTGGGCAAGTAGTCCTGGGCTGTATAAGAAAACTAACTGAGCTGGGTGATGATGGTGCATACTTTTAATTCCAGCATTTAGGAGGTAGAGGCGGGCAGATTTCTGGAAGTTTGAGGCTAGCCTGCTCTACATACAGAGTTCCAGTACAACCATGGCAAATAATGAGACCCTGTATAGAATAAACAACCAAAAATGAAAAAAACCAAAACCAAACAAACAAAACAACAACAAGCAAAAAAGCTAACTGAAGCCAGTCATAGTGACACACACCTTTAATCCAAGCACTCTGGAGACAGAAGCAGACAGATCTCTGCGTTCAAGGTCAGTTTGGTCTATAGAGTTCTAGGACAGTCAAGGCTACACAGAGAAACACTGTCTAAAAAACAAAACAAGACAAAACAAAAGCTGAGGATAAGCAAAAGAAAGCAAGCTGTAAATAGGGTTCCTCCATGATCTTTGCTTGAGTGCTTATAACAGCAGCAGAAGGCATGTGGAAGCAGGCAGCCACTACAGATGTCCGTACAGAGACATTGTGTGTGAGGCTGTGTTGCCTTTGTTCAAGGCTGCAGTCTGGCTGAGTGTTTTGTAGATTATTCTCATCAGACATCAGACATAGATGCATGAGATCCCTTACTTCTCAGCCTCCCATATTTACATGTTAATTTTGGATAGAGGGTTGACAAAATGACTCCAGTTTTTTTTTGTTTTGTTTTGTTTTGTTTTTCGAGACAAGGTTTCTCTGTAGCTTTGGGGCCTGTCCTGGAACTAGCTCTTGTAGACCAGGCTGGCCTCGAACTCACGGAGATCCACCTGCCTCTGCCTCCCAAGTGCTGGGATTAAAGGCATGCGCCACCACCGCCCAGCACTCTGTTTTGACTCCACATTTTGAAAAAGCCTTCTTAGGAACTTGTTTCTTCTGTCTGTCATGGAGCTTGTATCCTTGCCATCTTTGATCCTAAGTGTAATTTCTTTCTTTCTTTCTTTCTTTCTTTCTTTCTTTCTTTTTTTCTTTCTTTCTTTCTTTCCTTTCTTTCTTTCCTTTCTTTCTTTCCTTTCCTTTCTTTCTTTCTTTTTTCCTTCTCTTTTTTTCTTTCTTTCTTTTTTTTTTTTGAGTCAGGGACTCAAAGATAGCTTTGAACTCTTGATTTGCCTGCTTGCAAGCATATACCACAATGGCCGGTTTACTGGGGATTGAATTCAAGGCTGCATACATGCTACCCATCCACTCTACCAATTGAACTATACTCCAGCCCCACAGCTTTCAGCTAACGACTGATTGCTTTTCCCATTATGCTATGTAGAGAATGCTGTAGAGGGCCAGAACAGTAGAAGCAGGAAGATATATTAGGAGGTGGTGCTAGGTACTGATTAGAAGAGGAATGGGATAGTTTGTATTAGAACAGTGATAGGACACTTGGAAGAGAGGTTATAGAATCCACTTAGGACCTGCAGTCATCCTTTATTGTGGACACAGAAGAGAGTCAGCTACGTGGTTGGTATGATGTCATGCACGTAGGAGGTGGAAGGAAGGGGACCACTAGCTCAAGGTTACCCTTGGGTACAAATAGAAATTGAGGCCAGCCTGGGCTACATTTGACCTATGGAACCAAGAAATAGCAAGAATCAGAGTTCTAAGTTTCAGGTTTTTGTATTTTTATTACCTTTATCTATCTATACCTATCTATCTATCTATCTATCTATCTATCTATCTATCTATCTACCTACCTACCTACCTACCTACCTATCTATCCATCCCTATCTATCTATCTATCTATCTATCTATCTATCTATCTATCTACCTATCTATCATCTATGTATCTATGTATCTACCTATCATCTATCTATCTATCTATCTATCTATCTATCTATCTATCTCTATCTGTCTGTCTGTCTGTGTATGTGTGTATGTATGTGTGCACCTTTCTTTATTGAGCCATCTTGCCAACCATCCAAGTTTGTCTTGAGCAATTGATCATTAGTGTTATCTTTTTTTTTCCCTCCAAGACAGGGTTTCTCTCTGTAGTTCTGGCTGTCCTGGAACTCATTCTGTAGACCAGGCTGGCCTCAAACATACAGAGATCCACCTGCCTCTGCCTCCCAAGTGCTGGGAATAAAGGTGTGTGCCACCACTGCCTGGCATTTGGTGCTACTTTTTACTGAACCTTGGAAAATTGAAGGAGGAGCAGTTTGAGGGAAGAGACAATAATTCTACCTTAGACATGCTAGCTTTCAAATCTCTACTGACATTTCCAATAAGACATATTTTAGTGCATCTTGGACTGTACTCTTACCCTCCTGGCTAAGGTGTCTTATCTCATATGTAATTCAAAATAAAATAAACATTAAATGTGAAAACTCCACTTTGAGTTGTGGATGTAGCTCATCGGTAGGTCTTCTGATTGCCTTGAGTTAAGCCTTGAGTGCAATTCACAAAATCACACACAAAACCTGAATTACCATGTTGCTATCATTAATGACTTCTATATTTTCTGAATGCAAAATTCTGGATAATTTAATTCAATATGAATTTTTCCAGTCTTTGAAAAATGGTCTCATAGGTAGCCCTGGGTGGCTTGAAACTTTCTGTATAGGCCATATGGGCCTGAAACTCTGAAATGTGAATTGATTTTTTTTCCTTTTTAAAAAAGATCTGGGGCAGGGGAGGCTGGAGAGATGGCTCAGAGGTTAAGAACACTGATTGTTCTTCCAGAGGTCCTGAGTTCAATTCCCAGCAACCACATGGTGGCTCATAACCATCTGTAAAGAAATCTGGTGCCCTCTTCTGGCCTCCAGGCACAAATGCAGACAGAACACTGTAAAGAAAGTAAATAAGGAAATTTAAAAAAAAAAAAAGATCTAGGGCTGGAGGGCTGGAGAGATGGCTCAGTGGTTAAGAGCATTGCCTGCTCTTCCAAAGGTCCTGAGTTCAATTCCCAGCAACCACATGGTGACTCACAACCATCTGTAATGAGGTCTGGTGCCCTCTTCTGACCTTCAGGCACACACACAGAACATTGTACACATAATTAATAAATAAATATTTTTAAAAAATTAAAAAAGATTTATTTATTGAATGTACACTAGTGTTTTGCCTATATATACTCTGTGTCAAGGTATTGGATCTTCTGGAACTGGAGTTATAGACAGTTGTGAGTTGTCATGTGGGTGCTAGGACTTGAACCCAAGTCCTCTGGAAGAGCAGCCAGTGCTCTTAACTGCTGAGCTATGTTTCCAGCCCCTTGAATCGATTTTCCTGTCTGCCTCCCAAACGTGCTAGTACTTCTGGCCTAAACTTTTTTTTTTTTTTGAGAAAGGGTCTAATGTAGTCCATGTTAGTCACCAACTCTCTAGGATGACCTCAAACTTCCTCTTGAATGTCCGTCCTCCACCACTTAAGTGTTACTATGGTAGGGATCACACCCAGGGTTTCGCGCTAGCTAGACAGCACTACCAACTGACCCACATCTCCAGCCTCTAAACAGAAGCTTTAATGAGTATCTAGCTAGTGCTCCAGGTATATACTTCATCAGCCTCTTGGTAATGTAGCCTGGAGGCAGTTCCTCTGTGTATCTGCAACATAGAAAAAATATACATATATGTATAATATATATACACATATATGTGTAAACATTTATCAGTCTGTCTCTTTTTTCTTTCTTTCTTTCTTTTTTTTTTTGTTTGTTTGTTTTGTTTTTTGTTTTTGAGACCGGGTTTCTCTGTAGCTTTGAAGCCTGCCTTGGAACTAGCTCTTATAGACCAGGTTGGCCTCGAACTCACAAGAGATCCATCTGCCTCTGCCTCCTGAGTGCTGGGATTAAAGGTGTGCGTGCGCCATCTTGTCTCTCTCTGTCCCTATCTCTATCCATTCTGCCCCCAGCTGTCTTCTGCTGACCCATCCAGCAACCTTGGTATTCTGCCACCGAATCTCTCAAGTAACTGCGTGGTCAAAGGAATTCAGAAACCCTGGAATCCAGGAGCTGACACGACTCAGTGACAGTTGGATTAACTCCTAGGACCAGGAGATTTCAGTAACTTCGAAATCTGTCCGCTTTGTGACCACAAAAATCTAGTGATTCACAAGTTTCTGCAGCTTTACGCCCAGGATCTGAGTGGAGAGACATACGACCAAAGTCCAGGGGTCCAGGGTCAAAGGGGTTCCTGAACCGACGTCTGAAAGGTTTAAGACAGGGGCAAAGTGACTACAGGCAACTAACCTTGCAGAGAGCGCCACTTAGAGGCCTCTCGGAGCTAGTCGCAGCCACCGCCGCTCTCTGGATTTTGATTGGCGGGTCCTCGGAAGCGTGGACCAATTAAAACCCTTCTGGTGTCTCCAGCCCCCTCCCAACTACCTCCTTGGCTAGTGGGACCGCTCCACAACGATCCAATAGCAGTGCAGGAGGAGCGCGCGCGCGCGCGAAGACGATTGGCTGCTGCTAGAGGGCGCTGTCAGAGCCGGATTGGCCGGGGTTGAGGACGGAAGCGCAGAGGTCCGGAGCGGCTGGAACCCGCCGGCTGTCGCGATGCGTGGCGCGAGCCGTGGCGGGGTAGCGGGGAAGCTACTGGCGTTGCTGCTAGTGCTCTCGGTGAGGAGCGGTGACGCGTCCAAGGCCAGCGCCGGGCTCGTGACCTGCGGGTCCGTGCTGAAGCTGCTGAACACCCACCACAAAGTGCGGCTGCACTCACACGACATCAAATACGGATCCGGTGCGCGAGAGTGGTGACTGGGACCGCCAGGGGGGCGGAGGGTTAGAGACCAGGTGGTCCTAGTGGGGTCTGTGGGCTGTCAAGAAGCAGGGTAGTTGCGACTCTAGACTCGCTTTTCAGGGTCATGAGAGGCAAGCCCGGGGGATTGAGGATGTGGAGGGTCCACTGGGACTTGGGGGTCCGGCGGGGGATTGGGCTGCAGTAAGCCCTTGGGGTGCCTGTCATTAGTGGGGACTGTGGGAGAGGAACTTTTTAGGGTTCAAGGCGAGGATCCGGAGATCTGCCATTGACAGAGACCACGGGGTGGGCTGTCCCTCTTCAGGCAGCGGCCAACAGTCGGTAACCGGCGTGGAGGCGTCTGACGATGCCAATAGTTATTGGCGGATTCGCGGCGGCTCCGAGGGCGGGTGCCCGCGCGGGCTCCCAGTGCGTTGTGGGCAAGCAGTGCGGCTCACGCACGTGCTCACCGGCAAGAACCTGCACACGCACCACTTCCCGTCGCCTCTATCCAACAACCAGGCAAGCCCCTCTCCTAACCCCGCCGAAGCTGCGCGGGCAGAAACCCTAGCGATAGCGGGAGCGATGTAGGGGAGGGGCCCGAAAGGGGACTCAGTCTTCAGCTGCTGTCAAATGGGAGTTTTCTATTCAGAAGTTTACGAAGCTCTCGCTCTGTGTCCTGTCCCTAGGAACTTTCACAGCAGACTTAGAAAGACTGAGAGAAGTCAGTGCAATTAGCTCCTATTTGAATACAAGAGGGACTGACACCGCAGATAAGTAGTAGGGCGCTGAAGGGAGGAGGAACTCAGGCTGGGGCTGAAAGAGACTAGGAGCTTCCCCCAGCCCTTTCCCTCTGTGGAAGAGCTCCCTCTAAAGCGTGGGGGTCCCTGTGCCTTGTCTGGGAGGGGCATGAGAAGGAACTAACAGTGCTTTGGGAAAGTTTCTGGGGGATATATTGGTGATAGGGAGCTTGGCCACTAGTCTGGGAGCTTGGGGGATTTGCCTTCATTAAGTTAGCCCAGTAGGCACTACATAGACTGATACAAGAGGTTCTATGTGCTGGGCAGTGGTGGTGCCTGCCTTTAGTCCCAGCACTCGGGAGACAGAGGTAGGCGGATTCCTCAGTTCTAGGACAGCCTTGTCTACAGAGTGAGTTCCAGGACAGCCAGGGCTACACAGAGAAATCCTATCTCAAAAAACAAGAACAACAAAAAAAAAAAAAAAAAAAAAAGAGGCTCTGTGCATCTAAAGAAGCCTTCAATGGAATGGAAATCTTTGGTTTTTGAGACCAGCTCTCTGTAGAGAGCTACATGTAGATAGCCCTGGCTGTCCTGGAACTCACTCTGAAGATCAGGCAGGCCTCAAACACCCAGAGATCTGCCTGCCTCTGCCTCCTGAGTGCTGGATTTAAAAGGCGTGTGCCACACCATACCCAGCTAGAGTGGGACTCTTGCTGTCCCCTTTCACAGCTGTGGATGCTGAAGGTCAGGGAAAGGATCCGAGGCCCAGGATACTAGGTGCTAGTATTACTGCTAGCCATGCAGCTCAGGGGACTCTGCGCCCTCCGTGTGACTGTCCTCCATACTTTCCACTCTCAGGAGGTGAGTGCTTTCGGGGAAGACGGTGAGGGTGACGACCTGGACCTGTGGACAGTACGATGTTCCGGGCAACATTGGGAGCGTGAGGCCAGCGTGCGTTTTCAGCATGTGGGCACCTCTGTGTTCCTGTCGGTCACTGGTGAGCAGTACGGTAACCCCATTCGTGGGCAGCACGAGGTGCACGGCATGTCTAGCGCCAATGCTCACAACACATGGAAGGCCATGGAAGGCATCTTCATCAAACCTGGAGCAGATCTCTCTACGGGTCATGATGAACTCTGAGAGCTGATGGGGGAAGGGAGGAAGGGGGGTTGGGTAGGGATTCTGCGGGGCCACTTTGTGTAAGACTTTGTTTGCAGGGCCCTCAAGTGCCTTTATGATTAAAGAATGTTGGTTTGTGATTATATTGTTGTAACCCCAGCGATGATCTGGAGGTACCAGTCATGTCTGTCTAAGTTACCATCTCAGTCTCACCTGTCTCTAGGTACTTGTCTCTGTTCAAACTTTTTTTTTTTAATGAGATAGTCTTGCTATGAGCCCTGGCTGGCCTGAAATTCACAGAGATCCACCTGCCTCTGCCTCCTGAGTGCTGGGATTAAAGGCGTGTGCTACCACAACTGGCCCCAAACTGTTTATAAAATCATTTTTTATTACTTGTGTGAGTGCATGTGCTGTGTGTGTGCTGTTACCCGTGCCCCACTGCATGCATGGAAGTCAGACACCAACTCTGTCCAGTTGATTCTCGTCTTCTACCTTTATGTTGGTTCCAGAGATCAAACTCAGGTTGCCAGGATTGTGTAGCACACGCTTTGACTGCAAAGCTATCTCAATGGCCCCAAACCCTTTTTTGATGCATTATAATGATGTCCATGCATTATAATGCTGCCCTGAACAGTCATCTCACCTGTCTACCCTAAAGTGACCTCCTAGCAATGGACTTCAGTTCCCAGGACTTGAACTTAGAGGCAACTTTTCTATTGAGGGACATTGGCCCCGGGGTCCCTGCCATCTGGGATGGAGCTCAAGCTCTCTAGTCTTCTCATTCTTTGCTCTCAGGACCCCACTCTTCTGGTGGTTGTGGCAGTCTTGAGATTTTTGCACTCCTTTAATCCCAGTACTTGGGATTAAACTCCCAACTTGAACTCTGTGAGTTCAAGGCCAGCCTGATCTACAAAGGGAGTTCTGGGACAGCCAGAGCTACACACACACACACACACACACACACAGAGAGAGAGAGAGAGAGAGAGATTTATCTTTGACCGAGGGCCAGTTGCAGATATTGGAGAGTAATAACTCAGGCTCCCACTCTCTCTCCCCAGGGACCTAAAGAGAGGAAAGAACTAAGGCTGAAGAGATGGCTCGGGGGTTAAGAGCACGATCTGCCCTTTCGGAGAACCGGCACCCATGTTGTGTCAGGTGGCTCACAACCTCACAACCTGTAGCTCCAGTTTTCAGGGGGTTTCTCACGCCTCTCACCTATGTGGGCACTTGCAGACATGTTCACAAACTCAGACACACGTAATTTTAAAACAGAGTGAGAAGAATACCTCCAAAGATCTTAAGGGAAGACAACTCCAAAAACAAAACAAAACCAAAAACCGTGTATAGAACTCTGAGGAGGTACAATGTGGGCAGTCAGGGTACTAGAATTTAAAGGCACAGATGGAGAGCTGGGGAGTTGAGTTGTGAACTGGTTGGAAGTGGTGGGCAGTTGGTACTTGGTGTGCATGAGCTATGGGTAGAGCACTTGTTAGCATGGACAAGGCATGGGGCCCATTCCCAGCACCAAGGCATGGGGCCCATTCCCAGCACCAAAATTAGATGGAATAGTGCGCACAATGCAGTGTGCAGTTTAAATAAGTAAGTAAAAGAAAATCCAAGCCGAAGAAAGAAGGGCCCACATTAGCAGGCTCTCTAGTGGCATGTGTGTGTGGCCCTGGGCTTGGCTGTGTAGGTCATAAGAACTTCAGGGAACTACCAAGGATGGAAAGTGTAGATTTCCTGAGAGCCAGAAAAAGTCCCAAGAGACTGGGATGACAGTTGACTCGAAGAGACTTGGAATAGGGTGGAGAGAGCAGAAAGCACATGGATTTGAGAAATCTTTATTTTTGGTTTCTCGATACAGGGTTTCTCTGTGTATCTTGGACTGTCCTGGAACTCACTTTGTAAATCAGGCTGGTCTCAAACTCACAGAGATCCACCTGCTTCTGCATCCCTGAGTGCTGGGATTAAAGGCATGTGCCACCACTGCCCAGCTAACTGTCTTTATTAAAGTGTGTGGGTGAGACAAAAGCTGTCGTCAATTGAGTCCTAAGCGGACGGGGGTTATGTCTTGGGCCATTACTCCCCTGCCCTTGTGAGACTCTTGTCTTCCCACTGACAAACTTTTGTTTTGAGACAGGGTCTTTCTTTGTGACTCTGGCTAGTTTATAACTCATAGAGATCCACCTGCCTCTGCCTCCCGGGTGCTGGAATTAAAGGTGTGCGCCACCATGCAGCCAAACTTTTAAATGTTATCTTTTAATTGTGTGTGTGTGTGTGTGTGTGTGTGTGTGTGTGTGTGTGTATAAATGTTCACATGAGTGTAGTGCCCTCAGGTCAGAAGAGGGTGTTGGATCCTCTGGATCTGGGGCTACAGGTGGTTGTGAGCCATCTAGGATGGGTGCTGGGAACCTTGTTCAGGCCCAATTTTAACAGCTCTGCAAGAGCAGTACTCACTTTTAACAGCTAAGCCATCTCTCCAGACCCAAAACTCTGGAACTCCATCGAGACGTCTCCATTCCTCTCCATCTCTTGAGATCAAGAGGATTTGGACGGAAGGAGATGATTAGGAGAGGATTCCAGTAAATGGTGGGCAGAGCTGTGAGACTGAGCAAGCGGGAGAGAAAGGTGCATTGTGGGGCCCTGGTCCACCCTAGTACTCAGTTTCATTGGGGAGTCTCACTATCATATCACCTGAGAGGAAGGAGCCAGGATATGCACCTGCCAAAGTAGTCTCTCATTGACTGGGGGCGGCCGACTGGGGGCGAGCAATTGCTCAAGTAGCACTTGTTACTTTGTGTACTGGCTAAGGGCTCCACCCGCCAGAAAACCCCACATAGTATCACAGGTGGGCTGTTTTTCTGAGAGCCACGATTGCGGTGGAACATGCCAGCATTGCTCCACCCTGTACCTGTAAGGGGGTACTCTTCCTGTCCACCTAGGCACGGAGGGAGGCATTGGAATGCTGGTTGGGGAGGAGCTCACGTGCACAGCAGGTAGGGATCTTGGGTAACCAATATGCTTCTGGCTTCTGCAGCAGAAGAGCTGCTTCCATGCAGAATGCAGAACATGACCAAACCTAAAAGCGACAGTAGCAGCAGCAGCAAAACACTTAATTTTAAAATCTATCGATTTATTTATTTACTTTTCTCGAGGCAGGGTTCCTCTGTAGCTTTGGAGCTTGCCCTGAAACTAGCTCTTGTGGACCAGGCTGGCCTTGAACTCTGCCTCCTAAGTGCTGGGATTAAAGGCATGCGCCACCACCGCCTGGCTATTTTCATTTTTATTATATGTGTGGGTGTTTTGTCTGCAGAAACCAGAAAAGGGCATCAAACCCCTAAAACTGGAGCTACAGATGGTTGTGAGACAGCTTGTGGGTGCTGGGAATTGAACCTGGGTCCTTTGGGAGAGCAGTCAGCCGTCTTAACCACTGGGCCATCTCTCCAGAGTGGCCTACCCTTAGATAGTAGCTCAGGCTGGTCAGGCTGGTCTTGGTCTTGAACTTCTGATTCTCTTCTCTCCACTCTCCAAATGCTGGGATTTCTGGGTGTTTTGCTTTGCATCAGTATGGAGAGGCAAAGTATGGTGGCCTATGACTACAGAGACCCAGGAGGATTACCATAAACCTAAGGCTAGCCTTGAGAATTCAGTGAGTTCTCAGCCAGCCCCAATGACACAGGATAGGCCTTGTCTCCAAAACCAACAGCATTTTTCCCCCAAAGAAGATAAGACACTGTTGGGACTGAAGAGATTATGGCTCAGCAGTTAGGAGCATTGGCTGCTCTTCCACAGGACCTGGACTCCATTTCCAACATCCACATGGTGGCTTACAACCATCTATAATTCCAAGTTTCAGAGGATTGAATACCTTCTGGCCTCCCTGAACACCAGGCACACATAAATAAGTAGCACACAGACATGCAGGCAGAATACCCACACACATAAATTTAAAATAAACTGGGCAACATACGTTCCTCAAGATTGAAAGCCAACTCTTGTTTCTAAAAACATCTTCTCAGGGGGCTGGAGAGATGGCTCAGCCTTTAAGAGCACCGGCTGCTCTTCCAGAGGTCCTGAGTTCAATTCCCAGCACCCACATGGTGGCTCATGACCATCTACAACGGGATCTGATGCCCTCTTCTGACACGCAGGTGTACATGCGGAGTACTCGTACATAAAATTAAATAGAGTTAAAAAAAATTTCTCCCAGCCATTGAACTGGAGTAAAACATGAGAAGGCACAGATGCCAGTTGTAAAAGCACGTTTCTCCCATCCTCAACACACACCCGAGTAGAGCTCTCCCGGTTCTGTGTGCTAGGTGATGTGTAAACTTTGCCACTTAGCAGCAAAGGGGTTTCCAATCCCAACCACATCAGATCATTTCCTTCCTTTACATATACCAGGGCCTCTTCAGCCCAGCTGGGGGTTCCCTCATGGGGCCCTCTGAAAAGTTGGAAAGAAAGAGGGAAGGCCACAGTCTTCAGGTGACTGTCCCATCCTAAAGGAACTTAAGGGCCCATTCAATCGCTGGCGTGGCCAGTGGCGCAGGCCCTTTCCTGGGATCTTAGCACCCTACTTTATCTGGTGAGCTGTGTGGCGAACGTGGACGCGCCCTCACGAGTATCACAACAATTCTTACAGAGAAGCAAGCTGGGAAAAGGCGGGCAGAGCTCCTTTCCATAAGTTATGAATGAGAAAGTGTTTGTAGAACTCATTGTCAAAACGGCGGAGCAAAAACTTGGGCGCCTAGCCAATCGGAACCCGGAGGCTATTTTGAAATCGTTCCAGCAGCAGCCAATAGGTGTGCAGGAGGCGAAGCTTGGTGTTGGCGCAAGCCAATGAGGCTGGCGCTGTGCCTTGCTTGAGCCCTGGGGCTCGGCCCTTGGGACTGTCAGAAGGTTAAAGATGGAGCCCACCGGCGAGAGGGTGCCACGAGGTGCGGGGTTGTCCGAGTAGGACAGGGTTGTCGACAACCAGGATCTCCTTCCACTAACCTTCGCTTTGTCGCCACCATGGGAACAAGGGGTGTCTGTCCATGTGAGTAGTTGGTCTGAGGTGGGGGATGCGGTGAGGGTAGGGGCCCTCCCGGCAGGGAACTCCAGATGGCTTGAAGCCCTCGTTCTCCTCCTCCTGGCGGAAGAATCTGTTAGGGTGGAATGCAGGACTCATACTGGGGGAACGGATCAACGACCAGGTCTGTAACTCCAAGGGCCTCACCTGCTAGGAGTGAGCCACCCCTCTTATTCTAGAAGGAGCTCCAGGCTGAAACGGTACGAGGTAACCCCACTGTGCTCCCCCTGGGGCTGAGCGCTGATTCTCCTCCTTTGTATGTGAGCCCCCTCGGATGCTTGCCCTTAAGTTCTCTCTTGGGAGTGTCTTTCACCAGAAAAGAACCATGTTGGGGAAAGTTTGGGTGCTCTGAAGTTCCTAAGACCCAGAGGACTGGTCCCGGCTGGAATCCCTTCTGTGCTCCAAGTCTTGGACAGAGGTCCCACCCACCTATGGTGCTTGAACTTCTAGCCTTGTACACAATGAGGGTGATGGATTGTCTGCTGGCTGCAGGTGCTCTGACTAGGTTGCACTACTGTGCTCTGAGAAGCAGTGCAATGATATTGTCAAAGCATCTGGGACCAGCCTTGTAGAACACTTCTTCACTACAACCCTCCCCCCCTTCCCTGACCGGGCCTCTCAGGCCTGCAGGCCTTTCTTTCCCCCTGCTCATTTTACTCTGTTCTCCATGGAAACTTGAGATTCTAGCCAGGCCTGTGTCTCTGGGGTCAGAGGGCACCTTTGACCCAGGCAGAGGCTCCGCCCAGGTAGGCCTGCCTTCTAGGTCTAAGATCCCACCCCACCCCCACCGGAGAGGACAACAGGCTGGCTGGACACTCTTTCCCTGTTGCACTACTGTGGGCCACTGGGGAGCAGTGCAATGACGAAAGGGCGTCTGTCAGGCCCTGCCCAACACCCACGCTACTCTCACTCCCTCGCTGAGAAGCCTGAGGGACCCAAAGGGAGGGCTTGGATTCCTGGGGCAAGGTTGGATGAGACTCCCTAGCTGAGAGAATAAGGCTGATTCTGGGGATCATACTCCAAGGCTGAAACCAGTACAAAGATGAGATCCCAGATTTGGAAAGGCTCTGGTTTCAAGCTCTTGACTCCCCAGGTTAAGATTAGGGAGTCCATGCTAGGTGTGGTGGCTCATGTCTGGAGGCTGAGGCAAGAAGATTGCTTCAGTTTTGAGGCTAGCCTGGTCTATTTATGTAATGCTGTCTCAAGAACCAATAAATAAAAATTCTGGGCTCCAGGAGCTTGAGGAGAAACAGATGTTCACCTCTTTGTATGGAAATGGTTTCTGTGCCTTTCTCAGCTTTGGCTGCACCGGGAAGAACAGCACTCAGCCTTCCTGAGTGCCTGAAGATAACAAGGTGAAGAGAGACTATTCTGAGTGGTGTTTGGGAGGAGACATGAGAAGGCGCACACCAGGGCCATTATGTTGGGTCTCGGGGCTTATCAGGATGCCTAGGATGGATGAATAGACTTGGCATAGGGAGCCTGCAGAGGATGCCTGCTCACCATGCTGCTTGCTCTTTTACAGGAGGGTATGTCCTGAATAGGAGGGACAGTGAGGTGTCCAGCATGCCTGCTTTCCAGGCAGGGCTAGAGCTGAACTTTTAAGGAAGCCTTTCCCGGAATTTGCTTGGTACTTACTTTTACCAACAAGACCCAGTGAGAAGCTGGGTGTGGAGGCCCATGCCTTTGAACCCAGCACTGGGAAGACATGGGTAGATGGATCTTTGTGAATTTGAAGACAAGACTATTTACATCTCAAATTTCAGGACAGCCAGAGTTACATGGTGAGGCTGTTTTAATGCCCTTCCCTCAAAAAAAAAAAAAAAATCCAGTGTTAGTTGGTCAGGCCCATCTCCTTGAAAGGAGGCCCAGACTTCAAGACTGGCTTTTGGGGAATAGCCTTCACCCTGGCTTGACAATCCTACTCTAGCTGTCCACGTCCTGGTGCCCGTAGGGGAACTGCTGTTACATATATGGGTCTCAGGCCTGATGGAGGGAGGGCTTTGATCATGAAGAAGTAGCTGGCATCCATCTTCCCTAGTGGCCATGGTGGATGCACACCAGCAACTTTTCATGCAAGCATGAAAGCATCCTTTCTGAGATGCCCCTGAGTCCTTACTTGTACATATCTTGGGTGTGGGCCTGGCGCTTAAGGGAGGGCTGGACCTCGGAGGTTTTAGGTTGGCTGTCAAGAGGCAGGTGAATAAAACGTTCAGAAATGTAGCACAGGGGCTAGGAGGACAGAACAGGAGGGCATCAAGATAAAGCAAAATGGTCTTGAATCTGGGCATGCTGTCATACACCTTTAATCCCATCATTCGGGAGGCAGAGACAAGCAGAAGTTGAGATCAGCCTGGTCTACAATAGTTTCCCCGTATAACCAGAACTACACAAAAACACAAACAACAAAAAGAGAAGTGGTCATGAAGAAGAGATCAGGACGTGATCCGGAGAGGAACGTGTGTAAACGCTGCAGAGTAGTACAGGAAACTGAGAGGGTGCAAAAGCCAATGTTAAAGCGTTTGAGGGCAGAAGGAAGTCCTTTTGGATATTGTCTCGGTGAACTGGAAGCCAGATTCAATTGCCAGAGCAGACTGGTATGGCGGGGTCGGGAGGGAACAAAAAACTGGGAGAGCACCGCGGCTCAGAAGAGCAAAATCCCCAAGGTACTTCCTGGGTGATCAGGAGGCTTGGGGAGGGAGAGCACACCAGTGCGCATGCCTGGAAAGGTGGGCATTGTCACGTGTACTGGCGCTGGCCCCGCCCCCTGATTCTAGGGTAGATTGGGAAGGGGGCGGGTAGTCTGGGGAACTGGAGTCTGCACTGCGGCTGTTGGGAGGGTGGGTACATCCTGCAGTCACTGCCCCAGTGGGCTCTTGTCACCTTTCGGTACCTCGGTCCTAGCCCTTGGGAGGGTCCCTTTGCCCCAGGAGCTCTGCCCTGACTGCTGCTCCGCCCCCAGGCAGCAGCAGCCCACCACCAGTAGTCCCTCTCGATGGAAGTCCTGGACGAGTATGACAACGAAATCCCCCAGAGTGTGACCTTCTGCCAACTCATCTCCGAGGACGACTTCGAGAGGCAAGCAGCGACCTACACAGAGCGCGCGCTGCGCCGCCTCTTCCGCTGCTTGGACCGCAACCCAGCGCTGGCGGAGAGGGTCGTTCGCAAGGGCAAGCAGACTGAGATGGAACAGCGTGGGTTCCTCTCCGGCCTCTGGGTGCGGAAGGCCCCCACCTCCACCTGCTGTTTCTTAGGGAGGATCTTTGAGGGTGGGGTTTTGGCTTAGGAATGGATGGGGAGGTCAGCTAACAGGATATGTGGATGCTTGGGGCAGCCGAAAGGGTCTGTTTTGAAGCCAAGGATGCCAAGCCTGGGATAAAGCAGGCAAGCGACTCGCTTCTGGCTTCTCGCCTTTCCGCAATCGCTATTGCAGGCGAAGTTTGTCTGTGCTGTCCAGGGGGAACTGAACCATTGCAACAGCATGGGTGCCCTGGAGATGCATCAGCGCCTGGAGCAGCTGAAGTGGCGCATCCACCGTGTACACGTGTATTCCCGGGGTGAGGATCAACTACTGAAGGTGTGAGCCCTTGGTAATCTGAGCCCAGGGCAGCCGTTCCCATTTCAATTCCCATCAACATGGCAGTATATATGAGGCTCAGGTTGGTGACATCTGAAGTGCCCACCTCTCCTCTCCAGGTTTCACTTACCCCTCTCGGATCATGTTTAGTGAAGAGCAGGAAGGAGGACCGGGGACAGAAAGGAAGAAAAACCACCACACCTGGCTCTAAAACAAAGTATTATTGTTGTATGTGTCTATGTACACACATGAGTATGTGTGTAAGGCACACATGTAGAGGTCAGAGGTTAACTTGCAGGTGTCAGCTCTTCCACTGTAGCATCTGGAGATCAAATTCAGGTTGTCAGACTTACATAGCAAGTACTCTTACCCAGTGAACCATCTTGCTGGCCCCTTTCTCTTTCTCTTTCTTTTCTTTTCTTTCTTTCTTTATTATTTTTTAGACAGGGTCTCTCTCTCTGTAGCTCTGGCTAGCTCTGGAACTAACTCATTGTGTAGACCAGCCCTGCCTGGAACTAAAGATGGACACCAGCACATCTGGCTTTCTGCTCTCCTCCTCCATCTTTGTATTTGGACACAAGGTCTCTCACTGAACCTGAAGCTCATTGATTTGGGTAGGCTGACTGGCCAGCGAGCTTCAGGCATCTGTCTGTATCTACCCCCAGAGTGCTGGGATTACAGCTCTGTGCTGCCCTACCCTACCCTGCCCTGTGTTTTCTGTAGGCAGTGGGAATCTGAACTCAGATCTTTCTTTCTTTCTTTCTTTCTTTCTTTCTTTCTTTCTTTCTTTCTTTCTTTCTTTCTTATTTTTTTTCATCTTTTTTGAGACAGGGTTTCATTTGTAGCCTTGGCTGTCCTGGAGCTCACTCTGTAGACCAGGTTGGCCTTGAACTCAGAGATCTGCCTGCCTCTGCCTCCTGAGTGCTGGAATTAAAAGTATGCACCATCAGGCTTTTAACTCATATCTTATGCTTCTGATGTAGGTACTTTACCAGCTGAGTCAGTTCCTTAGTCCCCTTTGTTATTTCTTTCTTTTTCTTTCTTTTGTATTCTTTCGAGACAGGGTTTCTCTGTAGCTTTGGAGCCTGTCCTGGAACTAGCTATTGTAGACCAGGCTGGTCTCGAACTCACAGTGATCCACCTGCCTCTGCCTCTCGAGTGCTGGGATTAAAGGCATGTGCCACCACCACCCAGCCTATTATTTCTCTATTAACATTTATTTTAAAAATTTAAGCATTTTTAAATGCATTACGTGTGTGTGTGTGCACGTGCGCTCGCACGCATGTGCATATGCACATATCCCATGTACTTGTACAGCTATCTGTAGAAGCCACAAGAGGGCATTGGATTCCCTACAGCTGGAGTTTCTGGTTGTTGTGAGCCACCTGACTTGAGTGTTGGGATCTGAACGCAGGTCTTCTGCAAGGGCAATGAGTGCTCTTAACCACTGGGCCATCTCTCCAGCCTTTCTGTTACATTTATTTAGTGTGTGTGTGTGCACGCACACGCACTTTCCATAGTGTGTATGTGGGTGGATGAGGACAACTTGCAAGGATTTAATTCTCTCTACCACAACTCAGGTTATCAGGCTTGGTGGCAAGCACCTTTCCTTGCTGAGCCAGCTTGTTGGCAGGGCCTCACATATCCCTGACTGACCTTAAACTTGATATGTAGCTGAGATTAACTTTGAACTCCGGATCCCCTAGCCTCTATTTCCTGATTTCTGGGATTACAGGCCTACACCACCATATCCAGCTAATGAACTCTTCTGATGTGCTGTCTGAGGTGCGCTTTAACACTCAGATGCATTCTGGAGGCTCATTCAGTGCTATCCATAGCCCTGAGTAGGACTTGGCTCAGGCTCCTTCCAGTTATTCCACCCTGCCAAGACCTCACTATGGGTTTCCTTTTCCATCCCCACATGCCTCTGAGGCCTGGGTGTAGGCTGAGGGCTCACTGTCTGTGGCCTGGCCATCTTTGCTGCTGTTGGCAAACCCACAAGCCTTGCCTGGGGAGGCAGCAGGTTACCCTACAGGGCCTGGTTCATTCTAACATTTCCTTTGTACCCGTAGTCAGGTGGTGGTAGTGCACGCCTTTAATCCCAGCATTCAGGAGATAGAGGCAAGCAGATCTCTGTGAGTTTGAAACTAGCATAGTTCTAAGACAGGATCCAAAACTACAGAAAAATCCTGTCTCTAAACAACCCCGAGTGCTGGGATTAAAAGCATGTGCCACCACCACCCAGCCTATTATTTCTCTATTATCCCCCCCGAAAAAAAACAAAAAACAAAATTGTACCTTTAAAGTTAGACATCTTGGCATGGATTCTGCCTAGATACAGTTATGTGCCTAAACGTAGTCAGATAGGGTATCTGACTCTGTCTGTAAGAGACGTAAGTAGGACAAATATATGGCTCTATTAGAATACTTTTGCCTAGCACACGCAGTTGTGAGTTTAATCCCAAGAACCACGAAAACTGTGTTTATATAATCCCAGCAACCTGGAGGTCGGAGGTAGGAATATCACAAGTTTAGGGTGACTGTCAGCTGCTGTTATAGGCCAGCCTCGGGTATGCTAGAGCCTGTCGGGGGGTGGGGGGTGGTGGAGGCAGATGGAGAGAGAAAGAGAGAGATTGAATTTGGATCCTTTCTCTAAGATGTTGGGTGGCTGGTGAGCTAATGTCTGCTGGTACCGGTCAGTGCTGCCTCTGAGTTTTGTCCCAGGATTTTCTGAAAGGCCCGGAAAGGCTTTTCCTTTGCTAGAGAGATAGATATATGACCCTTGTGTCACTGTGTTTGGGTCCTATTGCCCAGGGGGTCAGTTCTCACTACACCATTTGATGCAGGTGCCAAGAAGAGGAGGAGGAGGAGGAAGCTGAAACCAAAGAGAGCAGATCCTGTCATCTTCCGAGACCAGCCAACCTCCCCATGCCTGCCACCAGCTCCATTGCCGCCGCCATTGCCACCGCCACCGCTACCCGTGACCACCATGGCCTCTGTAGTGGCTGCGTCACCTTCTGTCTACACTATGCCCAGGGTCTTTGGCCCCTTTCCTCCACTGTCTGGCAAGCCGGTCAGTGGGAACATGCTCTAGTCCAGTGCTAGGAGGGTGGCTTCTCCGGGCTTGCCCACAGCAGTGGTTCTCAGATCTCTGCAGAAGGGGGCCTCTCTCAGACAGGCTTTGGGTATGCACTAGCAGCAGGTCAAACAGATAAGTGGGGGCTTCCCTAGCTGAGGGCCACTACAGAGGTAAATGGCACAAAGTTCCACCTCCTGTCCTCTATGAGCCAGCAACCCAGGACTTGGGATGTCCCCAAGAATAGGAGGAAAACCACAGGCTTGCCTCACATCTTATCTGTATCCCTGCCTCTCAGGGTGTTATCCCTCCTCTGCCCCCGTCTGCATCTTTGGGCTGCTGTTTATCCCATGTCTCTCAGTTCAGGTGCCCCTTCTCCAGCAGCCCTCTTCTTCCCGGTAACCCTTGCCTTGGGGGTAGGGCTTCCTCAGTTCCCCACCACCATCTTCTTGTTTCCTGTGCAAGGACTGCTTTTCTGTGTGGGAAAGTGCAGTTTCCACTCTGTCCTGAGATTTTTCTTTGTTTCTTGTAGATGGAGAAACTGGATATTTCCAGGTCTGAAGTGAAATTAAACTGGAATAGCCTTTCATCAACTTCTAAGAGGTGGAAAAGCCTTTGGGAGGGGGGCATCATGAGTGCCAGACTGGATGGTTATTTTGTCTCAACCTCTCAATTCTCACAATTTTGGGTGGTGATTGTGCTTATTTCCGAGAGTGTGGACTGATGGGCCCCTTGGACCTGTGTTACAGAGAAGCAGGCTGATGCTGTGGTGGGCCCAATGCCAACACCCCATTTCTTTCCTATCTTGCAGCCACATGGTCGACCTGACCCCCTTGGTCCTCAACCCTGGAGGCTTCCATTTCTCCTATTTGGCAGGAAACAGTGCACACAAGCTGCATTGCCCTGGCTTCCCGTGGTGAGTGTTTGCATTGCACCTTTCCACCTGGACCCCTGGGCTCTGTTCCAGTGTCAAGAACACTGCCTCTCACAGACCCTGTGACCCGGACCCCCTGATTCTGTTCCAGTGCCGGGGTCCTGCCTCTCACAGGCACTGTGATAGTGTGCTCAAGAGCAGAAGTTCCTGATATTCCTTCCACTCCTAGAACCTCACATGTAATCAGTGTTTGCAATGGTAGACAACATCAGTGATTGGCCAAACCCAGGCCTAGTTGAAAGGAAGCAGCTAAGGGGTTGTCTTGGAATCATATTGCAAAGCAGGGTTCACCAAATGTGGATTGTTAAAAGCCACTTGTAGAGCTAGAGCTGTAGCTTGTAATCACAGGAGGTGGAGGCAGAAGGATCAAAAATTCAAGGTCATTTCTGCCTTTATGGTCAGTGTAAGGTCAGCCTCTGCTGCGTGAGACCTTGTCTCAAGGGGGAAGAATTCTTTGTGTTCTGCCTATACTCCTGACAGCCACTGGGGTGTGTGTGTGTGTGTGTGTGTGTGTGTGTGTGTGTGTATGCATTGTATGTATGTATTGCTTTTGATCTGTGCACATGTGTATGGAGGCCAGAAGTGAATATGAAGGCTCTTCCTCTGTCACTCTCTACCTTTTATTTTTATTATTGATATGGGGTTTGTCACAGAATCTGGAACTTAATAGTCTGATGAGACTGGCTAGTCAGTGAGCTCCAGGCATCTGCCTGTCACTGTTGCCCAGCTCTAGAACAGCAGGAGTGCAGTGCTGTGCCTGGGCTTTTATGTGGGTGCCGAAGCTATGAAGTCAGGTCTCATACCGCTGGGGCAGGCACAGAGCCGTCTGTCTAGTCTAAATCACCCAGCCTTTCACTGTCTTCATAGTCTTGGCTTTCTTTCTTTCTTTCTTTCTTTCTTTCTTTCTTTTTTTTTCTTTTTCTTTTTTTTCTTTTGAGACAGGGTTTTACTGTGTAGCCCTGGATGTTCTGGAATTTGCTCTGTAGACCAGATTGGCCTTTAACTCAGAAACTCACTTGCCTCTGCCTCCTGAGTGCTAGGATTAAAGGTGTGCACCACCACCACCCAGCATTACAATTTTGCCCTTTTGAAGGTGCTATGTCTATCATCTGTGTGAATGTACATACATGTGTATGTATACACACACTTGTGCATGCACACAGAGGCCAGAAAAGGATGGAGGGTGTGCGTCTCTATCACTCTCTGCCTGTTCCTTTGAGGCACGGTCTCTCCCTGAATCTGAGGCTCCTGTTTTGGCTAAGTGGAAAGGCAGCGAGTCCCAGCAGTCTTGACTGTCCTCCCCACAACCTTGGGGCTTGTTGGCGTTCTACTGAGTCCATGTTTTTAGTTTTGTAAGATTGGCCAACCATCTATCAGAGTAAAGGGGACCACTTTTTTTACATCCCCAGAAGTAATAAATGAGTTCATATTATTTTTCCTATATTTTTGCATATTTATTTTGTGTGTTGGGGGGTACATGTATGTGGAAGTCAAAGGTCAACTTGCAAGGAGGCAATTTTCCTTTTACCTGGGGATTGTATTTCCGACTGGGTGGAGGCCTCCAGTCAGCACCCAGGATATGCAAAAACAGCCGCGACAGCTTAGGAGAAAGTCCTGTCTATCTGAGGGTTATGCTTGTTCTGTCTGAGGGGTAAAGAAGGTAACCTGGGGAAAAAAGGAACAAGCACACGCTCTCCTAATTGTAACCTTCTCTTTTTTTTTTTTTTTAAAGATTTTATTTATTATGTATACAATACAGTGTGCTGCCTCCATGTATGCCTGCAGGCCAGAAGAGGGCACCAGATCTCATTGTAGATGGTTGTGAGCCACCATGTGGTTGCTGGGAATTGAACTCAGGACCCCTAGAAGAACAGTCAACATCCTTAACCTCTGAGCCATCTCTCCAGCCCCCAATCTTCTCTTTTAAATAACTTTTTTTTTTTTTTTGAGACAGAACTAGCTCTTGTAGACTATGTTGGCCTCGAACTCTCAGAGATCCGCCTGCCTCTGCCTCCCAAGTGCTGGGATTAAAGGTGTGCACCACCACCACCTGGCTTTGTTAATTTTCTGCCGTTGTGATAAACACCGTGACCAAGGCAACTTCTCAAAGCAAAGGTTTATTTGGGACTCATGGCTCCAGAGGGACAGGGGTCCATCACCATTACGACAGGCAGGATGGCAGCAGATTGGCAGATATGGCGTGGGAGCAGCAGTTGAGAGCTCAGATCTTCATTGCTCTGGGGATGGTGGAACCCACCCCTGTGACAAACAGTTCCAACATCTGGGGATCCAGTATTTGAACACATGAGCCTCTGGGCTCATCCGTACCACCACAATTGCCTCAGCGGGTAAAGGCACTTAACTGCCCAGCCTGGGTGACCTTGAATTTGATCCCTGAGAAAGGAGATCATAGTGGAAGGAGAGCCTGATTCTGCAAGCTGTCCTCTGATCGCCACACGCATGCCTGGCACACTTGCACACACTAAAATTCTTTAGAGACTCTGCGAATGGTCGGTGTTAAAATACGCCATCGACTTCCCTCCTGCAGAGCCTCTAACAAAACTGGGCTGTCTCCAGCTGCGTCCCCCCCCCCATGACATGAAGGTTGGGAAAGCAGAATCTATCATGGTGTGTAGCCAGGTGGACTTGGAGGGGTTTGTGCTCTGAGACCTAACGTCCGTGTGAGACTGTCTAACCTGTCAGCGGGCTCAGTGTTCCTTCCGTGTGGGCTGTGTCAGCAGCAGAACTAAGCATGCTTTCCTTACAGAGGGGCAGAAAATTGTGAGCATGGTAAAGTCACAATCACAGGGTCAGAAAATGAAATAAATGTGAGACTTTTAAAAGTGATAAAAATCAAGGCTTGTTCTGGGGAGGGAATTCAATTTTATGGATTTATTTGTTTTTGGAGATGGCAGCTTCACTGTGTAGCTCTGACTGGCCTGATACTTGCGATAGAGACCAGGCTGTCCCAGAACTCATAGAGGTCTGCCTGCCTCTGCCTCCCAAGTGCTTGGGATTAAAAGTATGTGCTGCCGTACTTGGGTATTCAGTGGACTTTTATATGTTCATAATTGTGTGATTTTTAGAACATTTTTATTATCTTAGACGATAGTAAGGATGGTGCTAGCACATGTGTTACCAGTCCACAGAAAGTGAAGCAAGGGGAGAAAGAGAGAAAGGGGAGAGGAAAAGGAAGTGGGGGGAGGGACATAAGCACATCATGGCAATTCTATAAATCATTTCTTCACGAAGGGAGAACATATTTGCAGATCATTGGTACAGTGTTTATAAATGGCCAGAAAAAAAAATTGGTCATCATCCTCTGTCATTAGAAAATTGCTTTAAAACTACAACGAAACTACACATTCCATCAGCTCAGGAGCTGCAATTAAGCAAAAATGATATGTTAAGGTCAAAACTGGTTGTGATAGTCAATTGTAGCTTACATACTGTCTAAACTGATCTTACTTGAATTTATCATCTTCTGTCTCAACCTCCTTAATAGTGGAGTTAGAGGTGTGCTCCACTGGGCTTTGCTCAGATGGTTGGTCTGTCGACTTCCTCGAACTGAGATACTTAGACTAGGAAAACATGCATCTGGGTTTGTCTGTGACAGGGTTTCTATAGGGGACTGGTACTTGAGGGCTCTAATCAGTGACTTAATCCAATGCTGGAGCCCAAACCGGAGTGACTGTTAGAAAGTAGAGAAACTGTGGAAGATAAGTAAGTCTACATGGAGGTAGAGGGTCTCAGGGACATGTCCCTGTGCCTAGCTCTCGGCAGCTTCCTGGATGAAGTGAACAGGTTTTTCTCCAATTTCCTTGTGCTGTGATGTTTCTGCTTTGCTCTGAGTCTAAAAGTCATGGAATTAACATATTATGGACTAAAGCCTCTAAAATTATAAGTCAAAATAAGCTTCCCCCTTTTATTTTGAGATAGGGTCTCATTAGGTAGCCCTGGCTCGCCTGGAATTCACAGAGATCTGCCTGCCTCTGCCTCCCAAGTGCTAAGATTAAAGGCAAATTTTTCCCTTCTTTGAATAACTTCTCTCAGGTTTTTGTCACAGTACAAAAAGCCTAACATGGGTGGCAATGTAAAATAGTAGATCCACTTGTGAGAATCGGCTTGGCAGTTCCTCAGTTGTTAAGCATTTGCATAGCTCGTTAATTCCACTTGTGTGTGCGGGTATCCTCAGAAGGCCTGAGGACAGGGACTGAATCAGGGACTTGCGTGGCTGTGTCCTCACGCCATCATTCACAACATACACCCCTGGAAATGAGCTCCCTGAGTCCGAGATGAGTCAACAAAACGTTCTGTACTAATTCCATAGAGGATTACCAACCATCCTACAATTCATGGACAAACTGTGGAAGTCCATGAAGTGAAGGATCAAATATGCGAGGAAAAATACTAAGCTGGCAGTGGTGGCACACAGTTTTAATCCCAGCACTTGGGAAGCAGAGGCAGGCAGATTTCTGTTAATGCAAGGCCAGCTTGGTCTACAAAGCAAGTTCAAGGACAGTCAGAGATATACAGAAAAACCCGTCTCAAAAACCCAAAGGAGAGAAAAAGAAAAAAGAAAAAAAGAAAATACTATATGACTAGACATATCTTGACTGGGTTAATTCAGAAGTAGTGGTTGGGGGGGGGCTTGGAGAGGGAGGTAAGAAGTTACTTATGGGTAGGTACAGAGTTTCTGCTTTGAGTGACATTCTAGAAAGGGTTGCAGGTTTTCTGAATGTGATACCTCTCAATTGTATGATGAAAATGGTTCAAAAGTGTTCTGGTGGGGCTGGAGAGATGGCTCAGAGGTTAAGAGTTAAGACTGCTCTTCCAGAGGTCCTGAGTTCAATTCCCAGCAACCACATGGTGGCTCACAACCATCTGTAATGAGATCTGATGCCCTCTTCTGGCCTGTAGGCATTCATAGAGGCTGAATACTGTGTACGTAAATAAATAAATATCTTAAAAAAAAGTTTAAAAAAAAAAGTGTTCTGGTGGTGTGTGTATTCAGTGGTAGAGTGTGTGCCAGGCATGCATGAATCCCCAGCATTCTAAAATAAATTCGGGGACTTGGAAGACAGACATAAAAGCACATAGTAGCACACATTTGTAATCTCAGTGCTGGGGTGGAGGTAGGAAGATCCAGGGAGTCGGCTGGCCATGTCTAGTTGAACCAGAGAGTTCCAGGTTCAGTGAAGAGACCCTGTTAAAAAATAATAATAATAATAAATTAAAAAAATAATAAAAAAAAGGACAGCGATTGAAAAGACAGTAGACAACTGGGCAGTGGTGGTTCATGCCTTTAATCCCCGCACCCAGGAGGCAGAGGCAGGCATTCAAGGTCAGCCTGATCTATAGAGCAAGTTTCAGGACAAGCTCCAAGGCTACACAGAAAAAAAGAGCTCACCAGTTCACACCTGTAATTCCAGCACACTTGGGAGGCCGAGGCAGGTAGATTGCTGTGAGTCAAAACTAGCCTAAGCTAAAGCTAGCCTGAGCTACAGAGGGAGACTTAGTAGCCATGTATGGTGCCACACACCTTTAATCCCAGCATCAGGAAGCAGACACAGATGGATCTCTGTGAGTTTGGAGGCAGTCTAGTCTACAGGACAGCCAGGACTACATAGATAGAACCTGTCTAAAAACACAAAAAACAACGAGAAAGTAAGTAAAACTTGGAGCATTCCTTAGTTGCCGCTCCCAGCACTGCCCTACTTCCCTGATTCCTTATGAATCACTTACTCTGGCCTCAAATGTGGCCTTTTGTGTCTGTCTGACTTATGGCCATGTTTTCAAAAGTTCATGCGTCCTGCCCGTGGTGCTTCACTCCTGTTTGCTGGTTCAGTAATAGTCCTTAGTATTATTATTTTTGTGTGCATGTTGTGTGTGCACATGTGCAGAGGGTAGAGGTGGCACTCGGATTTCTTGATCACGATTCACATTTTCCTTTTAAACGGTTTTTATTTTGTGAATATAAGTGTTTGCCTGCTTGCGCGTCTGTGCACCATGTGTGTGCCTGGTGTCCCAGGACGTCAGAAGAGGATGTTGGAGCCCAGGAATTAGTTATAGATGGTTGTAAGCCACCATGCAGGTGCTGGAAACTGAACCCTGGCCCTCTGTGAGGGCACTGAGCCATATCTCTAGACCTTTCATTTATTTTTGAGATAAGGTCTCTCACTGAACCTGGGGCTTGCTTGACTGGTTGTGAACCTGGGAAGTGTCACATGGACACTGCTATGCCCAACCCTTGGATGGGTGCTGGGCATAAGAACTTCAGTCCCCATGCTTGCAGAGCCAGCATTTTACCAACTGAAAGACTCCCCAGCTCCTGCTCTTACATTATTGTGTATCAGCTATAAGGATCTGAGTTAGTCTTTGGACTACTAGGAATAATGACATGATGAAAGATTTGGGAGGAGTTTTAGTGAGGTCACAGTTTTTACTTTTCTTGAGTAGACATCTAGATCATATGGTAAATTTGATGTATATATAACATATTATGTATATTATATACATATGTATGTACACACATGTCTATACATTTTTTACAGTGTTGGTGATGGAGCCCAGGACCTCATACATGCTCGGCAAGTACTCTACCACTGACCTCCATCCAGGATCCTACTGTTTTGAGAAACTGCCAAACTCTACAAGTAGCCTCATACAGTCTCACTAGTGATACACTGAGGGTTCATTTTTACCATAAGCTAGGAACACTTATTACCATTCAAACATTCACATGTATTTATTGTGTGTGTATGTGCACTATAGTGTCACTGTGGCATGCATGTGAAAGTCAGAGGACAGCTTGCAAGGAATTGGCTGTCTCCTTGTCATAGGTGAGCTCAGGGAATTAAACAGGTCATTAGGTTTAAAAGAAAAGTGCTTTACCCGCTTGCTGACTCTGCTATACTGATTATCTAGCTCTTGTTGTCTTGTTTTGTTTTACCAAGACAGGGTTTCTCTGTGTAGCCCTGGCTGTCTTAGAACTCACTCTGTAGACCAGGCTGGCCTTGAACTCAGGATCTGGCCTGCTTCTGCCTCCCAAGTGCTGGAATTAAAGGCATGCCCCATTGCCCAGGTTTTTCTCCTCTCTCTTTCTTTTCTTTCTTTTTTTTCTTTCTTCATTTCCTTTCTTTTGAGACAAGGCCTTGCTGTGTAGCCCTGGCTGGACTGAAATTTGCTAGGTAGACCAGACTGGACTCGAATTATCATTCCTTCTGACCCTGCCGGCAAGTGCTAGGACGGTCAGTCTGCATTACCACGCTTAGCGTGGCTTTATTCATTGTTTTGTTTGCTTGAGACGGTCATTTTTTCTCTGGTAGCCTGGAACTCAGTATGTAAATCATGTTGGCCTTGAATTCAGAGACCCACCTCTTCCTCACTGAGTACTGGTGTCAAAGGGGTACGCACCACGGCACCACGTCCATCTTTTCCTAACTTTTGCACTAGGGATCAGGCTTAGGGTCTACTAGGCCAGTGCTTGCCACCAAGCCTGAGGACCTGAGCTTGATTCCCATGCTGGAAGGAGAGAACTACCTCCAGGCTGTCCTCCAGCCTCTACAAGTGCAGTGTAGTGCATGCAAATTACAAGAAATCCCTGCGATAAAGTACAAAACAGCCTTTGAGCTGCTGCTCACACTGTGCTGCCCAGCTAATCTTGACCATCTAGGCTTAAGCAGTCTCACCATCTCAGCCTCCTAGGCAGCTGCCTCAGGAGCAGCATCTCCTTACCCAGCAGCCCCACTGGGTGTGAGCAGATCTCACTGTGGTTCTGATTTACTTTTCATGATGACCAATGATGGTCAATCATTTCCCCGAACTTACAGCTGATTCGTACGTATTTGGGCAATGCGTATTTGGTTTCTTTGCCTATTTCTAATTGTTTTTTAAAATTTATTTGTATTTTATGTTCATTGGTGTTTCGCCTGCATGTTATGTGTGAGGGTGTTGGATTACCTGGAACAGGAGTTACAAACAGTTGTGAGCTACCATGTAGGTTCTGGGAATTGAACCTAGGCCCTCTGGAGTAGCAGCCAGTGCTCTTAACTGATGAGCCATCTCTCTAACCTCCAGCCTCTCTTTTTTAAAGATTTATTTATTTATTACATATTTAGTGTTTTGCCTGCATGTATGCTTGCATGGCAGAAGAGGGAGCCAGATCTCATAGATGGTTGTGAGCCACCATGTGGGTGCTGAGAATTGAACTCAGGGCCTCTGGAAGAGCAGCCAGTGCTCCTTTTTTTTTTTTAATGATTTATTTAACTTTATTTCATGTGCGTTGGTGTGAAGGTGTCAGATTCCCTGGGACTGGAGTTGCAGACAGTTGTGAGCTGCCATGTGGGTGCTGGGAATTGAACCTAGATCCTCTAAAAAAGGAGCCAGTGCTTTTAAACTCTGAACTATCTCTCCAACCCTCTAGCCCCTGTTTGTCTAAGTATTAGGTGTTTCCCTCCATTGATTAAAAAATGATTTATTGATTTGTTTATTTATTTTTGGTTTTTTGAGACAAGGTTTCTTTTTTTAATATTTATTTATTTATTATGTATACAATATTCTGTCTACATGTATGCTTGCAGGCCAGAAGAGGACACCAGACCTCATTACAGATGGTTGTGAGCCACCATGTGGTTGCTGAGCCATCTCTCCAGCCCCTCGAGACAAGGTTTCTTTGTGTATCTTTGGCTGTCCTGGAACTTACTTTGTAGACTAGGCTTGCCTTGAACTTCAGAGATTCACCTGCCTGCTGCCTCCCAAGTATGGATGGTTGTGAGCTACCATGTGGTTGCTGGGAATTGAATTCAGGTCCTCTGGAAGAGCAGCCAGTGCTCTTTTTTTTTTAATTTTATGATTTATTTATCTTTTATTTTATGTGCATTGGTGTGAAAGTGTCAGGTCCTCTGGACCAGATTTTCAGACAGTTGTGTGCTGCCATGTGGGTGCTGGGAATTGAACCCGGGTCCTCTGGAAGAGCAGTCAGTGCTCTTAACCGCTGAGCCATTTCTCCAGCCCCTAGCAGTCAGTGCTCTTAACCTCTGAGCTATCTCTCCTGCCCCTTGTTATTATTTTTGAGACAGGGTTTCTCTGTGTAGTTCTGACTGTCCTGGAACTCACTCTGTAGACCAGGCTGGCCTTAAACACACAGAGATCCATCTACCTCTGGTATGCTGGAGTTAAAGGCATTGGTTTTTTTGTTTTGTTTTGAGACAGGGTTTCTCTGTAGTTTTATAGTCTGTCCTGGAACTCACTTGATTGACCAGGCTGGCCTTGAACTGTTGTAATTAGGAGCAGTGGGCCGCTTTCCGCCGCCCGGCTAGCTTTTCCCGAAATAATTACACAGAAACTGTATTCATTTAAACACTGCCTGGCCCATTAGTTCTAGCCTCTTATTGGCTAACTTTCACATCTTGATTAACCCATTTTTAATAATCTGTGTAATACCAAGAGACTGTGGCTTAATGGCAAGATTCTAACCTACGTCCGTCTTGGGCTGGAGAATCATGGTGTCTGCCTGCCTCTGCTTTCTTTCTCCCACAATTCTGTTCTGTCTTCCTATGTTCTGACCTATCAGGCCTACCTATGTTCTGACCTATCAGGCCAAGCAGTTTTCTTTATTAATTAACCAATGAAAGCAGCAGATAGATAGAAGACCCTCCTACATCATTGAACTCTTGGAGGCACACCTGTCTCTGCCTCCTTAGTGCTAGGATTAAAGGCCTGAGAAACCACTGCCCACCAGCAAAGGTTCTTTTGTGTACAGGGCTTGTGTATGCTAAATGAGTGACCTACTACAGAACTCACTTGGCTTCTGAGTCAAGTGACTCAGGATCCTAAGTGACTTAGGATCTCACTAAGTTAATCAGTCTGATCTTGAATTTGTGACCTTCCTGCCCCAGCCTTTCTAGATGTAGGATTATATACTCCCAGAGAGGGTTCTTATAAACTTTATAACTTATAACTTTTCTCTTAGGCTCATCGAGAAAGACAATGTCTGTAAAACTTTATGGTAGTATCAGGTAAAAAGAGGAAATATGGCTGAGCGGTGGTGGTGCATGCTTTTAATCCCAGCACTCAGGAGGCAGAGGCAGGTGGATCTCTGTGAGTTCGAGGCCAGCCTCATCTACAAGAGCTAGTTCCAGGACAGGCTACAAAGCCACAGAGAAACCTTGTCTCAAAAAATAAACAAACAAGGGGCTGGAGAGATGGCTCAGCGGTTAAGAACACTGACTGCTCTTCCAGAGGACCTGGGTTCAATTCCCAGCACCCATATGGCAGCTCACAACTGTCTGAAAATCCAGTTCCAGGGGATCTGACACTTTCACACCAATGCACATAAAATAAAAGATAAATAAATCATAAAAAAACAAACAAACAAGCAAAAAAGAGGAAATGTGGCTGAGCACAGTGGCACGCACCTTTAGTCCTAGCTCTGGGGCATCAGTGGCAGACAGATCTCTAAGTTTGAAGCCAGCCTGGGTTCTACATGGTGAGTTTCAAGTCAGCCAGGGTAACACAGTGAGACCTTGTCTTAAAAGCAAACCAAAACAGTAACCAAAATCTAAACCAAAAGAAAAAAGCACTACTACCACCACCACCAAAAAAAAAACCACAGAGAGAAATATGAACCTAGGCATGATAATTCTTGTCTTAATTCCTGTCTTGATGGACAGGCAGAAATACTGCTAGAAGTTTGTCATCAGCTTGCTCAAGAATAAAAGTTCTAGGAATCCAGGCCAACCAAGGCTATGAGAGCTATTATAAATAAACTACATAAATAAATATATATATTTTTATATAAGCAATATATTTTATATTATAAAATATGCATTCATGTTATGGAATATTGTATGGCTATTCAAATTATGCAGAAATAGTTGTGTGACTTTTCTGGGATGATGTGTGAGCAAATTCCTGTTCCTCTTAGACAACGTGCTGAGAAAGGTCAAAGACATGATTCTACCCACGTTTAGCTTGGTGAACTTGCGTTTATGGTTGTTACTTTAGGAGTGAGAGCCACTCAAGTCAGGTGCGCCATTGGAAAGCTCCCCCTGATGTGATGAGGCCTCGTGGAAGTGGTGCTGGACTTCCTTCTCCAGCTTGAGAGTCTCTTCCCCTTAGCAAAGTTCACTGCTTGTATACCCTTGCAACTTTTTTGTTAGTTTTTGGAATTCATTGGGTTTTATGATTTTTCTCTCCAGGAGGAAATGTTTCAATCTAGAGGAAATTGCTACAAACCTGTATTCTCTTCACAAAATGGTGTCCAAGTGGAAGTGTTAGGGAGCAATGGATCTGATCAAAGGGTTTGAAAGGATGAGTAGGCAGCCCCTGGGAGGCTGAGGCAGGAGGATTGCTGCACGTTCAAGACCAGTCTAGATTACATAGTTTGAAGCCACCCAGTCTCCCAAACAAAACAATATGGCCATTGGGACATTTTCACTCCTTTAAACAGCTGCGGGACAGCCTGGTTTGCATTGTGTTCCTCTCGGTGTCCTTCACAGGCATTTAGATGTGTTTTGGGTTTTCTACAATCGCAAACAATGCTTTAACGTACAACACTGAACAGAGTGCGGTGTTTCATGGGTGAGGTTTCTAGAAGAAAAAATATCTTGGGAGACACCCTGTAGCTGTGATGTTATTGCATGTATGTCTGGCAGCCCTCTGTGCTAGTTTCCTACTTCATGGGCATGTATTGGCCATCTCCCATGCAGGACAGCAGCAGCCTGTAGTGAGCCCTCCAGTACCAATGAGACTACATCGCCTGTTGTGAAAGCTTCCATCTTTACTCCGCCTGTCCTACTCAAGTTCCAACCTGTGCCCAGACCTAAAGACGATTCAGAGAAGTTCCAGCCTGTGCCCAGACCTAAAGACGATTCAGAGAAGTTCCAGCCTGTGCCCAGACCTAAAGACGATTCAGAGAATGACCCTGGCAGTGCAGAGTCCATTCCTGCCAAGAAGAACGAGTAACCTCTTCCTTACAGACCATGTCCCAGGAATGAATAAAATTCCTACAGAGGTGCATTATAGGTGGAGTGTCTCTGTGTCTTAGCAACCGCTCCCAAATAACCATTCAGAGACTTATTATAAATCCTCAGCCGATAGCTCAGGCTGGTTACTAGCTAACTGTTACATTTTAAATTAACCCATATATCTTATCTACCTTCTGTCGTGTGTCTGTACCTTCTTTCAATACAGCATGTTCATCTTGATTCTCTCTGTGTCTCCTGAGATTCTGCCCTTCTTCCTCCCAGCATCCTGTCTGGCTGTCTTGCCTATACCTCCTGCCTAACTACTGGTCAGTCAGCTCTTTTATTAAACCAATCAGAAGGCACCTTTTTGCATTCTGGTGCGGGGCTCCTCAGGACTTATACATTCTCTCTGTACTTCCATCAGATACAAATGGGGGTACAGTCAATAGTAACTCCCAGCCTAAGGTAGCATGGAATATGTATAGTATGTGTTCAGCCAGTTGTGGTGATCTCTGTGAGTTCAAAGCCAGCCTGGACTACGAAGCAAGTTCCATAGGACAGAGAAACTCTGTCTGGACAACCCCACCCTGCCAAATATGGATTGTATGTATTTAGATCAGTACCATTTTATGGCCCCTTGCTTGCTTCCCAACAAGCAATTCCTTTGTGTGTGCTTTGAGAGAATGGGGTGGGAATATTGGTCTTCCCTTCAGTGACTGGCCCTGTCTGTCCTTGCAAGTGAATTATATTTTCCTTGCATATGTTCTCTAAACACAAGCCTACTTTGGTGGGTGTTTTTGCAGGAAGAGAGTGAGTGGGTTTGTCAGTTTCCAACTTAATACTTCTCTAAGTTTCAAAAATGTGATTCTCATTGTTACCTGTATACAGGCCTTAGAACCTGTTCTCCATGTGAGATATCAGTTGTTACTGGGCATTAGAGATATACTGTTTGAATCACGATGGATGCCCACACCTCCCTTGGGACTGTAGAGAAACAATCAGAACATATACAAAATTACTGTGTAATTATAAATTGTGATAAACTCTGGGAGAGGTATGATTAAGGTGGCCAAGAAAGCTTATTTCTTCTCTCTCTTTCTCTTTTGTTTTGAGACAAGGTCTCTGTATATTCCTAGTTGACTGTAACTTACTATGTAGAGCAGGCAGGACTTGAACTCACAGAGATCCTCTAGCCTCTGCCTCCCAAGTGCTGGTTTAAAGGTGTGTACCACCATGCTAGGCTAAAAGATCTTTTTTTTTAATGGTTTATTTAACTTTATTTTATGTGCATTGGTGTGAAGGTGTCAGATCCCCTGGAACTGGATTTTCAGACAGTTGTGAGCTGCCATGTGGGTGCTGGGAATTGAACCCGGATCCTCTGGAGGGGTAGTCAGTGCTCTTAACCGCTGAGCCATCTCTCCAGCCCCTAAAAGGTCTTTTGAGATGAGATTTATTTGGAAATCAGAAGCCATGACTTGAGAAGGGACAAAGGTGACTTGCCTTGGGTGGTGGGTGGACAGGGGTCCTTGTTAATCCCACTGGATGAGAGTAGAGACCATTACCCACCTTTTTTGGCTGAATGAGTAAGTTTTACTTCCTGTCACATGAAGCTACCCCCTAAAGCAGGGTTTGAGAGAACAGTTCCAGACACCCCAAAACTGCAAGGCTAGGAGGCTTCCAATGTTTTTTGTTTTGGTTACACAGGAATTTGTCTGGTTGAACATTTTTATCAGGGTGGTGTAACTGGGGGTTTCTCTCTTGTCTTCCAGTTCCCAAATAACCACTCTGAGACTTAATATTAATTATAAACTGTTTGATCTATTAGCTCAGGCTTATTATTAAGTAGCTCTTAAAACTTAAATTAACCCATTTCTATTATTCCATATTTTACCACGAGGCTCGTGGGTTACTATCTCACATCCCACTTCTCTGGCTGTTGGCATCTCTCTGACTCCACCTTCTTTTCCCTTTATCTTTGCTTGGATTTCCTGCATGGCTCTATTCTGCCTGATATTGGCCAAATTAGTTTCTTTCTTAACCAATGGTAATAAAATATATTCACAGCATACAGAGAGATGTCCCACATCGGGGTGGTGAATGAAAAGAAGAAAAAGGAGCTGAACATGACTGCTCCTAGGTATGGTGAAGGAGAAAGTTTATTATAGATTAAAGGAAGAGAATAGTCATAGGCAGGATCATCTGGGAGAGTCCATTGTGGATGTGACTCTGAACCTTACAAGGAGAGGGGGAGGGGGAAACCCGGTACAGCCATCAGGAGGCTCTGCAGAGCAGATGAAAAGGCCAGGTAACCAAAATGGTTGAATTATATAGGGAAGGGCAGCTGGGAGAAGTTTGGGGTAGGAGGCAGGGTGTAGAAGAAAGTTTCTGTCCCACCCAGTTCCACAGTCATTCAGTCCCAAAGAAACACACAGAGGCTTATGTTAATTATAAACTGTTTGGCCTATTAGCGCAGACTTATTAACTCTTTTTTTTCTGTATTTTTTCGAGACAGGGTTTCTCTGTAGCTTTGGAGCCTGTCCTGGAAATAGCTCTTGTAGACCAGGCTGGCCTTGAACTCACAAAGATCCATCTATCTGCCTCTGGCTCCTGAGTGCTGGCATTAAAGGCTGCGCCACCACCACCTGGCCTATTATTAACTCCTACAAGTTAAATTAACCCATAATTCTTGTCCTTGTTTAGCCACCACGTGACTTGGTACTACTTTTTAGTGCAACATTTTTATCTTCTTCCTTTGCATCTGGGTGGCAACTGAAGACTGAGGCTTTCCTCTTCCCAGAATTCTCCCACTCTGGATGCCCTGCCTCTACTTTCTGCCTGGCTATTGGCCAATCAGCATTTTATTAAACCAATAAGAGTGACAAATCTTTACAGGTACAAGAGTATTATCCCACAGCAGCAGGCATACCAGTCGGGAGGCCCCTGTAACAGGCAGAGACTAGGATGCAGGGAGAACCTGGTGGCCAGTATCCACTTAGATGTGTTAATAAACACCTCAGCTGTGTCCTGAATTGGAGACTTACCAGCTGGAGGTCAGGATATAGGCTCTGCAGTGTGTACTTTAGTATCAAAATACAGATTTGCAACGGAGGACAGGGAGATTGAAAATTCTTTGATCAGACATGTAGACAAGAACCTGACATGTAACTGGCTTTGGGAGTCAGGATTTAAGCGGTGTTTAAAGTCACAAGCTTAGGGGGCTAGAAGGATGGCTCAGCAGTTAAACACACTGGCTCCTCTCCCAGAGGGCCAATACAGTTCCCATCACCTATCTGACACATACATGCAGGCAAAACACCAATGCACATAAAAAAATAAATAAAACCACAAGGTTAGGCTGGAGAGATGGCTTCATGGCTTCACAGGTAAAGTACATGCAGCACAAGCCAGGCGAGGGGAACCAACTCCTGAATCTTATCCTATGAGCTCCACACATGTGTCAAGGCACATAGTTGATCACACACATACTTTAAAAAGGAAATTCAAGTTTAGCATACCCCTTAGGGTTAATCTCTAGTCTTATGCAATCTCTGGTCTCACACAAGCCAGACCAAGGACCTGGCCCCAGGGAATGATCTAGCAGCAAAGATGTGTGGGACTAGGGAGGGCACTGGACCTGAGGGCTTCATCACCTGCCACCTGTTGGACTTGGGGGCCGACGGAGAGCAAAGAAAGGGAGGTGAGCAGACAGTGGGATGGACACGCTTTTGCAGGCACTGGTCCAGGAGACAAGGCAAGAGGCTTTAGATACAAGGGAGGGCGGGTTTGAGCGGATCTGGCTGGCATAGCATGGGTTGGGCAAGTAATCAGTGCACAGAGAAGTCTCTGAGAAGTTGCAACGCAGTTTGGCTGGAGACAGGAAAAGAAGATTCTACTCAGAAGCATCAATCCTCAGTTTAGCACGGTGGCTGCGCTTAGCACGCACGCTGGGCACTTGGAAACCACAGCTCCCAGAATGCCTTATTCCTACTTCCGGGATGGGTGAGACGAACTCCGGAAGTAGTTGAGAAAGCGGAGGCGCCAGAGTCTGGTCGTCTGCTGGGATTCCTTCAGGTTCTTCGCCGCCATGGGGAAGCGACAACACCAGAAGGATAAGATGTAAGTTGGGCAGCACCTTTCGTCCCAGCCTTTCGCCATCCTGAAGGTCATCTCCCCCCGAAAGCCTCAGTTCTTGCTGTCACGGTATCGCCCCTCAGCGCGGCCTCCGCGGCCGGACAAGCTCTCTTCTGGGGATTGCCTCTACCGCTTCCCTTTCTTTCTGCCCCTGCGTTGGTTGTCTGCCCAGCACAGCCAGGGCCACTTCGTCCTGGCTCTCGCCTGCCAGCCTACACACAGGCGACAGTTTAAGACTAGAGGGGCGTACTCTATTTGCGACTGTCTGCCTGTATGCTGTTTTCTATTGTGTCTTGAAACTAGTGTAATAAGATGGTCTCCCCCATACTGCCTGCAAGGATGCCTTTGACTTCTGTATTGCCACATCTGGTGCCAGCTCTCAGTCCTTGGGCTTCTTCCCTTTCCGAAGCCGGTCTTTAGTGGGATCGTATATGCGCTTTGTTTTTTATCTACGTCAGTGACCTCTCTTTTCTCATTCCTCTTCCTTCCCTTGTCCCAGACTTCATAAGTATCCCGTTCATTTCTGGTTCTCAGTGGGTGATCTTTTCTAGTTGTCTAGTCTCTCTTGCACTAAGCCAGCTGTGTAATCTTTACTCAATAGCTCGCTCTCAGAATTAGTAGGCCTGAAAGGGAACTCTTGATAAAGTTTCACACCTTAAGCTTGCTCTCTTCCCATCCTGTCCCAGTGGTTACATAGTAAGTCCCTGGTTTACTATACATAGACTGAAGACAATTCTCAGCCTTGCGCACAGCAACTAGAGCTGTGTTAGGTTGCCTGGGTCCTGCTCACAACCAGCCAACGGCTTCTCACCACACTGAAGGCAAATATAGAGACTTTCTGTGATCTTTAAGACTCCTTTTTGACACAGCTACTTCTGTCTCCGTCTGCTGCCCCCGGACCTCCTACTCGTTCCTCTAGTATCTCCTTCCTGGAACAGATTCAGCTTTTCCTGCCCCCGTCTCAGTAAGTGCTGGCCTGTAAAGGCTTCCCCAGGTCTTTGTCGGCCTAGCTCTTTCTCATTGTCAGGTCTCCTTAAGTCCAGTTCATCTCTTTCTGGGCAAGGCCCTGTTGATGCTTATCTTTCTTCTTCTTGTGCTTATCATTCTGTGTCTGGCACTGCAGCTGTTTCCTGTGCATCTGTCAAGTGGGGGTAAGTTCTCTCAGGTTGCTTCTACGGCTTCTATCCTTTCTGGGAGGGGAGCTAGTAATATACTCTTGTCTCCCTTAGGTACATCACCTGCGCTGAGTACACTCACTTCTATGGCGGCAGGAAGCCAGGTAAGGATGCTGGTGCTGCTGAGGAATGTATACAGTGATCCAGAATAAAGGATAAGAACCAGAACACTGACATTACAGTGTATAACCGGGGAGTCCAGAGTCCAGAAAAGAGGACATATACTCAGCGTAGTAGAGTATACTCACCTCTGAGTGGAGAGTTTTAAAAATATAATTTAACATGGCTTTTCCTTTAGGAAGTGCTATAAACGTTTCTTTATAGAAGGAAAAAAGGAATGGTAGTACCCAGAGTTGTCAAGGCTGTAGAAAAAAAGGACATGGTCTTTTTATTTATTTTTTAATTAATTTATTTTATGTCCATTGGTGTTTTGCTTGCATGTGTGTCTGTGTGAGGGTGCCGGATCCCCTGGAACTGGAGTTACAGTTGTGAGCTGCCGTGCAAGTGCTGGGAATTGAACTCAGGTCCTCTCTCTCCAGTCCATCAGGCCATATATATATACATATAAACACATACACATATATACTTTATTTTTTTGAGACAGGGTTTCTCTGTGTAGCTTTGGCTGTCCTGGAACCCATTCTGTAGACTAGGCTGGCCTCAAACTCACAGAGATCTGCCTGTCTCTGCCTCCCAGGTGTTGGGATTAAAGGTATGCATCACTACCATCTGACTTTTTAAAAAAAGATTTGTTTGTTTGTTTGCCTATTTATTTATTTATTTATTTATTTATACAGTGTCCTGCCTATAGGCCAGAAGAGGGCACCAGATCTCATTATAGGTGGTTGTGAGCCACCATGTGGTTGCTGGGAATTGAACTCAGGATCTCTGGAAGAACAATCAGTGCTCTTAATCGCTGAGCCATCTCTCCAGTTCCCCCTCCCCTTTTTTAAAATATAGCCTTGCTGGGCGGTGGTGGCACACGCCTTTAACCCCAGCACTCAGACGGCAGAGGCAGGGAGATCTCTGTGAGTTCGAGGTCTACATGAGTGAGTTCCAGGACAGGCTCCAAAGCTACAGAGAAACCCTGTCTCGAAAAATAATATAAAATATAGTCTTAAGTAGTTCAGGCTGACCTTGAACTCTTCTGTTTCTGCCTCTCCGAGAGGGCTGAGATTCAGGTGTGAGCCACTGTTCCCAGTCATAGTCACAGTTGTTAGTAAAAAACAGCTTAGTTAGGCCAGGCATGGTGGTGCATGCCTTTAATCCTTGAACTCAGGTCCTCTGAGCCAACAAAATATTCTTTTCTTTTTCTTTTTTGGTTTTTCAAGACAGGTTTGTTCTTTTTTTTTCGTGTGTGTGTGTGTGTGTGTGTATGTGTGTGTGTGGGTGTGTAATCCTGGCTGTCCTGGAACTCACTTTGTAGGCCAGGCTGGCCTCAAACTCACAGAGATCTGCCTGCCTCTGTCCCCTGAGTGCTGGGACTAAAGGTGTGCACCATTGCCCTGCTACCAAGATTCTTAACCTCGGGCCTGGAGGTGTCGCTCAGTGATGCACCTAGCACAGAGCATATACAAGGCCCTGGGTTTGCTCTCCAGCAACACATAACACACTCTTCTCTCTTGAAACTGCAGCAACAAAAAAAGTTAATACATAGTAATGTAGTTTTAGTGGTAGGTGCACATGGTTGAAATATTTTCCAAATAAGCTTTCTGGTTTTTATTTTATTTAAACAGATATCACACGGACAAGTTTTCGCCGCTTACCTTTTGATCACTGTAGGTAAGACCTTTAAAAGGCTTCTGCTTTATTTTGGTTATCATCTCTCCAAATGTGTGTGTGTTCTATTTTTTATTTATTTTTTAACATATATGTTTAGAAATACATGTGTATCTCTTGTTTTTTGGATTTACTTATTCATGTATATGTGTGCTCTGTCTTCATGCACAGAATCAGAGGCAGCAGATCCCACTATATATGGTTGTGAGCGACCATGTAGTTGCTGGGAATTGAACTTAAGACCTCTGAAAGAGCAATAATGTGCTCTTAACCACTGAGCCATCTCTCCAGCCCGTGTGTGTGTGTGTGTGTGTGTGTGTGTGTGTGTGTGTATGTATGTTTTAAGATAGGGTCTTTTAACTCTGTAACTTGGGCTGGCCTTGAACTCCTAATTCTCCTGCTTCTACCTCTCAAGTATTAGAATTACAGGCTACCATACTTGCATCTGGAGTATTTTTGCACAGACTTTTGCATAGACAGTTGATCATTCTTGATCTGAAAAATCCAAAATTTAAAATATCTCCAAATCCAAACCTTCTTAAGCCTGGTGTGATACCTAGAAAGTCAGAATTTCAACATGTACAATCTGTGTGAACTTGACTCTTTGAGATGCGTTCAGAGTTTTCTCTGCCTTTCAAGATAACCTGAGTGGGAGAAAGTGGCCCAGCCATGAGGCCAGTGCATGGGTGTTTTCTGGTTACTGTATTTGTGGTTACCAGTTTTGTTTTTTTTTTTTTTACCACAATCTTCTGAGTCTGAGTGGACCCTGTGGCTAAGCTTACTTTCTGTCCGGGAGGACAGGTGCCTGGAAGAGTAGCATAAGCCCCGGGATTGCGTGTGGCCCAGATGGTCTGACTCCAGGCTGTGCCTGTAGCGCCCTATTTGTGTTCCACATTGTAAGTAGCTGTACATCAGCCATAGTGATGATTCTGGCAGGTACTGGTGGGAAGGGGAGGGTAGCCAGATGCAGAGCCGTCAGGTGTTGCTTTGGGGGCATATTGGTATCTGGACAAGGGACTGCTGTGGAAGCATTCCTAGACAAGGACCCAGCCATCTCCATATGCTGTTCTCTCAGGGTAAGATGGGGAGGGAGGGAAGGCTGGTGTGGTTGGTGTCCTTTCCTCCAAACTCTAGTCTGAAGGTCAGGTGACCTAGTGGGAGCCTGTCAGCCAGATGCAGTGAGAAAGGGAGGGAGGCTGCAGCACAGGAATCAGCGGGGACAGACCATAGCGTAGAACGGCCTGGACAACGCCTGGACGTACTTGTTTATTTCAGAAGCAGGGCCTCCCTGCACCTGCCCCTCAGGAAGCCCTGCTGGGGTAATGGAGGCTTAGTAGTACCTGCTTAGGAAGGGTGAACAAGCAGAGATCCTTCATCACTCCTGGCTTGGTCATCAGCCTTGTTGGAATGAATGGTACCTGGTTTAGACTGGTCCTTGAGAGAGCCCTGCTTCCACTCTTGAGCACCTCTGGAGGCCTCTGACTCCACTTGTCTCTTTTAACCGCTGCGGATTGGGTGGAGAACATAGCCCTTCAGGGTGTGCTGGGGAGCGAGCTGTCCACCAGAGTCTCCAACTGGCCCTGTTCTGTTCCAGTCACTTACTGGCTAGTTAAAGTTAAAGTCAAAGTTGGTTTTGTTGTTGGGTTTTTTTTTTTTGTTTTTTGTTTTTTGTTTTGAGACAGGGTTTCTCTGTGTATTCGTGGCTGTCCTGGAACTTGCCTTCAAACTCAGAGATCCACCTGCCTCTGCTTCTCAAGTGCTGGAATTAAAGTTGTGTGCCATCACCACCCTGCCATTTTTTTTTTTTAACATAGAATCTATGCTGTTCTGTTTCTGGTGGATTTGAAATTCACTATGTAGACCAGACTGGCCTCTAACTGAAGAAGATCCACCCGCTCTGCCTCCCAGGTACTAGATTTAAAGGCTTGAGACCATCACAAGAAAGCAAGGAAAGCAGCGTCACGGACTCCATTCACCAGGCAGCCGCCTCCTGTGGGAATGATTAGGGTAGTTGAGGCTGCTGTAGACCTCTCCACCTCCGTGCTTCAGAAATTCCCATGGATTCGGCTTTCCCTCGGTCATGTTCCCAGCACACATGAGTGGTGCAGGCACAGCAGACCACAGTGGCCTCATCAAACCTCGGCATGGGGAAGGGTGGCTCTTGGGAGGAAAACTTGATTTGCCTGCTCTCTGAGGGTCTGGAGAGGGAATCGCAGTCCTGCTTCCTCAGGACCAACACTGGGGACCTCTTTTTGACTTGAATCTGTCAACAAAACCTTACGCAGCATGAAGTGGGCCTGAAAGAGAAGTCCAGTGCCGAGGCACCAGGTCCCGAGGCACCTCTTGATGATGCGTCCTTAGTGGTGTGGCGAGTCGGTGGCAGAGCACACTTGGAACTGCTGGGAAGGTTGTTGGAACTATAGTGTGCTTAGTGTTCCCGGAAGCTCACCAGAGATCTCTGTCCTTTTCAGTCTCTCCCTGCAGCCTTTTGTCTACCCGGTCTGCACTCCAGAAGGTGTCGTCTTTGATTTGCTGTGAGTTTCCTCTTGAATTTTTAAATTTCTTTTTAAATTTTTATTTGTGGGGTGTGTGTGCGTGCATGTGTCTGTGTGTGTCCATGTCTGTGTTTGCATGTTTGTGCCCAAGCATGTGGTGTGTATGTGTATGTGCAGCTGTGTTCAGGTACACGTGTATGTGGAGGCCAGCGGTTGACCTCAGCCATCTTTGCTGTTCTCCACCTTATGTTTTTGAAGCAGGACTTTGTCAGGGAACTTGCAGTGCCAGCTAGGCGGGCTGACAAGCATCTCCCAGGGTCTGCCTGTCTCAGTGCCTCTAGTCCCTACTGAAGTTACAGATAGTGCTGTCTTGTCTAGATTTTTTGGGGATCCAAATCTCAGGTTTTTGTGCTCGAATGAGAAGTGCTTTGTCCCTGCGCTGTCTCCCAGCACTGTCTTGATTGAACAGATACTGCAGGGTTGTTGACATCGACTAAAGAAAGGAGTGTTGAGTTTATAGCTCTAAGCAGGGACAGAGTCACCAAAGTCTTGTCCCTAGAAACCTCCTGAGATCTAGGTGAGCCTCTCTGGGAATTGAGAGGGACAGGCAGGTCTTCGGGGACATGGCAGAAGTGCCCTGTGGCCTCTAGCAGGCAGTATTAGCTGACAGATGCTGTTGCCACTGCTTAGAATGGAGATGTGTCCTCCTACCATGTTTTAGTGACCAGCTGGTCACTGTCTGCTCTTGCTGTGGAGCAGTGATGGACTGGATATTGTCTGCTTGATGAAAGCGGAGCTGTGATGAAGGTACACACTTCCAGCATTACATTCTGAAGCATTATCCCCTATTTTATGTGTCAACATATGTTATCTTTGTTTTATATTTCAAGCTTGTTAGATTCTAAAATGTTTCCTAAATTTAGAAAAAAATGTAAAATACTTCAGTAGAAAATTTTACTATAAAGAGCTCACGGTTCAGGATCATCACTATGAATGCTTATGCCTTCTGGGCCCGATATATAGATTGATTGATTGATTGATTGATTTGCTTTAAGGTGGGAGAGGGCTCATTGTGTTGCCCTGGCATTGAATTCTTGGGTTCAAGTGATTTCCTGCCTTCATCTCATAAGTAACCAGGCTCACACAATGGGTGGTTTATCACCATGCGTGGCTGCAAGTATAATTTCTGATGCTGACCTGGTATTTTGTGTAAGCATGCTAACATCTGTTTGCCCTTTTGCCTAGTTAAAGTTCTTGCTTATATGCGACTTCCGTAAAACTCCTGCAGATGCTGAATGGAGCTCAGTGGAGACACAGTCTTTATGCACAAGTGTGTGTTCAGGCTCCAGCACCAGAACACGCCAAGTCACCAAATGTGTGTGGAAACTACACAGTGCACCCACTCTGATGGAAGGTGTTCTTCCTTTCTGTAGGGAGGTGCAGCCTGCCTTACATCTCACCTGGAAATAGCCCTAGGGCTTCCAGGTTGTCACTGGCAGCACCTACTGGTGACTTTTTTTAAAAAAATATTTATTTATTCATTTATTTATTTTTAAAGATTTATTTATTATGTATACAGTGTTCTGCCTGCATGTATCCCTGCAGGTCAGAAGAGGGCACCAAATCTCATTACAGATGGTTGTGAGCCACCATGTGGTTGCTGGGAATTGAACTCAGGACCTTTAGAAGAGCGGCCAGTGCTCTTAACCTCTGAGCCGTCTCTCCAGCCCCTTTAAGATTTATTTTTATTTTATGTGTGTGGATGTTTTGCTTGTATGTGTGTGCAGCACATTAGTGCAGTGCCTGTGGGAGTGGGAGAGGACACTGGATTCTCTGAAACTGGAGTTCCATATAGAATTATTACTGCCATGTCATGTGGATGCTGGGAGCTCAGAGCACCACATGCTCTTAACCGCTGAGCCATCTCTCCAGTGCCCTATTGACAGTTTTTATTCTCTCCCATCAGGAACATTGTTCCATGGCTTAAGAAGTATGGGACCAATCCCAGCAATGGAGAGGTAGGTGGTCATGCAGGTCCTTGTTGCCGTGGAGCTGTGCCCTGCCCTTGCTTTGTCCTCAGCGGAGAACTGCTCATAGGGCCTGGGGTGACATTCCTCTGCTTTCCATTGCCTCTGTATTTGCAGATTCTGTGTTCTTAGATTCAATCAACCATGCTCAAAAAGAAGTATTTGTGGAAAAATTGTATCTGTATTGAATATCTATGCACTTTTTCTTGTTATTTTTTCCTAAACAGTATCAGATAGTAATTTGTGTAGGATTTATATTGTAATAGGTAGCAAGCAGTCTAGAGATGTTTTAAAGTTGGTGAGAGGGTACACATAGGTTACATTCAAATGCTACATCATTTTGAGATTGGAATATTGTGGAGTCTTGGTACTAGTCTCCTGTGGATATCCACCATTCATTATATCTCTGCCTGAGTCGGGGGTCTTATTGTGTAGCCCAGGCTGTCTTCTCACTCACAGCATTCCTGCCTTAGCCTCCAGGTCTGGCTGTCTATGTTTTCTCCTGAGTTTGATCAGAGCTGGTGACTCATCTGTATCTTGCTTTATGTGCTTTTCAAGGTGCTGGTAAGTCTCAAGGGTGTCAGTACAGAAAGCACAGCCTTTCTTGAGACTCTGTCCTTTAGAAAGGATGGGTTTTTACACTGTTTGCTTGTGAGTGTATGTGTAAATATGTAGGCATTTCTGTGTCAGTGCACATGCCATGGCACAGGGTCAGAGGACAGCTCCTCTCACCATAGGGTTCTAGCGGTCTAACCCAGGGTATCAGACCTGGTGGCAAGTGACTTTGCCTACTGAGCCATCATTGGTCTCGTGTCTGTCCTTGTGACTGAGTCGTACTGAATCCTCTATCCTTCGCCAGTCACAGCAGAAGTGCAGAAATGGCCCCATGCACATTTTCTTGAACACACAGCAATATTCTTCTAGGACTGCAGAGTCAAAAGAAGGTGCATTGTCAGTTTCCATAGTTACTGGCCAACTGCCATTCAAAACTGTTAAACATTTTAAGCTTTTAGCCACAGTGCAAGAAGAAAATGCTTCTTTCCCATGTCTTTGACAAATCAAGGGTGTTTTTGTCTTTGTTTTCTCTGTAGCCTTGACTGTCCTGGAACTCACTTTGTAGATCAGATTGGCCTTAAACTCAAAATATTTGCCTGCCTCTACCTCTTGAGTGCTAGGATTAAAGGCATATGGCACCATCACCTGGCAGGTGTTTTTTTTTTTTTTTTTTGACAAAAGGAAAGTTGTTCTTGCTTTTAATCCCAGCTCTTTAGAAACAGCAGCAGTAGGTAGATTTCTGTGAGTTTGAGCTCAACCTGGTCTACAGAGCAAGTCCCAGGACAGCCAAGGCAACACAGAGAAACCCTGCCTTGAAAAAACAAAACTTGGGCTGGAGAGATGGCTCAGAGGTTAAGAGCATTGCCTGCTCTTGCAAAGGTCCTGAGTTCAATTTCCAGCAACTACATGGTGGCTCACAACCATCTGTAATGAGATCTGGTGCCCTCTTCTGGCCTGCAGCATACACACAGACAGAATATTGTATACATAATAAATAAATAAATATTTAAAAAAAACCAAAACTTTTTTTTAGTCTTGTTTATATCAGTTAAGCCACTTCCTGTATGACCTGCACAGGTCCAATATTTTGACCTGAGTGCCACTCAGGACCAGTAGTTCACGGTTGCGATTGTAGCTAGCTTATTCTCTAACCTCACTTTTTACACATTTTAATTGGCCTCTGGCCCTTTGTTCCCTTTGTGTCTTAGAGGTCCGTGTCCTTTCCTTCCGTGGCCTAGTTCTTCACCTCTTCAGTTGTCCCTGCTAAGAAGGCATCAACTTTGTGTTTGCTGGGCCCAACATGGGGATGGGGCAGGCATGTCAGGTGTGTGTCATTGAAGTGATGCAGAGAGGAATGGCAAGGAAAGAGGGAGGGTAGGTGGACTGAGGAAGTCTGTGAGGAGCTGCTGTCATGCTCAGTCCTGAGGATGAGAGGTGATGACATTTAGATGCCGTCCTGGGGAGCCTTGCTGGCCCTGGACTTACTCTGGTGGACTGGATGCCCAGGCAGGGTCATGACCTCACCTGTATTGAGGATAGACCTGGTTTTGTCAGGAAGTTGCTCTCAGGAGCTTGGTGGCCCTGGGGAGAGCTGCTGGGGAGCATGCATTTGTCTGGGTGAGAGATGCTGTGTACATTTGACCAGGCTGAAGGTGGAGGGAAGGAGAGAGCTGTAGACTGGTCCAGCAAGATGTTTAAGGTGTTGAGTCTGAGTCCTGTCCTTAGGGCAGTAGGGACCTCAGCAGTCACTTAGTACTGTGATGTTTTGGGGACTGGCCACAGTTCGGCAAGAGCTTCCTGAGCAGTTGTCACTGTCCTGATTGGCTCTGAGTGGAGCCTGGTACTCAGTGCAGGCAGGATCTGAGGCCAGGCCATTGCACTGCTGCTGCCAGCGTGGCCCCATCTTCACTTGATTTCCTCCATGGAAGCTCTGTTTGAAGGAAGGTTTCTGGGGCCTGCAAACTTTGGGGGAACATTTTTTCTTTTTCTTTTTTTTTTTTTTAAACAGATCTTGCCTCAAGTTTATGTGTAAAAACAGCATAAGGTCCTGATCATCTGCAAATACTGTATGGATATTCACACCTGTCCATCTGTCTTCACATTGGCAGACTGAGACCTTTTTTATGGGGCCTTCACAGGGGCCTGGGCACCTTTGGGAGCCTGAGCTGCAGCTGAGGCCTCTGCCTTGGCTTGAACCTTGGGTTTTGTTTTTTGGAGCCCACAACCCCTGGCCATGTAGCTTCTAATTTGCTTCCCAAGCCTGGGGTGAGCAGTGAACGGGAGCCGGGTGAGTTTGCGGCTGGGGCCCTTTGGCACCTGGGGCTTTACCTCCTGGGACTTCACCAGAGACCTCATGGCCTTTGCGTTATTTGCCTGCATCTTCTTCAGGCCTTTCTTGTTGTATATCTTGGCAAAGCGCATGTTCCTCAGAAACTTGGGGTCGACCCCCCTTGAGAGATTTGTATCTTTGTGACCGGGGTTTCTTGATGCCATTTCTGTGCCATTTCTGGGACTGGTTGTGTGTGGTGTGGTTCTTGGACTTGGCCGTGGCTGAACGGTAACCGGCGGCTCCTGAAGCCTGGGGGAGCATTTTCGACCCAGATCCAGGGAACTTTCAATGTATTTAGTCTGTGACTCTGCATCTCCTGATAGAGTAGATCATGTTGCCCCTTCACTTTCTCAGCCTGGGACAGGAGCTCCCTTGGCAAGAAGAACCTTTGAGCTGGGGGATGCAGCTCAATGATGGAGCACTTACCTCGCTTGCAGAAGGCCTTGACTTCCATTTTCTAGCATCCCCTCCCCTCCAAAAAAATATCCACATATAAAATCTCAAGCCTTTAAGACTCCAACCTACCGGGTGGCAGGAAGCTGGCCGGAGTCTTTCTGGCCCTGGTGACAGTCTAGAACTGCCATGAGGTCCAGGGATTCTTTCGAGTGTAGATATGTGTGTTGCCAGCCCATTTCTTCCTGTTCCCGAGGAAAGGGGAGCAACAATGTACACAGGCGTCTTAGACTGCTTCCAGAGCCTGTGCACTTGATCTCGGGCTGCTTGGGGCAGAATCTTGGACCTTACCTCCCAAAGTAATTTGCTTTCCTTCTTTGGTGTTCCTCACTTGGAAGTGTGACCAGCTTTTTCTGCTGACAGCCAGGAAGCTCCAGGGCTTTTCCCGAGTCCCCACACTGGGAGCATACCCTTTACTGTTTTCCTTTTTATGAGGCTCCTGCTGCCCGCCTGTGCCTTCCTGAGGCCATGACTACCTACCAAAGGGTAGAGCTACCTGCTGCAGCTCCACCCTTTGTCATCTTGTTAGTGTTCCCTGTCTCCTGTCCTCCTCTGCTTCCAAGCTGCCACCTCTGGTATCTTTTCTACAGTTATCTCCTTTTCTGGTGGACATTGTTATTCAGTTACACCTGGGTGCTTTTTGTAATTTTTGCATTCTATGTCACAGGTGCTCTTTGGGATATCAAATCTTGTTAGTTGGTCTGTGATCTGCAGCTGCCAAACTACATATAGCAGTTACTTTGGCTATGATTAGAAGCTGGATCATTTCCTTTGTTCTTGAAATCCTATAGGGGTGTATTCTCTCGCAGCACCCCTAGTCTGTGGGCACGTCCATTCCTTTTGTGCTGTACCTGGGTCTTTATCCATGCTGAACACACACTCCACTACTGAGCTACAGCACCGGTTTTTCCACTTTTAGTGTTTTATTCCTTTTTAAAAAATACTTGTACCACAATATAAGCAGAATACCCGAGTACTCTCACTAGCTCTATTTCTTACGTTTATTTATTTTGTGTATGTGTATGTACATGTGGGCCTACAGCATGTGTGTAAAGGTCAGGGGGACAACTCTGGGAGTTAGTTCTCTCCTTTCTCTGTGTAGGTCCTGCTGAGCATGGAACATACATACCATCAGGCTCAATGGCAAGCACCTTTACCAGCTGAGGCATTTCTCTGGCTTTCCTCTTAGTTTTAGGAATATTCATTTGTTTTTGTTTATTACCATTATTATTACTAGAGATATGTATATGATGTGGGTATGGCTGTGGTGCTCATGTGGCCAGAGGACAACTTTCAGGAGTTTGTTCTCCTGGCCACTATAGGTTTCAGGGATTGAGTTCAGGTTTTTAGGCCTCAGTGACCCTGCACCCACACATTAAGTTCAGACAAGGCCTGGATATGGAGCTCAGTGGTAGAGCACACATATATGAGGTCCTGAGTTTGGTACCTGGTACCAAAAATAAAAGTTTAGGCATTGTGGAAATACAGACCAGTCTTTGTTCCACAGCTTTACCATTTAGCGCAGTGGTTACCCCTTATATTTGTTGAATTTGGTGGTTTACAAATCTGGGGATCTGCATACAGCCTGGGTTTATAGATTGCATCAGTGCAACTACATAGACTTGCATCTACAGCCTTCAGGAGCCCTGGCTGTGTCTTGGAGACTCCCAGAGAGATTTCCGCTAGTGTAAGCTTAAGAGAGTCAGTTGGGCAGATCCTTCTCTTCTGTCTTTGTTGCTCCTAACTTAGCAGCCTTCATTTTATTTCTCCCCTTACTCATTATTGTTAATTGTCTGTCTTCCAGAAACTTGATGGGAAGTCCTTGATCAAGCTGAACTTTGCAAAGAACAGTGAAGGTGAGAGCCCTTTTGTAGCCAGCTCCAGAACTGGTCACAGAACCCCGAGCTCCTGCTCTCACCAACTTCTTGTCTGTAATCAGACATTCTTTTCTCTTCTCTTGTGCTTGGAGGCTAAACAAGTCTTCTACCTGAGCCACATCTCCAACCTCAGTCATTCCTTTCTGACATTTGCTTTTGCTTTCCCGGATGTCACGTGACTTCTCAAAGGGTCAGGTAGTTTAGGTAGGGATAGGTGGCTCCCACAAAGGCTGTTGGGCTGTTGTAAGCTGCTGGTGCCATGGTTGGGCCTCGTGCATGGGGCATACCTGGCTGAGGCTATGGCCTATTCTTGACTGTAGGTGTAAGTTGTTCAGCCAAAGTCCAGAGTGGCTAGCCCAGCTGTAGTTATGGGTGTTTGGGAGGCATTTCCATTCTGCTCTTAAGTAGACTGCCAATCATCACTCCTCCTGCAGACCTCTGCTCCATTGGGGCCTCCTACTCTAAGTCCCTTTGTGCCCCGTTGTTGTCTATCCAGGTAACGCAGCTGTCCTGTCCCTGTCCTGGTCTGATCTTGTTGCAGGTTCTTTATGGTTTCACTCTGACATGAGTACCGTAGTTGAGGTTGTGTCAGTGCTCACTGGTGTGTTTTCCAGGGAAGTGCTGCAAGCATAGAGAGAACGGGCCATCTTTCTTCATTGTCTGACCTCCAGCAGCCCTGTTCCTAGGTCACATGTGTCTGTTCTAGAGCAGAGACTCCTGGAGATGTGCAGAGAACAAGCAAGTGGGGTGAGGTGGTGTCTGTTCTGGAGTGAGAAGAGCTTGTGTTGGTGGGGGAGGAATCTAGGCAGATGTGTAGGGCGTCAGATGTCCTGTCTGTTTTAGATAGAAGTAGAGGAGGGAAGTGGGCCAGCAGGATACCCACAGAGGGCAGCAGACATGTGGGAAGAACATTCTAGGTAGAGGGGTCAGGTGCATCAAAGGCCAGGCATATGCTCGAACATGTCCATGCGTGGCAGAAATTCAGTACTGTTGAAACAATGGGAACAAGGGCATGTGACTTTAAGACTGTGAGGTGAAGACAGGAGGCAGATCAGTCCTGTGGTGCTAGGGAGACCAACGGAGAAACACTGACTAGAGGTGCGGATTGGGCCTCAGTTTTTGGCAGTGCTGGGAAGTAGGGCTGTACTTGCTATGCGAGTCCTCTACTAATGAACTAGCCTTGTTGTCCCCCCTCCCCTGCTTTTTTAGCTTTTTATTATTAGGTAAAGTCCTGATTGGCTGCAAACTCAAACTCATTTTGTAGCTGAGTCTGGCCTTGAATTCTTGATCCTTCTCAGACTCTCAATTGCTAGGATTTTAGGTGCATGCTACCTTGACCAAGTCTACTTTGGTTTGATTTGAAATCTCAGACCCACGAACACAGCACTAGTGAGTCATTTGCACCCATGCACTTGGCAGCCCCAGTTCCTTATAGCCTGCTGGTTTCATCTGGGCTTCTCCTTGCTGTCTCAGGGTGGTGCTTGAGGCAGATCCCAGACATGGTATCATTTTCCACTTCATTGTTTTGCTCTGTAGGGCTTAGTGAGGTGGCTCAGAGGGTAAAGGCACTTGCTGCCACACCTGACAATCTGAGTTCCATCTACAGAACTTACGGTGGAAGGAAAGAACCGAATTCTTGAAGTTATTCTTTGACCTCCACATTTGCGTTGTGACATGTGCACACCCTGTCCCCTCCCCCAGCACACAAAGTTAATGAATAAAATTATAATACAAAGCTAGGTAGTGGTTGTATGATACCAGCACTCAGGAGACAGAGGCAGGCAGATAATCTGAATTCAAGGCCAACCTGGTCTATACAAAGTGAGTTCCAGGACAACCAGAGCTACACAGAGAAAGCCTGTCTTGAAAAACCAAACAAACAAACAAAAAACCCAAAATGTAGTACATTAATTAAAAGGTAATGACTTACATCTGCATAATAATCATTTTTTTAAAAAATACTTATTTATTATGTATACAATATTCTGTCTGCGTGTATGCCTGCAGGCCAGAAGAAGGCACCAAATCTCATTACAGATGGTTGTGAGCCACCATGTGGTTACTGGGAATTGAACTCAGGACCTTTGGAAAAGCAGGCAATACTCTTAATCGCTGAGCCATCTGTCCAGCCCCTTCATAATGACCTTATGACACTTAAAAATGAACAAGAATTCCCTGGTCATCAAATAGACACACAGTGGTTAAATTTCCATAGGTTTGTTTTGTTTTTGTTTTTGGTATGTATGTGTGTAAGAGTTCTTTTTTTATTTTAAAACAAAATTTTTAGAAGTCTATCTAGATGCATGTGGATGGATACATCTATTTGTCCTACCCACCTCACCCCACCGCCATTTATCTGACGAGGCCCTTGCTGGATGGGAGATCATCTTTTGGGGCAGGAAGAGAGCTAGGTAAGGAAGGCCAGGAGCTAAAGGGGTGCTGTGGGTCTCTGGTCATCTGAGCTGTTCTGGAGGTTAACAGTGCTCTGAGTAAGAGGAAACAAGGCTTGGGGCTTGTAAAACAATAGGAGTTGTTAACAGTGTGGAAATGGAGCTTGAATGGCTACCATCCCTGTGCTTCCCAGGGCTTGGTAGCTGGCCTAAGGTTCTTCTTCCTTCCCTTCTCTGACCCCTACTAGTTCCTTCCTCGCCCTCCCTACCCCCCAGACAGGGTTTCTTTGTGTAGCTTCTACAGTTTAGGAACTCGACCTGTCAACCATGCTGGCCTCGAACTTAGAGATCTGCCTGCCTTTGCCTCCCAGTGCTGGGATCAAAGGTGTGCGCCGCCACCACCTGTCCTTCCCTCCCTGTCTCTCTTGTGCAATATTTAGCGCATGCTAGGCTAATGTACTGCCACTGAGCCTCCTTTAAAAATTTCACTTTGAGGGGCTGGAGAGATGACTCAGGATACGAGCACTGACTGCTCTTTCAGAGGTCCTGAGTTCAATTCCCAGCAACCACATGGTGGCTCACAGCCATCTGTAATGAGATCTGGTGTCCTCTTCTGGTCTGCAAGCATACAGACAGACAGAACACTGTATATATAATAAATAAATAAAATAAATTTCACTTTGAGACAAAAGTATTTTTTATTATTTATTTTCTGTCTATTGGTGTTCTGCCTACATGTATGTCTGCATGAGGGTGTCAGATCTTAGAGTTACAGACAGTTGTGAGCTGCCATGTGGGTGCTGGGAATTGAACCCTGGTCCTCTGGAAGAGCAGTCAAGTGCTCTTATGCACAGAGCCATTTCTCCATCCAAGACCCTTCAACTTCTTGAATTGTCCAGCTGGCCTTGTCTGTTCTGCCTCAGCCTCTTGAGTAGCTGGGTTATAAATATGTCCTCTCAGGATTGCTTAATCAGAGCTCTCAAGGGCCACTAGCCCTATGTGTGCTTCCTTTCTAGGTCAGTACCACTGTCCAGTGCTGTACTCGGTGTTTACTGACAACACTCATATTGTGGCTATCAGGACAACTGGCAATGTCTACACCTATGAGGTAAACTTTTATTGTAATGAGTGGGACTGTGTAATGTGGGTCCTCACATGTGCTTTGGGAGTGCTGGAGGTGAACCAGGAACAGTGAGCATGTCTGTCCTCATGGGCTTTATAACTTTATAGCCTTCAGCACAGGCCTCATCTCTGGCTAGGTAGCCTTCCTGCTTTATGAGGGTTTAAAATAAAGATCAGGTGACTTAAGCTGGGTAGCAGTGGCACACACCTTTAATCCCACCATTTAGGAGGCAGCGACAGGTGGGTCTCTACGAGTTCGAGGTCAGCCTGATCTACAAGGTGAGTTCCAGTACAACTAGGGCTGTTACACAGAGAAACCCTGCTTTGAAAAACCAAAACCAACCAACCAACCAAACAACAACAACAACAACAAAAAAGCCAGGTCACTCTGGTGGCCTTTGGACCTGAAACCTAGGCAGGCAGTTCGGGCTGCCTAAGCAAGGGTTCCTGTATCCCAGGGAGTCTTCCCATGTCTTCAGCATGGAAAGAACCAGACTCTGGGAGGTACCTGGGAGAAAAGGAGCAGCTAGGCTCTTAGGAAGAAGGAGGTGCCAGGTTGGTGGGAGGGGCAGGAGCAGCCTATAGCACAGGAGAGCCCATGTTAGACCTCTTTCCTGAAGCAGCCAGGTTGGATTAGCTAGTCTGTGCTATGAAAGCATCCGAGACTGTGCACCCGAGGGTGGCTCTTATCTCTGTGTCATGGCCTAGAAGGGATCCTGACACCTCTGTCCTGCTACAGGCAGTGGAGCAGCTAAACATCAAGGCCAAGAACTTGAGGGACTTATTGACTGATGAGCCCTTTTCCAGGCAAGACATCATCACCCTGCAGGTAAGCAGCTCCACGGGGAGAGCCTCACCTTGACCCTCGGCTCTGCCCTCTGCCTCCTAGCTTTGGTCTTCTGTACCATGGCATCCCTAGCCACTGCCCCCACTGTTCTTTAGTGCCATACGACTCCCCCACAGCCACCTTGGCTGCCTTCTGGCTCTCATGGCTCCATATCACGGGGGCTCCACCTGCCCCACAACCATCATAGGCAGCAGACCACAGGCTGCTCTGCAGCTTCTGCCCCTCTGCTCCAAGAGCAGCAGCTGGCACAGGTGTCACCATTGGTGGTGGGTGAATGGTGAAAACTGACAGAAAAGTGGGCGTGCCTAGATGGAGCATAGCTCAAGACAGGCTTACAGGACTCTGACTTATTCTGTTGTGACTGAAGCTTGGCTGCATGACTGCCCAGTCTATATCTTGTGTTGCCTAGCAGCAAGTCTTACCCTGGAGGGGCTTGCTGAGCTGCTCGGCAGTCTGTTCTCTGGACTCAGCACCTTTGCTTGTCACCCTGTCAGGGCACAGCCTCCTTCCCTGCAGGCACCTCTCAGGCCCCAACACCTGCAGCAGGTGCTTGTCACAGTCCTGGTTTTCCTCCTGAGTGTTCTCTTCTCGTCACAGGACCCCACCAATCTGGACAAATTCAATGTTTCTAACTTCTTCCATGTGAAGAATAACATGAAAGTCATAGATCCAGGTATGGACAACCACTGCTGCCGTGAGTGGACTATGGGTGCTTCTTGGGCGAGCCTTTCCTTTAGGGGCTCAGACCGTGGCTCCAGAGTGACTTCTCATTCACTAGGCTTCAGCTTCCTTTGTTCTGGGAAGCCCTGGCTATCCCGAGATTTGCTTGTACAGATGAGGCTGGCCTCACATTTGCAGCGTCCCTCCTGCTTCTGCCCCCTAAGTACTGGGCTACAAGCATGCGCCACCGTGTCTGTCAGGCTCCAGGTGGCAAGAGAAGCAGCTGACTGGAGTCTGGGACATACTAGGGCACCTCACTTTCCCTTCCTGTTGATTGCTGCTCTTCCCAGGGCATAAGATAAGAGGGGCTGTAGGGGAGACTCTGGGTGACATCAGATCTTTCTAGGGTAGTTAGACTGGGCTCTTGGTTGGTTCTCTTGCTTCCTGTGTTTGGCCCATGCTATTGAGCACACTATAACACTAGAAACAAGTGAGTTTCTGAGCTCACTTGTTTCATACCAAGGAGCCAGCTAGACTCATGCGCAGACCTTAGTTGGCCCGCCTCAACAGGAAACAATATTCTGACTCTTAATAATGAATACTATGAACCAGTTAGGATTTAGGGAGGTAGAACAACTCAGGAATAACTGAGCTCAGTAGACTCAGAGGCCAGACCTAGGGATGCTCACTGCTCAGTAAGGTACAGCCTTTGGCCTAGCACTCAACATGTAGCACAGATGGGACATTTCATATATGAAATACACTAAACTCTTCCTTCCCTTGAAATGAGCACTTTTAGCTGGGCAGTGGTACCTTTAATCCCAGCACTCAGGAGACAAGGGCAGGTGGATCTCTGGGTTGAGGCCAGCCTGGTCTACAGAGTGAGTTCCAGGGCAACCAGTGTTACACAGAGAAACCTTGTCTTGAAAAACCAAATTGATTAATTAATTAATTAATTAAAAAAAGAAAATAAAGAAAAGGAAAAGAGAGAAAGAAGCACTTTTAAAATTACAAAAGCAAAACCTCATTGTGAAGAGATCTCATTATATAGGTAAATAAAAGTACAGTGACTCTTAAGTTTGGACCATTGGCCCTATGAGGGAGACCCCTCTAGGCCTGGGGGTCAGGCCCCATGATGATGTGTTCTGTGTGCTCCCCACCTTGCTGCACCCACTAATGCTGCTGCCAGATGACCCAAGGCAGTAAGCTGTGGCTATGCTGTGGCCAGAGAAGCCTGTCTCAGTCATCTCTCCTGCGGCTTCTGCTCACGTGGCCAGCTCCATCTCTATTCCTGTCATGCTCATCTCGAGACTCTGGGGCCTTGGCCGCTCAGTACCTGTACACTGTTTTCTAGATGAGGAAAAGGCCAAACAGGACCCATCTTATTACTTGAAAAATACGAATGCTGAGACCCGAGAGACACTACAGGAGCTCTACAAAGAGTTCAAAGGAGATGAGATTTTAGCAGCCACCATGAAGGCACCTGAGAAGAAGAAGGTGGACCAACTGAATGCTGTGAGTGGGTTGCTCTGGCTCTGCTTCTTCCCCAGGAGACGGGTGCACCTGGAGGTATGGCTGGGACCCACTCAGTATTGTGGGGCCCTCCAGGGCTGTTGAGGTGACTGGGCTCCCGTGCAGCAGTGGATCAGCAGAAGTAGCGCTGCCATGTCTCTGCTGTCTCTGCTGTTCCACAGGCAACTTCTACATTTCAGGACAGAGATGCAAGGGCTTGCAGGTCTGTAATGGCAGAGAGGACTGGGCTTGCCAGGGCTACTGAGGTCCTATCTACAGCTGTGGTGCTGGAATTTCTCCAGTACATTTAGCTGATAGGTGCTGTCTTTCTCCTGTTTAGACTAAGCCTAAAAAGTCTCAGCCATGGAAAAGGCAGAGTGGGGTCTCCCAATAGGGAGTTATCCAGGAAATTTTAGAAAATTAAATCAAATTTATTGTCTATAATTTCCCTATTTAAGCATTGGTATTGTACCTCTCGATATTACTGTCATGTTGATCAGTCCTCATTTTTTTTCCTTCTATATGATGAAAAAATACATTTATTCCCTCCCCCATTAAAGAGATCATGTGTTTACTGTAAAAATATATATAACCAGGTTAGAGAGGTGATCAGTGAAACTTGTTGTTTTTATTGAAAACCCAGGTTTGGTTCCCAGCACCTACATGACAGCTCACAACCATCCAGGGGATCTGACTTCCTCTTCTGACTTCTGAGGGTTCAGGCATGCATGTGCTGCAAAGATATACATGCAAGCAAAACACTCATACACATTGTCATTTTGTTGTGTTTGCTTTTTCATACAGGGTTTCTCCATACAGCCCTGGCTGACCTGGAACTCACTCTGTAGACCAGTCTGACCTAAACTCAGATAGAGCTGTCTACCTCTGCCTCCAGAGTGCTGGGACAAAAGGTGTGCACCACCACACCCAATAACATGACCATTTTCCCCCCAAAGAAACCAGCAGGGTGTGGAGGCGCAGGCCTTTATAATTTCAGCACTCAGGAGGCAGAGGCAGACAGGTCTCTGAGCTCTACAATAGCCTGGACTACACAGAAACTGTACCTTGATAAACAAAAAACAAACAGAAGCAAAACCTTTAGAAATAAAGTTAGAAGTGCCTTTGTATTCCTGTCATGGGAGAAGATGCTGTGCCTGTGAGGTTCTTCCCTTCTTGACTTAATATTGTTAGTTTCAGTTTGTTTGAGGCCTTGGGCTCTGATTCCAACTACTTCAGTTGTTCCTCTTGGTGTCAGTAATCTTGTCCTCTGATGTTTGCCGACTCTCCCTGTGGCTGTGTGCGGTCAGAGGCTGCCCTTGAGGAGAGGTGACAGGTCTGAGTACATGGTTTTCTTGCAGGCCCACTATTCCACAGGAAAGGTCAGCGCGTCCTTCACCTCCACTGCCATGGTACCCGAGACCACGCATGAAGCAGGTAGCCATCTCTACTTCTCAGTTCACTGGAACACAATTCACATTGGGACCAACTAGGGCTTCCCAGCATCCCCACTGTGCCTTTACTTGCAGTCTCTGGTGGTTGGTGGTTGTGGTGGGTGTGCTTGGAAGGTCGCCTTTGAGTCAAGAGCATTCTCAGCATATGGTCTCGGCCCTTGTCTGGAAGTACCCTGCTCTCAGACCCCTAGAGCCTCTAGCATCGTGTTGTCCTTGATGTGATCTCAGAGCTGGGGTGCTCCTGACTGGGGAAGTCTCGCTGGTGCTGATCTTGTGTGACATGCCGTGGAGCCTGAGTGGAGGAGCTCCCTCGGGTACAGGGCAAGTGCACAGCTAGGACTTGTTTGCAGCTGTCATTGATGAGGATGTTCTACGCTACCAGTTTGTGAAGAAGAAGGGCTATGTGAGGCTACACACCAACAAGGGCGACCTTAACCTCGAGCTGCACTGTGACCTGGTGAGTGTGTGGGGGATTTGGGTAGCCGTTTCTTAAATGTGGGGCTATAGTTAGTTTGCTTCTAAGACGTCCTGCCTGACTCCTGCTGAGAACCAAAGTGCTCTGACTTCCTTCCCTGGAGTTTCAGCAACAGCATGCCTCCTTGGGTGCTGCTAGGTGTGTGTGCAAATCTAAGGAATAGGACCTGGCTCTCCCATGTTCTGCCATGTGTCAGGGCACACTGAACCACGGTCTGCAGACAGGTAGTTTGCTGTTGTGATGAAAGGCCTACATGTCTTTTGTGACTCTGCTGTTGACCACTGTGCTTATAGAATATTGGGATATTTTGCAGACACCAAAAACCTGTGAAAACTTCATCAAGCTCTGCAAGAAACAGTATTATGATGGCACCATCTTTCATAGGTCCATCAGGAACTTTGTGGTGAGTGGAACAAGTTGGTGCTGCCCATAGATGCTTGGTGACATGGGTGACCCATGAACCAAGTGGGCTTGTGCATGCCCTGTCCCTGACACCTGGTTCAGGCTATGTGTGGCCAGGGTAGGGTCTTTGGGTGTATCTTGTGCCAGGGATCCTATAGATGACCCTAGATTGCTTGCCCACAAGACCTGGGGTTGGAGAGGAGGTCCCTGTCCCTCAGTGCAGCACATGCCATTGGGCAGCCTTTCTGGTTAGTCGGCAGAGGGAGCAGTGGGTGATCAGCTGCATCAGAGCCAGCGACCTCACTGGGTTTTGTTTCTGCAGATCCAGGGCGGTGACCCCACAGGTACAGGCACAGGTAGGTAATGCATGTGGCTGTACTATGGGGCCTGGTGGGGAGTTGGGCCTGAAGAGCTCTGGATGTGGAATCTCAGATTTGGGGGTGGCTTGCAACACAGTGCCTGTCCTTCTGGGCCACCTTGGGCATGCCTTTTAGTTTTCCCACATTCCTACCATAACAAGGCAGAGGAGGTGTGAGGTTTGGTCATGCCCTCCTGTCATATAATAAGGTGGCCCCATGGCTCCTATAGGGCATAATAACATTTTCCCCAAGCTTTCAGCTACATGGGCCAACTATGACTTCCACCCACATGTTTGAATGATGCTTGTAGCTTTGGCCTTGTAGCCCCTGGCCCACAAGGGTGATGAAGGTGCTAGGATCCAGGGGTCATACAGAGGGGTGCCCCAGGGGCTGGGTCTTTCTCTGATGCTCCTGGAGTAGGTTCTGGCTGATCACTGACTGTGCTCTTCTGTTCCAGGTGGAGAGTCCTACTGGGGCAAGCCTTTCAAAGATGAGTTCCGCCCCAACCTCTCCCACACAGGCCGTGGGGTGCTCAGCATGGCCAACTCGGGGCCCAACACCAACAAGTCTCAGTTGTGAGTCCAGGTTCAGCTGTTCTTGCTCGGCTGCTGGGGTGGTTTTCAGAGTGCCTGGAGTGCTCCCTAAAAGTTGTGCTGTGTCCAGGTCAAGTGGACACAAGGTAGTACACAGCCAGATCGAGCAGCAGCCCTCCAGGAAAAGAGCCAAGCCAGCTGGTAGAACTGCGTTCCTCTCGGGGTATAACAGGCAGAACCAGGATGTGTGGGGGCCAGGTGCCATGCAGGGTTACTGGTCCAGTGCTTTGGGAGGAGGGATTCTGAGGACAAGTGGCCAGGGAGAGGTGCTCGGAACAAGACCCAATGTGTGGGTAGTGGTGGGTGGCAAGGCTCTTGAATGTCTGGTCTCCTGTTTTGGAATAGTTGTGTATTCTTCATCTAAGAATATGGCTTAACTCTCCCGAAGGTGCGTGCGTGCGTGCGTGCGTGCGTGTGTGTATATACACACATACATACATACACTTTTTTTTCTTTTTGTGCTGTGGTGTGAACCTAGGGCTTTGTGTGTGCTAAATATATGTTCTACCATTGAAAATGGTCTCCAGCCTGGGTATATCTTTTATCTTTGAGTATAGTTTTTTTCTTTTTTAAAACTTATTTTATTTTGAGACAGGGCTTCATTAAGTAGTCCTGGCTCTTGTGGAACTGTGTAGACCAGGCTGGCTTTGAACCTTAACCTCTGAACCATCTCTCCAGCCCCATTTGACAGCATTTTTTTTTTGTCAGCATTTCCTTACCGTCTTTTCAAAATCTAAATATTTCCGTTGCATTTTTGTTTTCCCTTTTGCTATTTTTTACTTCCCTGTTATTTTCTTCAGGTTTATTTCATTCTTTTTCTAGCTTCCTTTATTATGTTAGAAATTCACAAGATCTCGCTGGTGGTGGCACACACCTGTGAGGTGGATGCAGTAGGATCAATTCAGTCATGCGTGGTGCCATAAGCGAGTCCTTGTTCCAATGGCAGCACTGTGTGTGGGTGTGGGCTCGATGTCTCTGAGACTGCCTGGTGGCCTCAGGGGTGCCCTTGCTGGGCAATGCATGTTCACTGCAGCTTGCAGATTCTCTCTGTGGCTCGCTGAGGGTCTGTGTGGACTGTCAGAATGAGGCTTGTATCCTGTTGTCACAGTAGGACCTAGTCCACCTATGACTTTGTGTAGGGACCTAACTCCTGCACTGCAACCCATCCCATACATTTCCTGTTTTCTGTTGTATTTATTTAGAGGTCAGGTCACACTGTACCCAGGCTGGTCTCGAGCTCAGGCGCCTGTGCTAGGGTTGCAGGTGTGAGTCCCCTCACCCATCTGTGCTTTCCTCCTTTTGTCTGATGTCTTCCAGTGTTCTGCTATCACCCATTTAGTCTTCAGTCTAGGACTTCCTCCAGATAGCACATACCTGGCCTGTTTACTTCACAGTGGTAGGGCTCCCCTAACCACTGCCTTCCTGCAAATAATTTGATAGTTAGCTCAAGCCTCCAGTTTCTCCTACTTGGCTCATGGGATTTTGGCAGCCACGCTCTGGGTTATCTCCAGGGGTCTGGATTTACCTGGGAAAGGCAGGTAGCTTCTACAGAGGAACTAGAGCATGGTGGGTGGCCAGCCTGCTGCCTTCCTGATCTCCCTGTGCTTTCCCCAGCTTCATCACGTTGCGCTCCTGTGCTTACCTGGATAAGAAGCACACCATCTTTGGACGGTAAGAGTGGACGCTGTGCATGTTTGCAGCGCGGTGTGGGCCTCACTGCCTTTCCCTAGACCGGGGCATTCCCACACTGTCCCCGCCAAGGACTGGCTGTTTCTGGGGAAAGGCTGGCTCTCCTGTGGAGCCAAGGACACAGACAGTCCTGGGCGCTCTAGCTCCTCTTCCCTCTCAGGAGCCTTTTTGGATGTCTGAAGCACATTCTCCTTTCTTCTCAGCCCCTAGTGTGAGGGTCGGCAGATTTTCCCACAAAGGACAGTCTGTGCCGATGATTCAATTGTAGAGTTATAGGGGTTACGTAGAGTTAGAGTACAAAGTATTATTAGTTCCTGGCCAGCCTCAGTTACTCATACTTGGGTAAGACCCTGCCTTAATAAAGAGGGGAAAACAAAGTATGGAAATAAGGACTGGGATTTTGTCCAAGGTAGGCCTTTAGTCAGCAAACCTGGCTGGGTGTGGTCGCTGCCCCCTTCTCTGCTGTGGCTCATCCTGTCCTGCCTGGTGACTAGTCTGCCAGTCCTTCTCTTGGTATATTTTGACTCTGCCATGGATGGTACTCTGCTCAGGGTACACAAAGACCCAGCTCTGTCTCTCTACTACAGGGTTGTTGGGGGTTTTGACACACTGACAGCTATGGAGAATGTGGAGAGTGACCCTAAAACTGACCGTCCCAAGGTATGTACCTTGGAGAACAGAGGACCACTGCCTACTGGGTGCTGGCTGGGGAAGTCTGCTGCCTGCTCACAGAGCCTTTCTGCCACCAGGAGGAAATACGCATATGTGCAACCACGGTGTTTGTGGACCCCTATGAGGAGGCTGATGCCCAGGTAAGAAAGGTGCCAGGCAAGTCATGTTGTTGGTTGGGAGCAAGAGGACACACCCTGAGGCAAGACCCCACTCTGGGACTCTGCTTCAGACAGTTTTGCTACCCCCAGATTGCCCAGGAGAGGAAGAAGACACAGCAGCAAGTGGATCCAGAGGCCAAGGTCAAGACGAGCCAGCCCCAGCCTGGAAACCAGGGCCCCCAGACATATCGCCAGGGGGTGGGCAAGTACATCAACCCAGCAGCCACGTGAGTGTGCTTGATGGTGACCTCTCTCCTGTCTCTGGATGCTGGGACATCTTTTCACAGTGATCCTAGGGGGTGATACCACAGGCCGACCAGGTGATGGTAGCACACGCCTTTAATCCCAGCACTTGGGAGGCAGAGGCAGGTGGGTCTCTGTGAGTTCAAGGCCAGCCTGGTCTACAGAGTGAGTTTCAGGATAGGCTCCAAAGTTACACAGACAAACCCTGTCTTGAAAAACCAAACCAAATCAAACCCACAGGTAAGACCTAGGTAAGGGTCTAGAAAGGCCCTGTGCAGGCCAGGATGCTATAGTGGGAGCAGCACTTTGTAAAGGACGCCTCTGAAGGGAAAGCTACCTATGTGTGGAGCTTCCTCAGAGGGCTAAGCATGGGCGCCTGGCTCTTCTGTGGCAACTGGAGTAGTTTTCTTTGTGTCTCAGGAAGCGAGCAGCAGAGGAAGAACCATCAACCAGCACAGCTGTCCCCATGGCCAAGAAGAAGCCCAGCCGGGGCTTTGGGGACTTCAGCTCCTGGTAGCGGCAGGCTGGTCTCATGGATCCTGGTAGGGTACATGGTTGTGGGCTTCAGTCTCTGAGCTGTCTGTCCTTGTCAAATTTGGCTCTGAGCCAATAAACATATTGCCTATGACTGGGTCCAGTTTTGGCCCCTGGGACTCCTGGCCTCTCGATCCCTCGTCTGGTGCCAATGGACCTGTCTTGGGTTAGCGAGGAAGGCCGTGTCCTTTACCCCCCCACCCCAGCCATCTCTGCCTCAGGATGGCTATGTGCTCACTCAGCACAGTTCCCTGGCTAGTGCCACCACCAGTAGATTCTCTAAAAAATGCAGATGCTCAAGGAGCCGCTGTCATCCCAGCATTCGGAATGCCAAGGCAGGGAGGGTGAGTGCTTAGGGCTAACCTGGGCTACAAAGGGAGACTCTCTCAAAAGAAATTTAGATATGGAGATTGAGACTGGTTCTCAGACCCTGGTTTGGATCCTGAGGCGGAGTTTGCACTCCCAGGCTGACAAGATCTTGTGAGCTTCCTTCTGTTGACAGCACTTCCGTAAGCACTCCACTGCTTGCCTGGGGCAGGCATGCTTGACGTCCTGTCTGCTCTTTCTGCATCAGCCCTACCTTGGTGAGCCCAGTCAATAGTTTGTGCTGTGATTTAGCACAAGGTCCCCCAGAAAGAGGTGGCCTCCCTGCTGATTCCTTTCTACTGACAGTCACCAACTGTCAGTACCCTTAGCTGTCCTGAAACTCACTATGTAAGGTCAGGCTGGCCTTGAACTCAGACCCACCTGTTTCTACCTCCCCAAGTGCTGGAATTTGTGCGCCAAGCCTGGTTTACCAACTCCTTCTGATTCCAGGGCAGTCTCTTGATCCTGAAAATGATTTTACGGCTTGGCTTTAATCCCAGCACTCAGGAGGCAGAGACAGGCGATCTCTGTGAGTCCAAGGCCAGCCTGGTCCACAGAACGAGTTACAGGACAGCCATAGCTATTATATAGAGAAACCCTGCCCCAAAAAACCAAAAGAGAAAAGGCCCTTGGCATTGGCTCTTCTGTGTCCGAACAGCTTCTAGCTGCTGTTTGTCAGGACTTTGCCTTCTATCCTGAACCTGTGCTGACTTCCAGCTTTCCCCAGCTGCCCCTTCAGAAGTGTGGGCAGACTGTGTCCTCTGAGGCACTGACATGTCATGTCATGGCGTACATTCTCTGGAGGCACTGACATGTCGTGTCATGGCGTACATTCTCTGGAGGTACTGTCATGTCGTATCATGGCGTACATTCTCTGGAGGCACTGACATGTCATGTCATGGCGTACATTCTCTGGAGGCACTGACATGTCATGTCATGGCGTACATTCTCTGGAGGCACTGTCATGTCATGGCGTACATCCTCTGACACTCATTAGTTGATGTTCAGCCTGCCTACGGCTCCCGTGTTGTCCTTGGGTCACCATTGTTTAGAGGGTGCCACATTAAATTGTAACTTAGGCTTGATTCTTGGTTTTTTGGCTTTTTTTTCTTATCTTGGCCAAAAGCTTGTGCCCACAAAAATCGCTAAAGTTCTTGAGAATGTAGCCTTGTACTTCTTTTCATTTCTGATGTTAAAACCACAGCCCAAGCCTTCTGTATTTCTGGGAGGTGGACAGTCTGTCCTGCCTCACTACCTGCCTCCCCTCATCCACTTCCAGTTGCTGTTGCATGGTCTCAGGGCATGAGCGCTGCTCATCACTGGCTCTTCTTGGGGCGAGAATGTGGTCTGTTCCCTGCTCACAGGCCAGCTACACTCTCCAGCTCCGCCCACTAAACCATGCACCTGTGGTGTCACTTCAGGTCCCGACTCCCTGGTGTCCTTCTACCCTGCCTTCCTCTGCCCTTTCAAGATCCTCTCTTGACTCCTCTGCTATAGGCAAGCCGATACGTCACAATTATGACGGGTCACGAAGCGGGGACCAGATACAGTGACACACCTGTAGTCTTAGGAAGCGGAGGAAGGAGGATCATTGTACATTCTAAGCCAGTTAAGGCCACACAGCAAGATCCTGTCCCCTAAAATAAAAACAAAAGCGGGGCAGATGGTGGGACCTTGTCTGAAAGAAAGAAAAGCGCAACAGCCCAGGGCTGCAGAGCAGGGCTCTGTGCGACAGAGGTTAGTGCCTGACTGTTTTCTCACACTTTCCTCAGGCCACACCCCGGGAGCCTGGGTCCTCACGGGCTCTGCAGCCCTGACCATCCTTTGCTCCCAGTGGATGCTGCAGAAGCGTGGTCATCCCTCTGCAGAGAGGCCTCACCTCCAGACGGCAAGCACGCTGCAGACCTTGCTGTCTGACGTCGGCATCTTTGGCCAGGCGACGGGGAGCCAAGGGTGCTGTGTATGCTTGAGCTTGGTGGCCCTGCTACTCATGGCGAGCTCCCAGCTGCGTCCAGTCACTGTCCGGTCAGCCTTACCCAGCAGCCCACTCTTGTCCTCCGGGAGAGAGGACAGGACCCACCAGGGCTTACACTTCTACAGGTTGTATAGAGCTTAAATGGCAGCTTTTTAGACAGTAATGACACTTGGATTTTGAAAACTGCCTCATGAGGTCATCAGAAAATAAAGGACTTTTTTAAAGGAAAAAACCTCTCATTTCTGTTCTTTTCAGATATCCAGCAGATGCCATCAAGAATAAACATTAAGGTATAAAAATACTATGTCTATGCTAACAAGACAGCAACAAAATAAACCACATTTCTAAAGCAGAGTGGCGTTTATGACCCAGCACCACCTCCCACTGTTGTAAGAGTCACAGAATGATGCTGTTTGGAAAGTGGCGGTTTAGCAGCTCACCAGCACATCTGGTTGTGGTCTTGCATCGCTTCCCCTGCAGCCAGCTCGTGGTCAGTTCTTTTGATTTAAAAAGTTTATATTTCACAGAAGGCCAACACAAAATCCAAAAAACTCCATAAAAGTTTTGTTGGTATCCATTATCCCCCCCATACAAAATAAGTCATAAAGAGTACTAGCAAAAACTTTCCAATCAATGCTATCACAAAAGACAATACAAAGTGCTCAAGTAGAAGGGCAGAAAGCTTGCCCAGAACATAAAAAAAGCTGTAAATATAATCTTAGTATATACAGAAACTGGTCAGAAATCCTAGGTTCTTCAAGTGAAGCATGAATATATTCAGGGTGCTCTCACGTTCCCATCTGATGGTGACATCTGGTCTCCCAAACCTCAGCTACCAAGTTCCCACTTGTAAGAGTACTGAAACTAACCAGGGTGCTGTGTCCACTATGAGCAGACTGCTGATGAGTGTTCATTCTAGACAAGGATGGAGCCTGGGCCCTGCTAGATTTCACTCGGACTAGCTGCCTGTGCTCCATTTCACTGGTTACCTTTACTGGTGGTGTAACCTTTGGGTCAACCTTAGTCTGGAGGGAACCATAGTCAGAGAGAAAGAAGCAGCTTCGACCAGGACCAGGCATAGAGGCTCACAGGCCGTGCAAACATGTTTTCTGCTGCCCAGGCATTTCTTGTATTCCTAGGCTTTCAATCTTGGGCAAAGAGATGGTGCCAAAATGTCAGCTTTGGAGTGAGCAGGGCGCTAGAGCAGCTGAATGAAGTCCCTGTGCTGGCGAGAGGATCTGGGTTTAGAAGGTTTGGGGCTGCGAGCCCAGAGGACTAGACGCTGCTCTTAGACTAAGCACCCCAGGCAGCAGCTGGGGCTGAGCGCTTTTCCTGGCATGCTGCTTTCCCAGCTCCTGGGCGCTCAGCCTTCCTAGACCTTCCTGCTCTTTTGCCCTGTGTTTGGTACAAGTTGAAATACAAAACTTATCTGGGAATGGTTCTGTCCTCTATCCTCTGCTAACTGGTCACTCCCGTTGATGCGTGGAGGATTACAGGTTGTGACTTAAAAGTCTGTGAGACGCAGGGCTTGGGAAGTGGCCAGATCCCTCCCTGTCAGGTCATGAGGTGATCCCAGGCAGGAAAGGCAGCTCCCACACTAAGATAACTCTTCTTTTATCATGGAAAATCTCAAGTTCAGAAGTTTTTCTGTGCTGGCTCTGGCCTCTGTGCATAACTATTTCAAGTACATCCAGGGGATAGTGTGGCCCCCAGCTGCTGCTCTGACAGGGACCAGCCCCACATACGAGCTGCTGTGACACTGAGGGGTCGCCTCAGTGGCCTGGGATAGAATGCTTGGCCACCAGTCACCTCTTTCTCCATAAGGAAATGGGAATGTAGCTCTTAGCTTAAATAAAGCTCACTAAATGCTTTCTTCCTTAGCTTCTCTAAGATATCACCAGTGGCTGGTTTCTGTTTTTGAAGCCATATGCTCTGCATGTAAGTCTGTTGGCTACTTCGGAAGACTCTTCAGAATGAGACCCTGCTTCTGTGCAGTAGGGGCTTGGGTTTGGTGGAAACCCAGGCAGACTATGTTGAAGGCGTGCGGAGTTATTAACTAGGCAGGTGAGTCAGCGTTGCTTAATTCTTTCTCTAGAATGTGAGAAGTTAGAAAAAGAATGCCAACTTCCAGAAACAACAGTGTACACGAAGGGGCTCAGATGGGGGCCCCTTACCCAGGAACAGTCTAGAGAGGTCTTCAAGTGTTGAGCTGGGCTGGCCTGTGAGGTTAAAGTTCCAGAAGTATTGCCACCAGAAGCTAGGTCTTCGTCACACTTAGCATTGATAAAATGTATTCAGACAGGAGCGGGGCTTCGCTCTACTCCCAGCCATTGTCTTTGATCATGTGGGCAAGTTCAATAATAAATTTTCCTTCTTTGTATTTCTGACTGCTCTCAAAGGCATGTTCCTTGAGGGGAAAGTAGAAAGAAGGTTTCAGGACACACTCTGTTTCATTTTCTCGCTCTATTACACTCTTGGTAAATGGGAGTTTGGAGTATCATCTATGCTCAGACATTCTTTGAACTGTGCACTGACCTAGGCCCAGGAGGATCCATGGGTCAGTACAGAGTGATACTGAATGGCTCATTGCACTTATGAGCAGTGTTAGCTCAGGTCTGCTCCTGAGGCTGGGACGCAGCTCAGTACGCTGCTTAGTGTGCCTGTGGCGCTGGGCTCCACCCTCAGCATGACAGACACACCACTCACTGGCACTGATTGTATATGGGTGTTTCAGGAGACGTGAAGGAGGGTCATGAGAACAGTCAATGGCACACAGGTGAGGCTGGGTCGTGTGTGTGTGTGTGTGTGTAGGCCAGAGGTTGTGTTTTGATTGTCCACCTTTTTTTGCCTCCAAGATACTGTTTCTCTGTATATCAGCCCTAGCTGTCCTGGAACTAGCTTTCCTACACCAGGCTGGCCTTGAATTCACAGAGATCTGCCTCAGCAAATTAAGCAGAGATTGGGGAGACACTGGACATCAGCCTCTGGCTTCCAGGTGTATACATGGGAACATGCATACAGAAGTGTGCACATCACACACAGGAACATGCATGCAGAAGTGTGTACATCACACACACACACGGACTATGCATACAAAAGATTACAGTGTCTCTCACACACATAAGAACATGCATACAGAAGTGTGCACATCACACATCGGAACATGCATACTGAAGTCTGCAACTGGCACACACATGGGAAATGCAAACAGAAGTGTGTACATCACGGGAACACACATAGAAGTCTGTAGCCGTCACACATACATGGGAACATACATATAGAAGTATGCACGTCACACACAGGAATATGCATACAAAAGACTACAGTGTCTTAAATACATGGGAACATGCATACAGAAGTGTGCATGTCACACATAGGAACGTGCATAGTGAAGTCTGCAACTGGCACACACATGGGAACATGCAAACAAGTGTGCAACCGTCTCACACAGGAACATGCATACAGAAGTGTGAACTTCACACATACAGGAATACGCATACAGAAGTGTACGCTTTACATACACAGAACATGCATACAGAAGTGTGCATTTCACACACAGATGCAAACAAACAAACAAACCACAAATATGTCTCTGGAGTTACAGGCAGGATGCAGCATCACAAGGTGGCTTCTATTGGGGGATAAGCTAAGGCAGAGGCAGACGTTAAAGAGCTGACCAGAACATGTCTAGTGGCTCCTGAGACAAAGGCGGCAGCAGACAGTGTTGCAGTAGAGGGGCAGTGCTCAGAGTCCAGGGTTGGAAATGCAAGGCCAACAGCAACAAGCCTGTCAGTTCTGATAACCAATCAATTCATGTGTGGAGAGAAGCTGGAGAGAGGGAGGCTGGCAACCCTCGCTCGGGATCTGAGAAAGCAGGATCTTGGGAGGAGAACCTGGGGATTGCCAGGCCCTGTACTCAACACAGGCACACGGTGTGCTCCGTCCTGCATAGTTCGAAGGAACGCTGGGAGCCTGCAATCCTTGTGTTTGTTTTGAGACAGGATCCTGTCTCTCAGGAACTGATCCACATGCCTCCACCTCCTGAGTGCCTGCTGCCTTTGTGTGTGCACGCGCGTGTGTGTGCGTGCGTGTGTTTGTGTGTGCGTGCGTGTGTTTGTGTGTGCGTATGTGTCTTTGTGTGCATGCGCTGTGGCACTCAAGTTGCAAGAGCTGGTTCTCTCTTCCTACCATGTGGATCCAGGGGTCAGACCCAGGCTGTCTGTCAGGCTTGGTGACAAGCGCTGTTACCCACTGAGCCATGGCTCTGTGACATTTTATGAAGTTGTGGGGATAGAAGGCTTTTTGCATACCTTTGAAGCACTATGAGCTAAGCTACGTCTCCATGAGAACCCACAGTGTCTGACTGATGTTACCATCCCTCTCAGGCCCTGGTACTCACGTATTTCCACCCGAGCGTAGTCTTGCAATTCTCACAGTAGATGTCGGCCACTGCATGCAGCCCGGTCAGAAGGACTCTCTCTTCAGCAGGACCACAGCCCACGTTCACCCTGTCAAGACGCAGGGTGACTATGCTGGAGGTCCCCTTGCCCAGTTCCCTTTCCCTTCCCCCACATCAAGTGCACCAGAACAGAATCTCTACACCATCACAGGTGTTTCAGCTCTACCACCCCCACTTTAACAAGAGGGAATGAATTTTTTTCTTTATGGTGTTGGGGATCAAACCTAGGGCCTCACAGGTGCTAAGCAAGCATTCCACTGCTGAGCCACCCCTAACCCACCCAGAGCATCCTAAAGGGTCAGGCTTCGAGGCTGAACTCTCAGGCACAACTGTGGTTTCCAAAGCACAGATGCAGGGGCCCAGATTCCTCAGAGATGATGAAGGCACTGACGGGTGCAGCTCAGTTACAAAGCCCACTCTCACTGAGCGGCCAAGGAAGGGCCAGACACACACGTATACACATGTGCACACACACACACACATGCACACGAGCGAGCGACAACACGTACTCACATGGAGTTGAAGACACACATAGACACGCATGCACACACGCACACGGACACATGTGCGACAACACGTACTCACACGGAGTTGAAGAGGTAGGCTCGCCCCTGACTGCCCTGGAAGGACTGCAAAGAAGAAGAAGGTGTTAGCAGGGGGCAGGCAGGACACCAGAAGCTCTGCTTTCTGGGATGTTGGAGGAGCAGGTGCAGTCACTTAGCTCAGGCCACAGTCACCCCACAGTGCAGTTCCTGAACACAGCTACAAAACACAAGCTCAAGCTCCTTTCTTTCTCTCTCTCTCTCTCTCTCTCTCTCTCTCTCTCTCTCTCTCTCTCTCTCTCTCTCTCGTTGTTGTTTTGCTTTGTTTTTTGAGACATGGTTTCTCTGTGTAGCCCTGGCTGTCCTGGAACTTGCTCTGTAGACCAGGCTGGCCTTGAACTCAGAGATCCACCTGCCCCTGCCTCCTGAGGGCTGGGATAAAGGTGTGCGCCAACACCACCACCAGCACCAATTTCAAAAGACAATTCTGTATCTAGACTTCATCAGAAAGGTTGGAGTATCACTGTGCAATTGTCAAGGGCTGGACACTGGGACTCCCTGCAGCCCCGGTTACAGAGGCTTAGGAGAAATGGTTCAGCTTGGGTTTCAAGGTTGGCCTGGGCAACAGTTAGAAGAGAAAGTCATAGCTAATAGCTTTGGTAGGTCTGCCAGCCTACATGACTGCACCCTGGGGCTCTAAGGCCAGGTCCACAGATAAACATGCTCTTTTCTCATCTCTTTGTTTAAGGAGTGTGTGTGTGTGTGTGTGTGTGTGTGTGTGTGTGTGTGTGTGTGGCATACGTGCACGTGCCAGAGGATGCATACCATGTGCATGAATGAGCCCTTGGAAGTCAGAAGAGGGTATCCGATCATCTGGAACTGGAGCTGAAGGAAGTTGTGAGCTGCCATGCTGGCTGGTGCTGGGAACCCACCTGAGGCCTGCAGAGGACTGAGCGTGGTCGTAACTGCTGAGCTGTCTCTCCAGCCTCCTTCTCACCCCTCCCAACACAGTCCTGACACCTTACTGTCTTCATGTAGTAGAAAGCAAGGGGAAAATTCTGTACTTTTCCAGTGGCATTAAAGAAAAAAAAAGTCATGGCCTGAGCTCAGCATGCCTGTCTGTAATTCCGGCCCTTTGGAGCAGAGGCAGGATGGCCAGCACAGGTTTAAGGCAAGCATGGCTCACATTGTGAGTTCCAAGCCAGCCAGGGCTACGTGGCTGGACCCTGTCTCAGAAAAACAGAAAACAAAGTCACGTCCTGTGCCTGGTATGGTGGTCTGTGCCTGTAGCTCAGCCACTTGGGTACATTAAGGCCCAGCACAGTGAAGTCCACCTACAGATGAGTGGGGGGGTCGCTGAAGAGATGGCTCAGCAGTTAAGAGCACGTAACTGCTCTTGCAAAGGGCCTGAGCTGGGTTCCCAGCACCCACTTTGGGCTGCTCACAACCCTGCAGCTCCAGCCCCAGGGGATCCAATACCTCTGACCTCTGAGGACACCATACTTAGATACACCACATTCCCAAACAGACACACATTTAAATTTGGAAAGATGTTAAAAGCCAAGCATGGGGTTGGAGAGATGGCACAGCAGTTAAAAGCACTTGTGGCTCTGGTAGACGGACTGGGTTTGAATCCCAGCACCCAAATGGTGGCTCACAACCATCTGTAACTCCAGTCTCAGGGGATTCAGTGCCCTTTCTGACCCTCAGCGGGCACCAGGCAAAACACTCATCCTTGTAATACCTTTGAAGACAAGCCAGGCAGGGGTACTGCACATCTTTAATCCCAGCACTCAGGAGGCCTACAGAGCCAGTTCTAGGACAGCCAGGGCTACACAAAGAAACCCTGTTTCAACTCCTTCCCCCGCAAACAAAAGTTGAGCGTGACTGCATGCTCCTGTGACCTCGGTGCTGGGGAGGAGACAAGTGGGTGGTCCCTGGGGCTTGCGGGATCTGAGGGTCATAGGACGCCTCACGATGCTGAGCTCTACACAAGGACTCTGCCACTGAGCTATGTCCCAGCCCACCCAGACAGGTTTTGATTTTAAAATATGGATTTCAGTCAGGCATAGTGGTGAATATCTTTAATCCCACTTGGGAGACAGAGCAGCAGGTGAATCTGAATTTGAGGCCAGCCTGGTCTACAGAGTGAATTCCAGGACAGTAAGGGCTACACAGAGAAAATAAATAAATAAATAAAAATAAATAAAATATAGGTTTCAAGTTTATCCATATATACATATATATGTATATATATATGTATACCTATATATGTATTGTATACACACACACACACACACACACACACATTTCAGGAGTATCCCCTAAAGCAGTTTTCTAGGACCAAGAATATTATTCTGTGTTCCTTTTCAGTTTAGCCAACCCTCACCCTAGACTTTTGACACACCCCTTAGCCTCTTTCCAAGCCCTCCGCTTTCCACAGGGCTTTCCTCAGTGACAGAGAAGTTTATGAAGGGCATGTGGAGAGCGATGCCTCAGGGGACTTCCTGTAGCACAAGTCATCTGGGTGAACGGAGACGTGAGCACACCCGGGAGTTAACAGTGTGGAGGGCCAGATGTGCTGGCACACGCCTTTAATCCCAGCACTCGGGAGACAGCCTGGGCTGAGAGCATCTTTTCGTCAAAGGGAGGCACTTTTGAGGACCAGCGGGTTCCTTGTTAAATGACAAAAATGGACTGGTAACCTCGCATGGAGGCGGCTCTAGTTTCCACCTGCTGGAATCTACTCTCACGGTGTGTGCCCCTCGGCTTCACTAAGCCCTAAGCAGAGAGACCACTGAGAGAGTGAGCCACGGCTGTGGCTGCCAGGTGAGGGAACCCTGAGGAAGGAAGTTAGGTCACCACAGGCAGACCTCGGAGCTTACTGGAATACTGGTCCCTTCCTCTGTGCTTTCCACCCTCCTCTGCCCCGTGCTCCAACCGTGGGAGGGACAAGGGACACCTGGCCTCGCACAGAAATCTCTGAAGTCATCAACAGGTATGCTTTTTTCTTGACTGAGCTGATTTTCGTAGGTATCTTGTTACAGGGTCACGAGACTAAAGTCACCACCAGCAGCTGATGAGGTTCAGACTTCTTGGCAGTCTGTGTACCTTTAAGGATTTCATTTGTGGCCTCTTCCAACTTGAAATGCATATCTGATGCAATGGGTAAGTTTTGTGTCCCTTCCCAGGATGGATACGCCCGGCATGCTGCAGAAAAATGGCCTGTGGTGTCTGACTCGCACTGCTGGCTCGAGGGACTGATCGTGGTGAATAGCAGTTGTCACCAGCTCACCAAAGCCATGTCCTTCCCAACCAGTTCTGCCTGTTACCTTATGGCTTTTCTCCCCTTTTGAGGCAGGGTCTCACTTTGTAGGCCAGGCTGGCCTTGAACTCAGAGACCATCTTGCCTCTGGCTCCCCATTGCTAGGATTAAAGGTGTGTGCAAGCCTTGTTCCCTCAGTTTTGAATCCAGATCACTTGCCTTGGAGATGAGCTCATCATGATTGGCCAGATGGGCCCTGCAGTGGATACAGCTGTAGGTTCTGTGACAATGTGGCAGATAAGCTTGGAAAGTTTTGGACTTGGTCATTTTCACCATGTCTGCTGGGCGCTCGTCCCTCTGCTCTGGGCCAGCACTGGCGGAACTATGGCTCTGTCCGACTCTCTGACAGAAGAAACACTGGAACATACACATAAGAGCCGTTGCTGGTCTGGAGGGCGTGTGGTGGTGTCCACACACTGGGGCCAGAGAAAAACAGTGCGACCTGCAAACAAATCAGATAGGTGAGGAGGTGCGTTAGGGCTCGGGTGGTGGGAGCGGGGAGCAGGCCTGGCCGCGTAAGCTCTATCTCAAGGCCAGGGTCTTATGCATAGGAAGCACAAGCTGGTCGCTAGGCTGCATCCTCCGCTCAGCATCTCTTTTGTCTTGAGGTTTTGCTTTTTTCAAGCAGGGTCTCTCTGTAGCCCAGGCTGCCTCAGTCTCTTCTGAGAGTCCAGCTAATATGTTGCAAGCCTGCTGTTTGAGTAGTGAAGGCAGGCACATTGTGTGTCTGCACAAAACAGCTGGGGAGTTGGCCGCAATGTGCCAAGTAATCCTGGTTTTACTTGACAGTATGGTCATTGCCAGTTCTTTGTACAGGTGGATGTGCAGTGTATGCGTGTGCATGTCTGGGGGGGGCATGTGCTGGGTATCAGCCATTCTCCCCCTATTCTGAAGAAACCTCCCACTATTTGTGTGTGCACGTGTACATGAGTGTGTGCACATGAACATGAGGTCAGTTCTCTCCTTCCACTGTAGTTCTAAGGACTCAACACAGGTTGCCAAGACTGTGCGGCAAGTGCTTTTAGTTGCCAAGTCACCTTAGGGACTCGGGCTTGGCTGGCCTGGCAGCTCTGGGGATCCTTTCTCTGCTTCCCCAATACAGGCATCTGCTGCCATACCCAGCTTTTCATGTGAGCTCTAGGGGTTTGAACTCAGGCCTTCACACTCATGCAAAAGCCGTTTATTCATTCAGCCATCTCTCTACATTCTCTTCTGGCTTGACCTTGTGTGTGTCCTCCTCACGCCTGCACACCCAGAGCCCCTTCCTCACGTGCCAATCGTAGCTGCTAATATTAACTCACGGTGCACACATTTCCCACACTATTTTAAATATCTGTACATGTACGATTTCAGAATGGCTCAGAAAAGCTGAGTTGCAGAATTCAGAAGCAGAGAACTCACAGGCATAAAGAAAGGTCTGGCCTGGTAAGGTAGTGCACACCTTTAATCTCAGCACGCAGGAGTCAGAAGCAGGAGGATCTTTTGAGTTTGAGGCCAGCCTGGTCTACAGATTGAGCTCCAGGGCAGTCAGGGCTACTTAGTGAGACCCTGTCTTGAAAAACAAAGAGAAAAGTCTATAGCGACCAGACCAGCCTTACAATCACGCGTGTAGACCTGTCCAGGTGCAAGCTTGTCACAGGTCGGTCTGGGCTACAGGCTGTACCAATCACCAGAGGCAGGAGACACTGCACTGGAACTGGGGCTCTGGGGTCCTCGAGCTGTACGCCAAGTGACCAAAGGAGTCAGCGTGTCTGCCACACCCCCGCCTCCAGGGTTCCTTTTCTACGGCCACAAGTAGGTTTTGCCTGGTGTGACTGACAAGCCCCCGGGTCTGGTGTTGCTGGTATGTTTGGTCTGGTCACTGGTCGCGGTTTATTAGTACAAACGAGCTATCGGTCTGCGCCTCCCACGGTGCTGGCAGACGGCACCTGCATAGGCAGAGGCTGCAGTTAGATGGAGCAGCTGAGGCCCACAGTGTTGATGAGAGGGCGGAGAAGCACACAACACAGGAGCCTGAAGCAGGCCCGGCACTCTCCAGCTCATGCTTAGTTACAAGTGGTGAGTGAGCTGCTTTTTTCTTATCTTCGACTTTTTTGATTGAAACAAAAATAGACCCAAACCCGAAGACTCCAGAACTGCCTCCTGTGGCCTGTTTTATATTGCTCCTCAAACTTGACCTTGCTCCCTCTCCCCCTCAGTCCATCAATTCTAGCCACCAGAGCTTAGCCACGGGAGTGGTCTGAGGGGCCATCGATGCCCTTTATTTACTCTGATGACTCTGTGTTCTAAGTAGCTTCCAGCCTGGACCAAGGCCCCTTTCCCGGGTTTCATGGAGTTTCCCATTTTGGTAGCAACTAGCCGCTGCCCAGCAGACACAGAGGGTTATTTTACATGTAAATAATAGAAAGTGGGGAGAAAAACATTTGCTCAAATACATTGTTTGACTGTGGGACTCATGAAGCATCAGCCAAGGCTCTTGAGTGACAGATCCCAGACCCTAAACTGTGGTGTCGGTGCCACAATCACGAGTGACAGACCTGACATTGCTAACACAGACTAAATAATCCTTTTTCTTTCTTTCTTCCTTCCTTCCTTCCTTCCTTCCTTCCTTCCTTCCTTCCTTCCTTCCTTCCTTCCTTTCTTTTTCAAGACAGGGTTTCTCTGTAGCTTTGGAGTCTGTCCTGGAACTCTCTCTGTAGACCAGGCTGTCCTCAAACTCACAGAGATCTTCCTGCCTCTGCCTACTGAGTGCTGGGGCTAAAGGCATGTGTCACCACTGCCTGGCGACATCATTACTTGCCAGTTAAGGAAAGCAGCTCCCCAGACTAGCCAGATGCTGTGTTGCTTCTGCACAGCACTGGAGATGAGAATCAGGGCCTTGCAGATGCTAAGCCAGTGAGCGCCCCTGAGCTGACTTGTATTCCCAGTAATTTTGGGGTGTGTGCAAGTGTGTTTACGTGTAGATGAATGTTCATGTGTATGGGTGTGTGTATATTGAGAGCAGAGGTCAATCAACTGTGTATGTCTTTCTTCAGGAGCCACCCAACTGTTTGTTTTTCCTTAGGTTTATTTTTATTTTATGTGCGTGAGTGTTTGCCTGCATGTGTATCTGTACACTGTGCATGCAGTGCTCGTGGCTGTCAGAAGAGGGCGTCGGTTCCTTTGGAACTGAAGTTACAAATGGCTGTGAGCTGCCGTATCAGTGCTGGGAATCGAGCCCAGGTCCTTTGCGAATAGCAGTCTACACCCCTCCTAGTTGGATTTCAGTACTGTTGTATGTTGCATGTGTATGAGCGTAGGCATGCACAGATCATGACACACATGAAAATGCTATAGGACAACTTTTAGGAGCTGGTTTTCTCCTTCCACGGCAGATTCCACTGTAGCAGTGCTGCAGCTGAAGTGTGTGATCCATCTGGCTTTCCGTAGGTTCCAGAAACTGACTCAGGTTTGCAGGCTTGCACAGCAGAAGTTTTCACCTGCTGAGCCGTCTCACCAGCCCTCGTGTTTGAAACAGGGTCTCTCAGCAGCCTGGAACTTGCCAGTCAGGCTAAGCTGGATGGCCGGCAAGCACAGGGATCTGTGGGTCTCTGTGTCTTTGGTGTTGGGATAGCAGCGTGCGTCCCATGCCCTGGACTCTGAAGACTGGAACGTCAGAATCCAGAATCCAGCAGCTGCACAGGCCACAGCACTCGCAGCAGCCCCTTCTCCTCTCCCAGGCACCGACAGGTATCGACTCACCTAAGTCTCAGGTCAGCAGACTTCCAGGTCATGCGTCTACATCACATCACGGGACATGGATGCCACCATGCAGCCCCCACCCATCCTTCCTGTGCCCTGCCTGGGACTCAGAGCACCTGGCTACAGGTTCTATCCTCAGAGAGCTAAGAGGCCTACTTCTAGCACATGGGCCTGATTCCTCTCAGAGCCCTCCTCCCGCATGCTGTCTGCTCTTGGGTCTGGCACGCTAGAGTCCCCACCGTTTGGTTTTCTACCTACAGTACTAGTAACCTTTCCAGTAAGCTCCTTATGTCCAACAGTCCGGCCAGTGCTCTTCATGCTGAGTCCCCTTGAGCCCACACCCAACATCATTCATTCCCTGCCATTTCCCCTTGAGCGCCGAGTCTTCTTCATGTTGGCCTCAAGTCCGCCAGCCTTTTGCCTCAGCATCCAGAGCACTGGCTGGGATTCAGGCATGCAGCTTTCAGGCCGTTTCCAAATGGTCTTATAAAAAATGCAAAGGAACTGTCGAGAGGCTCAGCGAGTAAGAGAGTGGGAATAAGGTCATCAGGGTGGGCCTGACAGAGGAGACTCCACTTAAATCTGCGGACCACACTGGAAGGCAATCAAAGCCACAGGGACACAGTGTTGACAAGCCAACGCGAGGCCTCAGCAGAAACCAAGCAGCCTCCTACACTGCTAGGGTTCACGCTTCCACAGACAATGCAATGGGTCTTGGAGGCAGGAGAGCATCTAAAGCTCCCCCAGTATGCCTCCCGTCCCAGGCCTACCCAAAACCACTGGGTGACTGTGCCCTTCCCCAGCGCCCCATCTAGACACCACCTAGTTTGGTCCTGGTGTTTCTGTCACGGCAGCTGTGTCCTGTGTATGGTCCCAAGGGATGCCACTGCGCCTTCCAAGCTGTGCTCTGGGTGCAATGCCACGGCCACATGGCTGCTTATGTTCCTTTGGGCGACTGCCACGAGTGCTCACGGCAGCTTGTGGGTTCGCAGCAGCCCTCAGGCTGGTCAGGGCGTAGTGGCACCACGGATGGCTGTCTTTGGTACACAACAGGTGCGTCACTGATCAGCTCGGGAGCAGAGGGGTCAGGACATCTGCATGATGGCGCCAGGGACGCCTAACAGCAGATCAGCCTCTGACACTCCCTATCTGTCTGCCAATACGGCCACATCTGAGTATCTTCCCGTGTCGCAGGTCTAAGACAGCATGTGTCTGGGGCTTTCATTTGCTTCCAGCTGGCCACTCACACGAGACTCTCTGTAAGGTCCAGGTTCTCGTCTGTGACACTGCTCTCCAGGGTCTCCACCTTCACAAGGTGTCATTCACTTCCATTACAGCTGTATTTATACAAGTAAGTGTCTATAACATTCTAAGACAACACGGACAACCTGGCAGCCTGCATGGGGTCCCCTCAGAGGCTCATAGGCTGGTGACCCCACATCACCGAGTCTTAGAGAAGATGGATGGAGGCAGGGAGTTGGCTAGGTTCACAGAAAACATTGTTATCCTCAGTGACCTTGGGCTAACAGGTCACTCCTATCCTGTCTCTGCACTTTCTTGGCCTTGATGCTGTTGATTTCTTCTCCCGCCTCTTTTTCTGCTGGCTGTTGACGCTTTGTCCATTTGTTGGAACATGACCCACTGTGGGACCCAAAACAGACCACAGACAACTCTGTAAGGTGGACATGTCACTGCCTCCTGGGAGACAGAGGCTCTGGAACAAGCTGTGTTTGCCCTGCCTGGTCCACCAAAGCAGAGAGCACAGCCCTAGAAGCATGGAAACCGTAGTAGTTGTTTCTGTGTTACTGAGACAGAAACTACTTCAAGTGGTTCATCCCAACTCACAGTTTCTGAGGGATTTCAGTTCTTTGTGACAGGAAGGGCATGATGGCGGAGCAACTCCTGTCTGGTGGCGGGAGTCTGTGGACCAGGAAGCAGAGAGAGCAAGCCAAAACAAGAAGAGGACACTACCTTCAAAGGCCTACCCTAATCACCCACTTCCTCCAGGTAGACCCCACAACCTTCCAAAGAGCACCACTAGCTGGGGACCCAGTGAACCTGTGGGGACGTTGAGATGCAAACCAACATCCAAATGCCATCATTGCTTCAGAATCAAGCCCAGTGGCTCTGGTAGAGCGGGAGGTCCTGAGTAGGTCCTCCAACGGCCTCTCCTTTGTGTCTGGTACACTACGGACATTTGCTCAGTATAATGCTGGATGCTGCATCTCCCCAAGGCATGCACACTGTGAACTCTGGAAAGCATACCTAGAGAACTGACAAATGAGTGTGTGTGTCATATAAATGTATGTGTACATGTGTGTATATATGTCATATAAATGTGTGTGTATATGTGTGGACATGCAGTAATGAGTTTCAAGTTCTCCAAAAGAAAAACCTCACTAGACTAAAACTAATATAAAACTATTATACTGCAAATTTGCCAGCGTATTGTTGGGGAGACAGCTCAGTCAGTGATGTGCCTTTGCCCTTTACTCTGAAGCAAGAGGGCTTGAGTTCAGAGCCCTAACACCCGTGGTGCGAGGTAATGCCCAGGCATGGCGGTACAGTTCAATGGCAGACCCTGTTTCAAAGCAATGACTAGAAGGCCAGGTGTGGTGGCACACGCCTTTAATTTCAGTACTCCGGAGGCAGAGGCAGGAAGATCACAGTGAGTTTCAGGCCAGCCTGGTCAACAGAGTGAGTTCCAGGACAGCCAAGGCTGATACACAAAGAAACCCTGTCTGGAGAGTAGTGTCTGAGTGTGCAGAGGGCGGGGTTTGGTTCCCAGCACCTATGTCAGGAGGCTCAGAACTGCCTCCAACTCCAGCTCCAGAGGACCCAGCCCCTCTGGCTTCTATAGGCACTGACCACATGAACATACACACATGGGGTTGGAGAGGTGGTTCAGCCTTTCAGGGCACTGGCTGTTCTTCCAGAAGTCCTGAGTTTAATTCCCAGGAACCACATGCTGGCTCACTATCATCTATAGTGGGATCTGGTGCCCTCTTCTGGCCTGCAGGTGTACATGCAGACAGAGCACTCATACATTAAAAAGAGTAAATGAAAAAGAGATAGTTTAATATCAAAAGTCAACTTCCACTGGGCAGTGGTGGCTCATGCCTTTAGTTCCAGCACTCGGGAGGCAGAGGCAGGTGGAGCTCTGTAAGTTCAAGGCCAGCCTGGTCTACAGAGTGAGTTCCAGAATAGGCAGGGCTACACAGAGAAACCTTGTCTCAAAAGAAAAGAAAAGTAAAGCAAAGGAAAGAAAAAGTCAACTTCCAATCTCAAACTATGATCTATCAAATTTGGACCATCAAGAAGTATTAAAAAATGCTAACCAAATAAAACAGTTAAAACTTCTTCTGTCGTTGAATCTAGCCTTTAATGGCATTTTTCTAGCGCGCGCTCTCTCTCTCTCTTCTCTCTCTCTCTCCCTCTCTCTCATAGCAGGCTTTCTATTTAGTTCAAGCTGGCTTTCAACACACTGTCCATCTCTTGTGTCTCTGGGATTTCTGGGGCACCGCTACATCCCACCTGGGCCGTTTCCTTAAAGCAACAATGTGAGGCTAAAACAGGATGACTGACAGACCCTACCGAGGACAGCGGAACCGCAAGTCTCTGCTGAGCATGGCGGTTGTTTTGCCCTGAAAGCATTTGGCAGCACCACGGAGACAGTAACCATAGCACAGCCCCCATTCCACCAGTCAGAAGGCTTCAGGAACTCCCAATAGATGGGTTTTTGCGACAATAAGGCCCTAAGGCACCTGGCAGGGGCAGGTGCAAGCACATAGCTGGTTTGGAGAAAGTCTATGTTTTCCAGTCTCAAGATCCCTGCCAGAAGAACAACATGGCCATGGGCTGGCCAGACAGCTCAGTGGGAAAAGGGACTTGTCACCAGGCATGGTGGTTGGAGGGAACCAGTTCCCGAAGCAGCCCCCTGACCTCCACTTGTGTACCATGACACACCCCAATTCAATAACAAATGTAATCTTAAAAATTAGAAGAGTACAGTAAAAAAACAAACCAACAGGTGGGCTGAGGTATGGCACAGTGTGGTTGAACACTTGTCTAACAGCCCAGGTCTACCCCCACCAAGAAACAGAAGGCTCTCAGGAGAACAAGGCACCAGTGCCAGGGACAGAGGAGACTCGCAGATGCCATGGACACAGGGAAGGACTTCCTGCTCTGCTACAGAGATACATGATTAACAAATGAAGGAAAATGACCTTGCAGATTTAGGAGTTATTATAAATAGCACTAGAAATAAACACCATTAACACAGTGGGGATTGACAGGAATAAGATGAAGAGAGAGTCAGAACTGAAGGTGAGCCAGAGAAATGAGTGATGTAGGAGTTTCCAGAACTGAAGCGTCACTGAACTTAAGTGTCTGGGCTAAAGTCCAAGCAGGAGAAACAAAGATAAAACCGTGACTAGACATAGAACAAGGGAAGGGGGGTATCTGATGCTCAGAAATGCTTCCACAGTAAACTGAAACCCAGACAGTACTTAAGCAGGGTCAACAAGACTTTGAAAACAGCCAGATGTGGTGGCCCGCACACTTAATCCCAGCACTTGGAGGCAGAGACAGGCACAGGCAGATCTGAGCTGGAGGTCAGCCTGGTCTACAGAGTGAGTCCCAGTCCCAGGACTTCCAGGGCTGTTATACAAAGAAACCCTGTCTCAAAAACAACCCTCTCCCCAAAACCCAAAAAACAAACCACAGACACCAAAACAACAACAGTAAAGATTGCCACCAGCTGTTACCCTAGAGCTCCCCATGCAGGGGTCTCGCAGGGAGGGGCTCAAACCCAGCATCCCCCAGAACAGAACCAGTTCACTTCTATAAAGAATCAGGTATACGTTCACGTCTGTAGTTTCAGTATTTTGAGGGTTAAAGCAGGAGGATTCTGAGTTCTGGGCCAGCCTGCACTACCCGGCAAAACCTGTCCTCCCTACCACCCTCTAACAAAAACAAAAGAATTGGCGAAATGACAGTTACACAATTTAAAGGTCTGACTGTAGTAAAATATCACTAAAGGAAGTTCAAAGGTACGGCTCTAGACAAGAAGGCAACTCTACGTATAGTCTAGACTCCATACTCAAAACTACAAGTAGAAAATAAAATGGGTGTGTGGACAATGTGTAGAGTCTAAAAAGACCCAACTGTGGCAGATGACAGCAGTCAGACAAAAGCTGAAGTGGAAGTGTCTAGAGCCCTGGAATTTTCCCACGAAGACAGTAGTGTTTAATTACAGATGCATTTTCTGAGAAATGTGAGGTCAGAGGAGAATTTCATTGTGCAAACATTACTAGATGTCCTCATGGACCCCTCTCTCCCTGACTCAGACTTCCTCAGGTTGAGGACCGTAGTCCTCCAAAACATCAGTGCACATGCCAGGGCTTTCACCAGAGTCACGCTTGAGCCAGTCTCTGTGGATCCCAGGAAGTGGTCTCATTTATACAGATTCGATGTGTCCTTAGCCTACTGTTTAGCTTGGGTCCAGGCTTTGACTTAAATACTTCAAACAGGGGCTGGAGAGATGGCACAGTGATTAGGAACACTTGGCAGAGGACCCGGGTTGTTTCCAGAACCTACATCACTCACTGCCTGTAACTTCAGTTCTAGAGGATCTGATGCCCTCTTCTGGTGTCTGTCGGTACTGCACACAAATAGTGCACATAAAGACAGGCATGCACGCACGTGCACATACACGTAAATAAAAAGATAAAGCATTTCCCAAGCAAACAGGCATGCATTCACAACTTTAAGAGGCTGCGAATTCTTGAGCAGCTGAACCACACCAGCACCCTGATGAGGAGTGCTGTGCACGCGGCCCCACCACTGGGTATGAGCACTGTGAAACTTTACTTCTCCCAGTCCACAAAGCACGCTCATCTTACTTGGAGACCAGTGATCAGTTTTTATGTCAACTTGATTCATGTTAGGATGTCTGGGATCCTCACCTGAATTGTTGCTATGCTCATGTCTCTGAGAGGTCATCTTGACTGATGGCCAAGTGTGAGGGCCCAGCCCACTGTGGGCAGCACTGTCCCTAGGCAGGTAGGTCTAAGCTATATACAAGATCTAGTTGAGAACTGGAGAGATGCTTCAGTAGTTACAATCACTGGCTGCTCTCGCAGAGGACCTGGTTTCATGGCAGCTCACAACTCTCTGCAACTTCAGTTTGAGGGATCTGACACCTTCCACCCTCCACAGAACCTACACACATGTGCATAGACGAACACACAAAGCACCCATACACATAAAACAGAAATAAATAGATAAATGCTAGCTGAGCATGGGCCAGAGAGCGAGAGAGCCAGCAAGAGCATCTTCAGTAGTTCCTGGCTCGACCTCCCACAATGATGGCGTAGGGCCTGGGAGTGTAAGATGAAGACACCCTTTTCCTTCCTAAGCTACTTTTGGTCGTGGTGTTTATCAGAACACAAAGAAGAGAAACTGTGGCAGAGGCCTTCACCACGTGGTCCTGCTCTCAAGATGTCCTTGCTTGAAGCAGCTGTGAAAGGCGACCTGAGAAGTTCCCATAGGGAAGCTGACCTGACTGATGGTACCTGTGGAAGCTTCTGGTCAGGAGACCCCACACCAAACCCGCTGATGTCTACCGCTTCCAGACTGCAGGGAATTGACCTGCAGATGGACTCTTCCATCCCCAAGGTTCCCTGTCCCACCCTGTGAAACCCCAAGTGGTCTCCACTTGAGAGATGGTAGCACTTCAGTTGTTCTGATTAAAGGAACAGTTCTGCTTCTGCTGGTGCCTGGCTGCCTTCTTTATTTCTATGCTGCCGCCATCACAGTCCCCAGAGCAGTTCCTATGGGGTGTGGTTTGCTCACTAGATTCCCTTCAAGGAGCTGCCACAAACAAACTTCAGGTCATCTCAGCAGCTCTGACCCTGGACCGGCAGCAGGCAGACAGCACCTTCCGTGACCTGGAGGCTGTGTGTCAGTTTAACTGGCTTTCAATCAGAAGCTATAGTGGGAAACATTGCAAGACCGAACAAGCAACTAGGAGCACTGTGAAGTAACTCGAAAGCAAATGTGAGCTGTCGGCCAGGTAACTCAGGACCAGGTGAGTCAGGACCAGGTAAGTCAGGATGAGGTAAGTCAGGACCAGGTAAGTCAGGACCAGGTGAGTCATGGGAAGGGCACTGGAGCCCCTGAGTGTGGAGGACACCAGGACGCCACCTCGACAACTGACACTGCTTTTTGTTTTGTTTTTCTGGTTGTTGTTCTTTTTTTAATTTTTTTCCTCCTTTCTTCCTTCTCCTTAGCAAACCAGTACGCTGGGTTCCAGAAGTTTCGCATCTAAAATAAGCACATACCATTATTTCAGGAGTCTGTGGACCGGGCCCATGTCCATACGGTGGTTAGCACACCGTGGAAGACGCAGACCAAGGCGGAGAGTGGAGTGCAGCGGTTCTTGATGTCCGGTGGTGTAAGTGTGGAGCCACGGTGCCCTCCAGCTGGCCACTCCTCCCTCCTCTCGCTCTCGGGGTCTCACTATGGAGCTGTGACTGCCCTGGAACTTGCTATGTAGACCGGGCTGACCTAGAACTCACAGGGCTCTGCCTGCCTCTACCTTCCAAGGACTGGGAGTAATGGTGTGTGCCACCACCTGCTCCGCCTTTACCTGTGCCCAGGCTTCTCCACAGCATTCCTTTACCAGGCTCTAACCTGGCCACTGAGCAGGTGAACTTAGGCTCGTCTATAATTTTACTTGGAAGACTCAGACAGGAAGACCAGCTGAACCCAGGAATGCAAAGAGCATGGGAAACACAGTGAGGCCTCCTCCGGGGTTGGGGGAGAAGTTTCATCCAGAACATTCCTAGGTCTATGTCCCTGCGCTGGAGTGGTCCATGGAAGGAGTTTACATTTGCGAAACAAGTAGATAAAAGCAGTCACAATATTCCCTTGTAATAATGAAAAATTAGGAAACACCTCAAGCTGGAGAGTCTGTTAATGCTCACATGTAAAGAGACACTGCCATGATGGGGCTGGAGGCTGTGGTGAGGAAGGGCCTTGTCTGCCTGCACCTTTGCTTGTGTTTGCACCACAGGTGTGGTCAGAGGACAACTTTGAGGTGGTCCCCTCCATCCACTGTGTGGGTCGCAGGGACCAGATTCAGGTTCTTAGGGTTGACAACAGGTGTCTTCACTGCTCAATCACCTTGCTGGCCCTGCACCTGGATATTTTATATTTTGATGCCGAGCATATAAATTGAGTATTCAGGTGCCCAGTACCTACACCAGGGCTCGGAAAGATCCCGAAGGATTCAAACAGCCATAGTGTCGCTAGAGCTGGCCTCTGGTGGGAGCTACTTGTTTCCCCACGTCCTTTCTTTCCCCACTTGGGTCACGGGATGAGATGCTTTCTCCCATACTTCAGGCACAGCACACTGGACAGTGGTCCCAAGACAAAATGCCCTGTGCCTGCTGTGGATGCCACCTACTCTCTTGGGACCCTCAGGGGAGTTGGCACCTCGACACCAATGCTCGAGCACCTCTTCCCTCAACCCCTCGTCTTCCTCCCTTCTGCCACGCCCAAGCACACAACAATGCCTACTGACGGTGTTGTGCAATCGGCTTTCTGGTCTGAGATCCCACAGCACATCCTTCTGCTGCAGGAACATAGCTCTGCACAGCTCTGGCCTGAGACACGGGCCAGCAGAAAGCCGCCTGCTTTCCTCGAAGAGCATACTGGCTGTAAAGACAGCTGGCGAGCAGAAACACACCTGGGAATTGTAAAGTCTGCCTTTAAAACCATGCTCGCACATCTGACAGGTAAATTGGGGGGATCAGACCCCTGGGAGCTGGAGTTACAGCGGTCTGCGAGCTGTCTCATGTGGGTGCTAGAAATCAAACGTGGGTCCTCTACAAGAGCAGTGTGCACTCTTGACCACGAAGCCATTCCTCAAGTCCTTTCTTTTGTTGTTTTTAGACAGGGCTTCATGTAGCTCAGGCTGGCCTAAACCCTGTTATGTAGCCAAGGAATATCTTGAATTCTTCATTTCCTGCCACCATGCCTGGCTAAACTTTTGTTTTTGTTTTTAAAGACAGAATCTCACCATGTAGCCTTGCTTGGCCTAGAACTCACAGACATCCCTGCCTTTGCCTCGTGAGTGATAGGATGGCAGGCATGCACTACCATACCTGGCCTGGCTAGACGACTTTATTTACTCCCATGCTAAATAAAACATATTTAAACATTCAAGGATTTTTCACTCCATGTATGTATGCCTGCTGATGGTCTACAGTACCCAGGCATTGAGTTATAATAGGTTATCACCTGGGGACAAAACTGATCTCCTGTCTGGTTCTATCTCATCCTGCCTTCCCCAGAATCCTTAGCTCCCTACCCACTCAGGGTTTTCTCTCATCTGTACCCGAATCCTCTGCAAATCCCATCCCACTTGCCTGGTATGTTAAGACTGGGTTCCGCGTACTGCGAATGAGCGGCTCCTTTATATTCTAAACTCCCTGTGCATTTTCAGCCGTCCACCGAGGCCACCCAGCCTGGCGTCCTCCACCCCTGCTCCGTGACTGAAGACAGATTTAGAGCAGCACGCACGGACACACATTTACCAGCTTTGGTTCTTCAACATGCAAAGACGACCTGGGATTTAAAGAACAGACCCTTCTCAGCTATTCGGTTTGACCAAACGCACCACAGTAACGGACGTGAACTGGGTGAGGGTTTGGTGGGACCACCAGAGCTGAGCTGGAAACTTTTGTTTTGTTTTCAAGACAGGGTTTCTCTGTGTAGCCCTGGCTGTTCTGGAATTCCTTCTGTAGATCAGGTTGGCCTTGAACTAACGTAGATCCTCCTGCTTCTGCCTCCCCTCCCACGAGCTGGGATTAAAGGCTGAGTTACCACAGCCCCGGCAGCTGGAAACGTTTGATTTGTGTGTTTAGCAGGGACGGAACCGAGGGTTTCACACATGCTCGGCACATGTTCTACCACTGAGCCACACCCACAGCTCTTCTGTAATATTTATGTCATTCTAAAGTTATTCTAAAATAAGTTTATTTACAGAACTGGAGCTGTGGGTAGAATAAGTGACGGAGAGCAGCTGCCTGGAATGCATGAGGCCCTGAACCAAAACAACAGCACAGACTATTATTCAGATTGGCCGCTGACATGGTGGACTACACATGTCTGTGGTAAGGCAGGAATTTGCTCTAACCCCTAAGAAGACATGGTAACCACACAGGGTGCTGGCCAGGAACACAAGGCCTAGAGATCCTGGTAGCAGCAATCCTCCCACCCGCCTCCCAGTTTTTGAAGAGCTCACAGACAATGGCTGGAGAGATGATTCGGTACTTTAGAGCACTTGCTGCTCTTGTGGACAACCCGGACAGGATTCCCAGCATTCCCATGGTGGCTCACAACCAACTTAAGCTCTAGGGGATCTGATACCCTCTTCTGGCTTCTTTGGCACCAGGTACACACATGGCAAACTTAAATGCATGCAGACAAAACATGTATGAAATGTATGTATGTGTATATATATATGTATATATATACGTATATATATATATGTATATATATACGTATATATATGTATATATATAAATGTATTTATTCACATCACACTATACACGCACGCACACTCACAGGACCAGCTTGTGGTCACAGAACAACTCCTGGGGAGGGGGAAGCAGGGACTCAGCAAACTTTGTTAGCACGTTTGCTAGAAGACAGCAGAGGTGATGGGTGAGGGCGGATTGCTCAGAAGGTCCTGGAAAGGTTCCTCAGAGGAGGTGAGCCTGGTCTTGGGACCTGAGTAGTTTAGGTGCACCTGCAAGGGACAGGTGCGCACAAATCTTGGCCAAGATATATCAGATTAAGGTTAGTACATTTTGGATATTCTAAAGAAGACAACTGAATTAGAAAGAGCTTTGAATGGAAAATGGTATTTTCAACGTCTATTATCTATCCAAAACAGAATTCCGCCACCTTTCCAGCCTCGAGCTCAGCACGTGATTTGGACCTCAAAGATGAGCATTTATGTAGGTATCGAGGAGAAAATATCTTATTTAGTTGTTACTATTGGCAATCTGCATTAATAAAGCCTAGAGCCACAAGTGGTAAACAATGAGGACAATTCCTCTTAGTTATTGTTGTACAGGCAACTTGAAAATGCCACCCCTTATTTAACATTTCTTTATTGGAGGTATCCTCTGTATTCATTTCCTTTCCCATTTTTTTTTTTTAAGGTAGGGAAAAAACAATAGGAGGGTGGCCTAAAAAAAAAAAAAAAAAATCAAAAGACCGGGGTTTTGTGGTGTTGTCTTCCAAAGCGTAATGAACCAGACACCGATACGCCGGAAAACCAGAACAAAAAGTCAACGCGTCCTCCGCGCTCCCGCCCCGCCCGCCGGCGCCCAACAGGTGCTTCCCCGCCCTCCCGGAGCCGCCGACCGTCCGGTCGCAGCAAAGCACCCGCCGGGGGCCCGCCCGTACTCACGGCCGCTCGGCGGTCCGCGGCCCCGTCCGCAGCGCCCATCCGGCCCAGGCTCGGTCGGCGCGGGCTCGGCTTTCAGGCGGTCCCGGCGTGGTCCGGGATGCGTTCTGGCCGTTGGCGCCCTAGCCCGGCGCGAGGCATCTTCCTGCCGCCGCCCCGTGGGCCGCCTGCCCTTTGTTTTGGAGCGGTGGCCCGGCCCAGCCGCCATAAACGGCCTCGGAACGCCGCGCTGGCCAATCGGTGACCGCGCCCCGCCTCCACCGCCCCGCGCGTCCCCGCCCCTCGCCCTGCCCCACGCGCCCACCCGCGTTTCTTAGCGCCCCGGGGACTCGGTTGGAGCTGCCTGCCTCGGCGGAGATCGCGGGGGTCACGAGGGGCGGAGCCTGGCGAGGGACCCCTGAGCCCCGAATGCGAGGCGACAGAGCAAGTGGCTGGGCGGTGGGCAGGTCCGGGTCCGGGGAAGGCCACACGTCCGAGCTTTCCCACAGGTTTGCGCCTCAGGCTGCAGGCAGGAGGACTTCTGCAGCTGGGTCCCCCGGAGTGCAAGCTTCTTCGCTTTCTCTATCCCGACCACCCTTTCTCTGGTCTCCAAGTCATCACTGAGAGCCTCCAGATCTCCGTGGACTTGAACTGTGGAACCCCCAGATCAGAACACAGGGAGCCTACATCCACTTTCCATGTCCACATTTGCGCCTCTTCCATATGCCTGCTATTTTTTTCTTGGTCTCTTTAGATCGATTTTTTTAAAAAAGCACACTGCTGTGGGTGGGTGTACACATTTTAATACGTCTTTGCGCCCTCTAGAGTGTTAGGATTTATTGTATTGAGAATGCCCCTAATTGATTAGATTGCGGCTTTTATTGCCAGTTACCCATGAGTTGCCATTTACTTAGCGAATCTCAAGTGATTGATCACTCTCTTTTGTATTCTTTCTAACTGGAAGATGGAATTTCATTGGTTTTTAAGATATCGTGTGTGTAATTCAAGATGGCCTCAACTATGCAACCCAAGGATGATCTTGAACTTAACTCTTAAAACTTATTGAGTGAATAAGCGTGCACAAGCGCATTCAGCATGCAGTGGAAGAGAGAGAACAGCTCTGCTTCTCTCCCACTATGTGGGTTCTGTGGTTTGAACTCACGTTACCAGGCTTGACAGAAAGTGCCTTTACCCACCGAACCATCAGACTGGTCCTTTTATTTTTAAAGGATTTAATTTTCTAATTTTTAAGGTTTATTTTTGCTTATATGTATGCGGATGTGTTAACGTATCCCACATATGTGCATACCTGTGGAGGCCAGAAGAGGGCATCAAATATTCAGGAGCTGGAATTACAGGTGGCTTTGAACCACCCAATGAGGTTGGGTGTGTGGGTGAGCATGCGTGTGTGCGTGCTTGTGTGTGTGTAAGAGAGACACAGAGACAGAGACACGGGCCTGTTGTGTTTAAGGGACACTTGCACGAGCATGGCGGTGGTTATTTGTGGGAGCAAGGGCTACACCACTAAAGACTGATTCTGTTAGACATGATGGGGCACACCTTTAATCCTAGCAAAGACAGGTGGATCTCTGTGATTCTCTGAGTTCCACCTAAATATGGAACTCCATAGTGAGTTCCAGCAGGCCTTACATAGCAAGACCCTGTACCCAAAGAGGAAAAAAAGAAAAAGATTTTAAAAGGTTAGGGCAGTGGCTTGGGGTTGAGAGCCCTCGCTGCTCTTGCAGGACTGGAGTTCGTTCCCAGCACCCACATCACAACTCAGTTCTAAGGGATCCAACACCTTCTTCTGGCCTCTGTGGTCACCTACACGTACATGCACACAAACACACAAGTGCATACATGCAGACACAGAGACATACATTTAAAACTATACAATAAATATTTAAAAACAGAAAAAGATTTGATATCCCTAGCAACCGCAAACACACACACACACACACACACGCCTGTGAGTGAATGTGATCAGCTCCACCTTGCACAGAAGCCACACATGTTCAGAGAGTGTTTTCCACAGACACTCCCCTCCTCCGGCTGTCACATTCTCTTTGGCCTGTCTTCGCAGTGTTCCCAAGCCTTGGAGGTGCCAATACAGATGTCCTGTTTAGGGCTGAGCATTCAACTGTCTTGTTTCAAAACTTAAACCAGTTATGACCGTTAGCTGTTGGCCACTGTAAATGGAAGCGAGCTGCACCGACCCATGGTGTAACATGTAACATGCTGTAAACATGAACATTTAGATGACAGTCTGACCACACAGCCATGAGCAGGGCAGCAGGCTTTCCTCCTTAGAATGGGCTTATTTGTTGTTTGTTTGTGTTCTGTTTTGGAGGCAGGGATTCACGGTGTAGCCCTGGCTGTCCTAGAACTCACCTTGTAGACCAGCTGGCATTGAACTCAGAGATCTGCCTGCCTCTGCCTACTGAAGCCTGGTCTACAGAGTGAATTCCAGGACAGGCTCCAAAGTTACACAGAGAAACCCAATCTTGAAAAAAAAAAAAAAACAAAAAAACAAGCAACCCAATCAACCAAAGAAAAACAAACAACAACAACAAAACAGCAAACATTTTTTTTTGTCTATCCAGTATAGTGGTATACACATTAATTGCAGTAATGGGGGGAGGGGGGAGAGTAGAGGAAAGTGGATCTGTGAGTTCAACACCAACCTGGTTTATAGGCTTGCTGTAATAAATAAATAAATTTGAGTTTATGCAAATCGCGTGTCCCTCCAGTTTTAGTATATGTGCTGCTGAAGGGACACACACACACACACACACACACACACACACACATATATATATAACCTTGAACTTCTAATTCTCATGCCCAGCTGGTTTATCTGGTGCTGAGAGTGAACCTAGAGCCTCAAGCCTGCTGTGCCAGCACTGTACCAGCGAGCGTTGTGCCAGCCCGCTGTGATTACTCTGACTATTCAGCCAGGGTTAGCACTTCTTTATCAACTCTTCCAGACTTCAGGCTTGCTCTTTTCTTTATCATGATTTCCTTTTTTCTTCTGAATTTTCAAGTTTCTTTTATAAGTCCCTGTTTTTGCTAAATTAAAAACACTGAAGAAAAGGAAACCAAACCCTAATTTTACAAGATTCAGGCATAAACTAAAATTCTGACTGTTACACAATAGTTCCCCAGCCCCTGGCAATCATAGCTCTTTATGTATAAATCAGGATACTTTGTGTACCCTGTATAAATGAGATTACAAAGTGTCTGTCCTTTTGTGACTTGTTTCACTTGGTGTGTTGATATCCAAGGCTCATCCATGCATGATTTGGAATTTTTCTCCTCTCTAGGGAGGTTTAACATTCTGTTGCCAGTAGATCCACTTCCTGCTCTGTGGTCTGTGTCGCTGCTTTCTCTGTCTGGCTGCTACTAAATACTATGTATTTAAATCATACCCACCTCCAACCAGTGCCCCAACCAGTGCTGGACCTCCCCAAACATCCTGTCAGCGCCATCCACTGGCACAGGGTCCACCTACTAATGGCCACACTGCTGAACACCGACTCTCCCTCTCTTCTGTGGGCAAAAGCTCCTTGGTTACGGGCGGGTCCCTGGAACTCCTGTGCAATCCATGCAGGAATGCTGACTGACTTGGTTATGTGCAGACGCCACAGCTGCTGTGAGCTCCTGGGTGCAAAGTGCTGCCATGTTCAGCCATGTCCAGAAGACACTGTGTTTTTAAAATTTTTATTTATTTGTTCATTTCAAGACAGGTTTCTCTGTAAACTGCCCTGGCTGTCCAGGAACTCATTCTGTAGTCCAGGCTGGCCTCGAACTCACAGAGATCCGCTCCCAAGTGCTGGGACTAAAGGTGTGCATTTCCACCGCCCAGTCATTTGAAGGTTTTTTTTTTTGTTTTTTGTTTTTTGTTTTTTTTTTAAAAAAAGATAGGGTTTCTCTGTATAGCTTTGACTGTTCTGAAACTCCATCTGTAGACCAGTCTGGCCTCAAACTCACAGAGATCTGCCTGCCCGCCTGCCTCTGCCTCCCAAGTGCTCCCGAGGCATGGTACACCACTGCCCAGCATTTGAAGGGATCTTGATCATCTGTTTCTTCCACAAAATATCACATTGGTTCCCTATATTGCTGACATTACGCTGACTGGACCAAGTGAGCAGGAAGCAGCAAACATTACTTGGTAAGATATTTGCGCATAAGAGGATGGGAAAGAAATCCAACCAGAATTCAAGGACCTTCTTACCTTAGTGTGATTCTTAGGAGTCCAGCGGTGTAGGACATGCAGAGATATTCCTTCCAAGGTGAAGGGTAAGTTATTGTACCTGGTCCCTTCCATCATTAAGACAGAAGCACAAGTTTAGTGGGCGCATTAGGATTCTGGAGACAGCCCATTCCCCACTTGGGTGTGTTATTCTGCCCCAAATACCAAATGACTTGGGAAGCTGCTGACTTTGTGAGAGACCTGGAACAAGAGAAGGCTCTTCAACAGGTCCAGGCTGCTGGGCAGGCTGTTCTACTGCATGGACCATAGGATCCAGCAGACCCTATGGTACTTGAGGTGTCAGTGGCAGATAGGGATGCTGTTTGGAGCCTTTGGTCAGCCCTGGAGGTGAACCACAGAGGAGACCTTTGGGATTTGGGAGCAAGGCTCTATCATCATCTGCAGACAACTACCCTCCCTTTGAGTGACAGCTCTTGGCTGTAATTGGGCTTTAAAGAAACTGAGCATTTGACAATGGGTCACCAAGTTACCATGAGACCTGAACTGCCCATCATGAGCTGGGTGTTATTGGACCCATCAAGTCATAATGTAGGCTGTGCACAGCAGCAATCTATTATCAAGTAGAAGTGATACACACACACACACACACACACACACACACACAAGATCCAGCCCGAGCAGGTTCTGAAGGCACAAACAAGCAACGTGAAGAATTGCCCAGATGCCTCTGGTTTCTATTCCCATTTACAACACCATCTTCCAAGCATGCACCTGTAGCCTCGTGGGGTGTGCCCTATGAGTAGCTGGCTGAGGGAGAGATGACGAGGGCTTGGTTTACTGATGGTTCTGCACGCTCTGCAGCACTGGACAGCTGGAAGTGGACAGCTGCAGCATCACAACCCCTTTCTGGAACAACCTGAAAGACACTGTTAAAGGGAACTCTTCACTGTGGGCAGAACTTCGGGCAGTACACATGGTCACGCATTTTGTTTGGACCAGATGTGTGATTGTTCACTGATTCATGGGCTGTAGCCAATGCCTTGATTTGGAAAGAGCATGATTGGAAAGTTGGTGAGAAAGACATCTAGGGAAGAAGTATTTGGATAGTTCTTTACAAATGAAGGTGTGAAGAACCTGTGTTCCATGTAAATGCTCACCAAAAGGTGACTGTAGTGGCATTTCAATTGTATTTTCATAAATAAAGCTTGCCTGAAGATTTGAGCAAAAAGCCCCACTGATCAGCCTTACAGACCAGGTAATGGACACACACACCTTTAATTCCAGTAGCTACACTAGTTTGTCATGCCTTTTATCATAATGGTGCACACTTTTAATCCCAGCCCTAGGGAGGATTATAAACTGGGAAGAGACAGATCTCAAATACAGTCTCATTCTGAGATTCCTGGAGGCAGGATCGCTGTTTTCGGGTTGAGGCTGAGATAAGAACTAGTGGCTGGCTGTTTTGCTATCTGGGTCTTCGGGTTGAACCCCAATTTCTCTCCCTGAGCTTTTATTAATAATCATGCTTCAAGCCGGGCGGTGGTGGCGCACGCCTTTAATCCCAGCACTCGGGAGGCAGAGGCAGGCGAATCCCTGTGAGTTCGAGGCCAGCCTGGTCTACAAGAGCTAGTTCCAGGACAGGCACCAAAAACTACAGAGAAACCCTGACTCGAAAAATCCAAAAAAAAAAAAAAAATCATGCTTCAGATGACTTCAGCTGGGGAGGAGTTCAGGAACCAAGCACCTAGGAGGACCCATTCTGTGGGCAGTCAGCCTCTCTCCCAGCCATCCCTGTCACTGCTCAATGGGCGCATGAACAAAGTGGCCATGGTGGCAGAGATGGGGTTATGCATGGGTTCAACAACATGGACTTCCACTCACCAAGGCTAACCTGGCTACAGTTAGTTCCTGTTGAGTGCCAGATCTGCCAACAGCAGAGACCAACACTGAGCCCTGGATACGGCATCATTCCCTAGGGAGAACAGCTAGTAACCTGGAGGCAGGTTCACTGCAACTGGACTGCTTCCTCTGTGGGAAGGACAATGCTTTGTCCTTACTGGAGTAGATATTTATCCTGGTAATGGATTTATCTTTCCTACACGTAATGCTTCTGCCAAAACCACCATCCATGAACTTATCCACCATCATGGTATTCCACAGAGTATTGATTAATTCTGACAAAGGAACTCACTTCACAGCCAGAGACATGCAACAGTGGCCCGACAATTATGGAATCCACAGGTCTTACCATGTTTTCCACCATCCTGAAGCAGCTGGCTTGATAGAAAGATGGAAAGACCGTTTAAAGACACAGTTATAGCACCAATTAGGTGGCAGCAGCCAGGGTGCTGGTCAGGGCTCTCCAGAAGGTGGTATATACTTCTTAGCTAGGGTTACTACTGCTATGGTGAAACACATGACCAAAGCAACTTGGTGAGGAAAGTTTATCTGGCTTACACTTTGATATCACCATTCATCATCAAAGGAAGACAGGACAGGAACTTAAGCAGGGCAGGACCCTGGAGGCAGGAGCTGATGCAGAGGCAATGGAGGATGCTGCTTACTGGCTTGCTCCTCAGGGCTTGCTCAGTCTGCTTTCTTATAGAATCCAGAACCCAGGAATGGCATCACCCACAATGGGCTAGGCCTTCATCCATCAATGACTAATTAAGAAATGCCCTATAGGGTTCAATTGGATCTTATGGAGGCATTTCTTGAGCTCCCCTGCTCTCAGATGACTTTATCTTGTGTCAACTTGACATAAAACTATCCAGCACAGCTTTGAATCAGCATCCAACATACAGTGTAGTTTCTCCCATAGCCAAGATCCATAACCCAGGAGTCAAGGGGAGGAAGAGAAAATGGTTCCACTATCACCCCTAATGACCCACCAGGAACATTCCTGCTTCCTGTTCCTGCAACCTTAAGTTCTGCTGGCCTAGAAGTTTTGGTTCCAGATGGGGAAGAGCTCCTGCCAGGAGACACAGCAAACATTCCCATTCGATTGGAAGCACAGACCTCCCCCTAGCCACTGTGGGCTTCTGATACCCTTGAGCCAACAGGCTAAGAAAGACATAACAATGTTAAGAGGGGCAACTGACCCAGATTACCAAGGGGAAATTGGATTTCTTCTCCCCAGTGGAGGAAGACAGATTATGTCTGGAGTGTAGGAGATCCTCTAGGGTGTTTCTTAGTCCTACCGTGTCCTGTGAATCACACCAATAGGAAACTACAACAACCTGATCCAGGCAGGATGACAAAGGACATGGACCCTTCAGGAATGAAGGTATGGGTTATTCTTCCAGGAAAAGCCAATACCTGCCGAGATGCTTGCTGAGGGTGGAGGAAACACGGAATGGACAAAGGTAATCATAAATACCAGCTAGGGTCATGTGACCATTGCAGAGATGAGGATTATAACTGACATGAGTGCTTCTGTCATATTTTGTTAAGAAGGTGTTTTTACAGATATCTGTAAAATATCTTTGTTTCTTGATTTCCTTATCATATAACATAACATCAATTAAGAGGGCATCAATGGTGATCATATTTGAAATAATAAAAGAATGTCCCTCAAGGGACAGTGACACCTATTCTGAAATTTATATTGCGTTTGCAGTTGTGTGTTATAAGATAGTAGGCATAATTATGAACTGATTATTGTTTTCATTTATAAATTAAGCATGATAGAGGAGATATGATTGTGTACCAAGCAGAGTGGACTTGTGATGGCTGTTCTTGGTTATCAACTTTCTGGAATTAACTAAAACCCAAATGATGGGTACACCTGCGAGAGATGTTTTTCTTCTAACTAAATCTTTTAAAAAATATTTATTCTTAGTTTATGTGCATTGCTGTTATGCCTGCATGAATGTCTGTGTGAGGGTCTCAGATCCCTGGAACTGGAGTTACAGACAGTTGTGAGCTGCCATGTAGGTGCTGGGAATTGAACCGGGGTCCTCTGGAAGAGCAGCCAGTGTTCTTAACCACTGAGCCTTCTCTCCAGCCCCACATTTAATCGAGACATCCCTTTTGCTGGCAGCCTATCTACAGGACACAGAAGAAGAAAGTATGCTCATTGGCAAGCTCATTCCTTCACTGGCATTAGAACCCAATTCTTTAGGTCTGCAGCATATACTGAAGACCAGCTGAGACATCCGGGCTCATGGACAGAAAATCATGCATGCTGGGTAAGCACTCAACCACTTGAGTTGCACCTCCAGCTCCCACTTTGTTCTTTTGTTTGTGGATGTAAAACCACAGATCTGATCTCAAAGGGAGAAGGGATTAATCTGGAGCCAGCTACAGCGGCCAGGGAACAGGTTCAAGTTCAGATTCCCACCTGGAAATAGCTTTATAAGCTTTTTACAGTAACAAGACAAGAGCCATAAATCAAGCCATTTGGAGAGTGGCCAAGCAGGGAAATCTTGCTATTGGCCCAGATGTCATCATTTGATAGCATCCTTAGGCAGTCCTTTGATTGGTGGAAAATACCGTTTTGGTAACATATTCCAAAAGGTTGGCTATCTAGAGATGAACTGCAATCAGGGTCTGGAGCAGCAACACTCCAACCTCTCCACACGACACAGCTTCTTTTCAGGAATTCCCACTCAGTTGACATTTGCCACACTAACGGAGAGCAGGGATACTTCACTGTGACTTTCATTTGGTATCCCAAATACTTAGTAATGTGTGCTTCTTTTGAACATGTCATTGGCCTGAAACGTTTTTAATCATGGCCCACACGACCCACACCCTTTATCTCTCCAGTGCTGTTTGAGGATACACAATTGAAAGGAGAGGGCTGGTTGTTTGACAGTGGCCCTAACACTACTAGTGATTTAAGAACTGCTACAATTGCAGGTTCTTTTTAAAAAAAATACTTATTTATTATGTATACAATATTCAGTCTGCATGTATGCCTGAAGGCCAGAAGAGGGCACCAGACCTCACTACAGATGGTTGTGAGCCACCATGTGGTTGCTGGGAATTGAACTCAGGACCTTTGGAAGAGCAGGCAGTGCTCTTAACCTCTGAGCCATCTCTCCAGTCCCCACAATTGCGGGTTCTACAGCCCTCATCTAAAAACCTACATGCTGGAAATGCCCCAAAATCTGAAACACTCGGAGCGTTTAGCATGATACCCTAAGTGGAAATTCATGGAACAGGCCACGGTCAAGCATGAGTGAGCTCAGTGGTGCTCAGCCCTACAGTAAACCACACAGTAAAGTCGTCTCCGGCAAATGACTCTAGGTAAAGGAACTCTCCTGCCAGGACAGACATTCAGGGCCTTAGAGATCCCCACTAGAGGCCGAGGAGAGGCCAGTGCTGTCTGGGGCCTGCCTTCCCTGCATGGCTCCCACCTGTGCTCTGCAGCAGGCTACTCTCAGGCTCCTTCCGGGTTCTGCTCACCTGCCCCTTTCCACTGTCAGCACACAGAGAGCAATGCCTTTGCCCTCTCCCCTCTTCACCTAGTTTTCTTCCTCATTCTCCCCATTCCCTTGGGGAGATGTTTACCCCTAAAGGCAGGGACTCAGTGTGTTCCTCTGTTGCGCAGTGCTAAGGACTTGTACTGAGTGAGGTGTGCTGAGGGCATGGTTAAAGCCCAAGATGCCAGCCAGAGTCACTGCTCAGGACTGTTAGTCCTCCAGATAGTTCCTCTCAGGAGCCTGGAGCAGGGCTTCCTCGTCAGTGGGAGAGTGCTCACTTACCACGTGCCCAGCCAGAGTTAGTTCAATTCCACCAAACCAAACAACAGGGGCAGTAGCTCAGGGGATGGCTCTGCGGGTAAAGTGCTTGCCACACAAACGTGACAAATCCCGAGTGCCTGGCATGGTGGCGAGTGCTTGCAATCCCAATGCTAAGACAGGAGGCTCTCAGGGGCTAACCAGAGACCCTGCTTCAAAAAGTATGGTGGAGAGTGACAAGGGAGACACCTGACCTTTTCTGGCCTCCACAGGCCCCACGTACACGTGAGCACACACACACTGGTGGGGATGGGGGGCTGCAGTGATGGCTCAGTGGGCAAAGTGCTGGCTACACAAGCATGACGACTTGAGATGAACCCCCAGGATCCATGTTGCACAGTTCTGGGCAGTGCGACACACCTATAATCCCAGTGGTGCATGTGTGTGTGTGTGTGTGTGTGTGTGTGTGTGTGTGTGTGTGAGAGAGAGAGAGAGAGAGAGAGAGAGAGAGAGAGAGAGAGAAGAGAGGGGAAGGGGAGGAGGATGGGGTGGGGTGGGAGGGTGGAGGCATATCTCAATGAGTTCAAGGCCAGTCTGGTCTACAGAGTGAGTTCCAGTACAGCCAGGGCTCTTACACAGAGAGACCCTGTCTTGAAAAAAAAAAAAAAGCAAACAAACAAAAACAAAAACAAAACAAAACACCAAACCAAAAAAACCCAAAACCAAAAAACTATCCAGTGGCAGGAGTGGGCTCCCTCTTTCGGAGTTGCCAACATTACAAGCTTAGCCAATGCTATTGGTTCCTCCAGAACTTGACATGAGTCACTGAGCTAATGCTCACCCCACCCAGCCGGCTCACACAGTGCTGGGAGGTGCTGTGTACACTGCAGAAAGCGAAGTGAACGTCCTCCTCCAACCAGACTGGCCTTGAACTCACAGAGATCCTCCTGCCTCTGCCTCCCAAGTGCTGGGATTAAAGGTGTGTGCCACCACCATCCAGCAAAAGCAAATTATATACTTTTTGTTTGTTTGGTTTTGTTTTTTCAAAATAGGGTTTCTCTGTGTAGCTTTGGAGCCTGTCCTGGAACTGACTTTGTAGACCAGGCTGGCTTCCAACTCACTGGAAGGCCTGCACCACCACCTCCCAGCTGGAAGTGTAATGTTGCCACTGTTCTGAACTGTAATGTTAACAGCTGTGTTTTCTGATGGTCTTAGGCGACCCCTGTGAAAAAGCCAAACTCCCAAAGGGGTTGCAACCCACAGGTTGAGAACCAAAGGAAATGCATGCACTTAGAGATAGCTCTGACTGGATGTGCTGGTGCATGTCTTTAACCCTGGCACTCGGGAGGCAGAGTCTGAGGCCAGCCTGGTCTACATATCAAGTTCCAGGACAGTCAGGGCTACAGAGACCGTGTCTCAACAGAGATAGCACTAGGTGAACTCTGGGATTAAAAAACAATACACATGAAGATGGGAAGGAAAAGTGGGACCAGGGGAGAGATTAACTGTAGGAAAGTGAATGGGAGGCAGACTCTGCCAAACATATATACATGCATGAAATTCTCTAACAATAATAAAGGGGGAAATGCAGTGGCTAGTGATTGAGGCAGACAGCAGACAATCTTTGCCCATCACATACATTCATGCATGTGTGCACTTTTTGCACAGATATCTACACACCTCTTCCCCACTCCTAAGAAGGGCTGACAGCTGTGAGGGAGCCAGGCATTCAAACACATACAGCAATGGCAAGGTGACCTCAGAGGGTCCAGGCTGAAGATGGACTGTTACCCCAAATGGGACTGCAGTCTTTAAGATTTTTTATGTATGTGGGTGTTTTTCCTGCCTGCATATCTATGCACCATATGTGTGCCTGGTGCCTTCAGAGGTCAGAAGAAGATGTCAGGTTCCCAGAACTGGAGTTACAGATTTCTGTGAGCCACCATGTGGGTGCTAGGAATTGTAACCCAGTCTTCTGCAAGAGCAGCCAGTGCTCCTAACTGCTGTCACCTCTTCAGCTCGTTTGTTCCCTCTTAAGATCAGACTGGATTCAAACTTACACTCTTCCTCTGCCACTCTCCCGAATAACTGAGATAACAGCCACCAACTAACTGTGTGCAACTTGTTGAAACTCAAAAAAATGGTATTTAGGGGGGCTGGAGAGATGGCTCAGCAGTTAAGAGCATTGCCTGCTCTTCCAAAGGTCCTGAGTTCAATTCCCAGCAACCACATGGTGGCTCACAACCATCTGTAATGAAGCCTGGTGTCCTCTTCTGGCCTGCAGACAGAATACTGTATACATAATAAACAAATAAAGAAATATTTTTTAAAAAAATGGTAATTAGGAGCCTGGTGTGATGGTATACACCTTTAATTTCAGCACTCAGGAGGCAGAGGCAGGTGGCTCTCTGTGTGCTCAAGGCCAGCCTGGCCTACAAACAGAGTTCCAGAACAACCAGGGTTATACAAGGAAACCCTGTCTGAAAAAAAAGAAAAACCAAAACCAACAGACAATTAGGTTACAATGACGTCATTAGGGTGGACCTAAAATATTCTGTCCAGACACCTACCAGATGTGAAGCCACAGGCCAAAGACAGGCATCAACAAGTTAAGAGGCCTCAGAGGAAACCAACCCCAGCAACACTCTGGCATCAACCCCCAGTACTACGGCGATTCACCACGTAAGCCGCCAGTGCAAGGCACTGTTCTGTGGCCCTAGCAGACGAATGCACTGTGTCGTGGCAAAGAGACATACCTAAAGCAATCCCCTAAAGGGACTGCTGGTCTGCCTCCACCCCAGCCAGATGGAAGCAATCCGCACAGGTATAACTTCCACGAAGACTGGACAGATCGCTGGCTGCCAGTGGGCTCCTTGGCCACGTGAGGAGCAGGGATGAAAGCTCGTCACAGCTCCCTTGCGTCTAAACTTAGCTGGTTCTCTAATAGTTTTCTGTATGACCTTTCTAGTCCATTATGGAAGCGTGCAGATGCCACTGACATAGCAACCACGCATTATCGTATGTTCTTTCCAAATTAAAACATTTCCAGCTTTAGGACCAAGAAGAGGAAAATCTAAGAGAGGGATGAAAGTAAGCTATTGATGGAAGCCGTTGCCATGGCACTGTGCCGTCCTTGGAGCTGCCAGCTGCCACTTGATTTCCCCATTTTTCCTGCAAATGAAGGAGTGCACGAAGCTAAGGACTTGCCTCCCACTGTGAGGGAGAAAATAAACTCTGCATTTTAATTAGACAGTTAACCAGTGATGGGAATAGGTCTTTACAGCGGCTGTGCAACCAAGGCGCAGCACTGCTCTCCCTCTTAACAAATCACCAGACGATCCTGTTAAAAATGCACACACTGAACTGCTAAGTCCAGGGCCTACTGTGAAGTACAGGGGCTGGGGGAGGGCAGCAGAGACAAGCAGTTAAGAGCAATGGCTGTTCTTCTGGGGGAAGGATTCGAATCCTAGCACCCACAGGCACCTCGCAACCATCTAACTCCAGTCGCAGGCAGCACCATCTGGCTTAGTGGACAATGCATACAGTAGTATACAGACATACACACAGACAAAACACCTATACAAAAATAACTAATCAAAATGTAAAAGGAATCTTTTAGCCCTTTTATTCTCATTTATCCCTCAAACTTGGTATGTAGCTAAGGATGACCTTGAACATCGATCCTCCTGAGTTTAGAGATTATGCCACCATGCTTGGTTTATTCTGTGCAGGGGACTGAACCCAGGGTTTCGTGAATACTGGACATGCATTTTGCCTGAGCTTCATCTTCAGCTCCACCACAAACATCTCCATTGTTGTAGAGTCAGGATCTTGCCCAGATTGCATGATCCCATTTTTATCTTCCTTCCTTCCTTCCTTCCTTCCTTCCTTCCTTCCTTCCTTCCTTCCTTCCTTCCTTCTCTCTTCCTTCTTTTTCCTCTCTCCTTCCTTCTTTCTCTTTTTTCTCTCTTTTTAGTTTTTCGAGACAGGGTTTCTTTCTGTAATAGCTCTAACTGTTCTGGAACTAGCTCTGTAAACCAGGTTGGCCTCAAACTCAGAGATCCTCCTACCTCTCCCTCTCAAGGGCTGGGATTAAAGGAGTGTGCTACCACTGCACGGCTGCATGACCCATTTCTAAGTGCAGAGGAAGGTTGAGTATATTATGCACACACCACTGTTGATGGAACCTTCTCATTTGTTCCCAGCCACCCAGACCTGAAAAAAAATCACACAGAAACTATATTAATTATAACACTGCTTGGCCTATTAGCTCAGGCTTCTTATTAACTAACTCTTACATCTTAAATTAACCAATTTCTATTACTCTATGTATCACCATGAAGCTGTGGCCTACTGGTAAGGTTCTGGTGTCCTCCTTTGGCAACTACATGGTGTCTCTGACTCTGCCTACTCTATATATCTCTTCCAGCCTGGCTATATTCTGTCTTGCCATAGGCCAAAGCAATTTCTTTATTAACCAATGGTAATAAAATGTACTCAGAGCATACAGAGGGAAATTCCACATCATACCACCTCCAAAAACTTCTTTTCCTTTTCAGTGCTAGGAACCTACTAGGCAAGTGTGCTACTACTGCCGAGCTGTTGCCAGCTCAGTTAAAATATATCCAACAAGGGCACTCTACTTCCAATAAGGAACATCTGTCCTCCCACAGTGATTGGGTGTGGCTAAGTCACAGGTGCTGGTCTCTAGGCCCAATATTTGAATGCCAGGCTTTTATTTAGAACCATTTTTAATACCTGAACCTGAGGAAGGTAGCAGCCATTGTGACATGCACACATAACGTCTTTGTCGTAATTTCCTGGATGAGAGAACAGGCAATGTGACTTTGGGGTAGACAGCAAGCCTACCTAGCTCAGAAACATGGCTAGAATCTGTCCAGTGTGGGGAGACACAGCTGCTAACACTTGCTCTGGTTTGGAGATGGTCTGAATGACCTTCCAGAACTTTACATGCTGAGGTTCAATTCATACCGTGAGGCACTAGGAGAGCGGATGCTTAGTCCAATGTTTAGATGGCGGGGGGGGGGGGGACTAAGATTATACAAAGCAGACAGGCTGCAGCTGGGATGATGTGCATCCAAAGAGGAAAGAAGCACCCGGGAGGCAGAGGCAGGAGGATCTCTGAGAGTTTGAGGCCAGCCTGGTCTACAGAGTTCCAGAACAGTTAGGAATATACAGAGAAACCCTGTCTCAAAGCCCCTCCCCCTCAAAGGAAGCAAGATGGCCAAGGCAGTGTGTGCGTGTGCTGTTTCTTGCCATATGAAAAGCTATGCTAAAAAAAAAAAATTCTCACCAATTGCCACACTGCTGCGTTGACTTGCTGAGATTGCCCAGCCTGACACGACATTCTTTTTGCCATGCTAAAACGCTAGCTAGTATCAGCATCTTTACCCATTGCTGCCACTTTCTCTCTCATTATTGTCACGGGATATCTGATGGTGGCATTGCTAAGGTGAAACTCAGTTCTCGCTGGGCCCAGACATGCTGGCCGGCCAGATGCAGTGCATTTATTTCTAGTCCTGTCAGTAGCGCCAAGGCACACAGTACTTTACAACTGTACAGCATCTGGCCTTTACCATCCCCATTTGCTGGAAGCAAGACCACCAACAAAATAGGATTATTCACTAAAAGACACCTAATTAGCTCCCTAATCATTGGTGGTGACAGGTGAGGGCTCTTGGCTGTGGAGCTGGAAATGAGGCAGGAGTTCTCATTGTTGATTCATCTTATGCTCTGTCTCCAGCTGCATCAGCTCTCTACACTATTGTCTGTGGTGGCTTGTGTAAAATCAGAAAAAAAAAAAACCCAAAAAACAAAAGCAAAACCCAAGATGACAACAACAGAAGCAGGCCAGTGAGATGACTCAGCGGTTAAAAGTGCTTGCTTGGCATACAAGCATGGTGACCCACGTTTCATCCTCAGATTTCATGGTAGATGCACATGTGGTCAGGACAACCCGTAGGAGTTGTTTTTCTCCTTCCATCCACCCCACCCACCCATCAGCAGGATCTTTCCTGTGTAGCCCTGGCTGTCCTGGAACTACCAGAGGTCTGCCTAGCTCTACCTCCTGCATGCTGAGATTAGAGCCTTGTTACTTTTTCCCAGACAGGTTCTCTGTAGGTAGCTCAAGCTGGAGCTTGTGATTCCCATGCCTTAGCTTTGTGAGTGCTAGGATTACAGGCCTAGAACATCATGCTTGACCCAAGGTCTACGTAAACACACTGTATCAATGGAGGGAAGGTGGTAAAATGAAAATTTTGAGACAGGCTCATCATAAAGTCCAGGCTGGCCTAGAACCTGTGTTCCTCCCACCTCAGCCTCCTTTTTTGGCTCTTCAACGTGTCCTTAAATTTCTTTCTAGGTTTAAAACTTTCCTTTTTCTTGTTGCCAGGGTCACACAAAGTATTAAGCCCTTTGGCTGGGCTGGGGTTGTAGCTTGCTGGTAGAGCATGTGCTGAGCAAATACAAACCTCAAGCATCTGTTGGGATGCTGGAGGACGCTGCCTCATACAAATTCCCTGGTGTATCAGGTAAGCTACTGGTGAAGCGGAGATTGTGGAACAATCATGATCAGACTATCCCAGAAGCAGAGCTCCCATGGGTGCAGGTTGGGGAGCTAGCTCTTGGTCTCCACTCTGGAAGACTTGCCTGCCTTGAGGAGCGGTAGTTTGGTTCTTGAGTCAGACCTGGTGGGAATTCACCACTGGGACAGGCAAGCAGCCCAGCTCGGGTGATCTCAGAGACTTCTTAGAGCATGTGACCTGGTTCTTGCTGTGTGCTTGCTGCTGAGAGTGGGATGGAGATGGGGATGTCCTGGGCTGGGCAGGTTGGTGCTCACTTCTGACATCAAGGACCCGGCATGGTCTGTACAATCAAGGAAAAACAAAACTCAAAGCAAGCAGGACATAGGAGAGGAGGGAAAGAGGATGTGTCGGCTGGCCTTTGGGGTAGGCATGGTGAGACAGAGCAACTTCAGGCTGAGACTGACCTGTTTGATGCTACTCAATCACAGTCCAGTGGGGTCTATACAGGCTGTATGGGGGGTAACTAAGGCATGCCAGCAATCGGCCATGGCCTGGATGTACTGCCTGGCTCTAGCTGCCAAGGTGTCCCAACAGTGGCTCCTGATGGCCAGGGTGTACTTGTTTTCTTCTGAGACATGTTTTTTTTTGCTCTCTAGTGGACATCGTTCTATGACCACAAACCCATTCTTAAGTGAAAACAGCAGAAAAGCAGCCATGCAATGCCAAGTGGACTCTGTGCCAGTTCTACATATCTTCGAGTCAAGCTCTGGCTGCTCCCGGGCCTGTCATCCATGTTCCTACGTGGGCAGAACTGCAACCTGTGTGCTGGCTGACTGTCTGCAAACCTGTGCCTCCAGGGCACCCAAAGGGGTGGGGCAGAAGCACTCTGTTCCTTTCATGACAAGACAACACCTACTTTTCAAAAACAAAAGATTAAAATGCTCTTTGTGTGGTTTACCCACTCACGGCTGCAGCAAATACCCACCTTTCAGGGGAATTCACTTTGCCAGGCAGGCCCAGGGGTCTCAGCTTTAACCTTTCCTTGGGGTGGGATAGTGCCACCACTAACAGCCTAGTTTCCTTTGTTAAATGTTTTGGTATTGCATTTTTGTTACAACTGAACTGAGTTCAGCTAAGGCAGCTGCTCTGACATGTAGGGATTTAAAGTTCAAAAACAACAACAAAAAAGAATTACTTCATGTGTCGGTGTGAAAGCAAGTGGTTCCAAGAGCCAATCTCAGGATCAATGGCAACTGCCTCTATCCTTGAAGCTACCTCAATGGCCAGAGCAGCTTTATTCTTAACTTAGCAGTGGCCAGTGCACCATCTAACAAGATGGGAGCAGGGTGCTACTCACTCCTGTAGGCTACGACACTGTGATTTAAACACGCAGGCACTTTAGATTACACAGAACCCCTGCTTCTCCAGACCAATCGGGAGAGCCTGTTTCTACAAATTTTTAGTTTTTTTACGTCTTTAAGTGTCTCTCCTTTGTGTACGGCTTCTCTGTGCAGGTAGGTCTGGTCTTCTCATCCTTCTAAGGAGGATGACCTCACCAGACAGGTTCTGGACTTGACATTGGCATCTACAAAGTTGAAGCTTGGGAACCACTCAATCTAGTTATGAAATAATCCCATGTTTTGAGAAAATTTGCCATTTTGTGTTGGGTCTCATCTGGAGCTATTCAAGCACATGGGTCTGTTGCCAGCTCAGTTCCCCCGTCCACCTCTGTCCTCAGTGGAGCTGCCTACAGCTTCACTATTTCCTTGGTTACTCCATCTTCTGTGACATTTGCTCTTCTCTGGGTACTTCATCTTTTTTTTTTTTTTTTAAAGATTTATTTATTATGTATACAACATTCTTTCCATGTATGCAAGAGGGCGCCAGATCTCATTATAGATGGCTGTGAGCCACCATGTGGTCGCTGGGAATTGAACTCAGGACCTCTGGGAGAGCAGTCAGTTCTCTTAACCTCTGAGCCATCTCTCCAGCACCCTGGGTGCTTCATCTTTAAGGAGTGGGAGATAGACAGTGAAGGATGGAGGTAAGCCTTCCCAGATTCCATCTCACGAAAGGCACCCTAAGCATGAGAAATTTGTGCTATGGTCTTTGCATGTACAACAGAGGGCCAAAACAACACAAAATTAAAAATTGGAATATTTTGGGGGTACTGGGCCTTGTGAGCAAGTAATAAATATCACTAAACTACATCTCCAGCCTGTGTCGGTCTAGGAACCCTGGGAGCGTTTCCACTTATCCACTGTTGGTTTTTCACTTTGGTCTTGTCTCAGTGACCCCCCATTTCTGTGTAGGCAGTTCTAAGAAATTCACATTTTCTGCACTAGAAAGCCTTTGACAATCTCACAATCATCGTTGGGAACACTTTAGTATTGAAAAAGGAAAGACATTAAGGGAAGAGATGCAAGAATACTCTAAGAGACTAGGTGGTTTAGGATTCAAGGAAACCATAATGATATGGCTATTTGTCCCTAAACTAACTTAGGAATGGGCCTGGGCATATGGCCAGCTACTATGTGTTCATGAATTGCCAGTCTGTAGCAAGTCACCACCCCGGGTCTTCCCTTGGGCTCAGCAGTTTTGGCCCTGAACCCACCACCCAGGCTGCTCACCTCCACTTCTTTAATGCCTAGCTTTCACTACTACTTTCTTATTATCCAGACAAACCCCTTGCTCTAGGATTCAGCTCCCACTTACCATTCATAGATCTAACTGGCTCCACTGCCCCTGCTAAGAAACTCAAGAACAATCCAACACTTAGCCATTTAGGCTTATCTACCTGGATTATTACCTTGTGACTGGAAACATCACCCCAGTCCCTGGCATTAACCCTTGGGGTATCAATGGAGCATAAAGCTACATCTCAAGCCCCCTCCCCCTGGGAGTTGACTTGGTCTGGACTCCACCTCTGGAAACCACAGGCTATTTAGGCCAGAAAAAAGAACACATCGTCTTTGGTGTTGTATGTGTTCTCCCTGTATTCCTCCGCCATGCTTCGGATCACTCGAGAGTGCTGCATTCATTAAACATGGGCATCTTTGATTTGGTCTAATCTGAGTTATTTGTATCAGCAGAGAGGCCCATTTTAAGATTTTTCCTAATGGAGGTTTCCCATGGAAAGGGTCTGTTTTTCCCTGCGGGACCAGGGCCATGTGCTGGAAAAAGCCCTTCATGCATTCTCCACCAGGCAAGATCGGCTTCAGATGATTTCCCCTTTTAAAGTGCATGGCCAGTAGGGTTCCTGGAGTGACCCATTTGCTTTTCGGGTTTTCTGCTCAAGTCGTGGCCTCTACCGGAAGCCTGACCCACACTTTCACTGAGATGAAGATTGCGTGGACAGGGATGCCTGCCATTTAATTTTCACAGCCCCATTTTTGGCTCAAGGTCTGTCCCAGTGGATGCATGGTGACAGACTCGAGTCATACAGGCACATGCTTCTAATGGGTTGCTTGCGATTCCAAACTGATTTCTAAAACATCTTTTGATGGCCTTTTACAAAAATCCTTTAAAATTGGGTCTAACATTTTAAGTAAACAAGGCTCCAAAAGCCCACGGTTTCTGCCACGCTCCCTTGCTCTCCCCCCTCCCGCTGTTTGTCTCACTCTACTAAACTACACCAGGATTTTAAAGTAGGTCAGCTGACACAGGTTCCCAAGAGCTTTGTCTGTAAGAATGTGGCCACAGTATGTCTCTGTGTGTAAATTCTGTGTGCTCATTTTAAGGTAACTCCAGACTGTAACAGCTCTGGAAAAATCCAAACACGTGGGTAGCTGCCATTTTGACCTCAGCACCATCTTGGGGTTATAGTACCCACGGGTGCTTTCTTTGGCTCATTAAAATATTCCTTTTAATCTTCTTACATTTACTAGCATTGGTATACTAATTGGATAAAACACATACCTAAATTTAGCTTATATGCTCAGCTTAAAATAACAGGAAATGGTACGTAATTCTCAGGTGCCTTTACAGATCTAATAATATGGCATTTAACAAAAGAGCTTCTAACACAGACATGCCAGCTTCCGCAGCATCCTTTAGCTCCTCCAAGAAGACAGAAGACCTTCCCTGGCCTGGCCTGGCCTGGCCTTGGTAAACCCACCCGCTCAGCAAAAAGCAGCCTTTCACCTCTTCAGGTTCCTGCATGCTTCACCCAGGGAATTGATCTTCTCATCCTGCCAAGACAAGTAGACTAAATCTTCCCCCCACAGGAAAAAAATCTTTGGGCCTCCTGTATTCAGCAGCTAGCAGCAAGCACTGCTTCTAAGACTGGTGTCCTCCAAGGGCTAAGGAAAGGATTTGGGATTACCTGCATAGCTAAAAAGCTGCCTCATTTTGGCTAATTTAGGTACTGTTAACTTATTACTTCATGACATTTAATGAAGTTGCCTGCTAAAATACAGACAGGTGTGCCTCTTTAACAAGCTTCATAGTCAGGATTAACAGGGTTCAGGTGTATCCTAAAAGCAACTGCCTCTTCCAGTTTTCTTACAGGTTCTGGGAAAAGTCTTGCCATGCTAACCCCAGCCAGTTTCAAGCATATTTTACAAGTCACTCCTGCTGCCTGGGCCAAGACCAACTTATAAAGCTTTCTCCAGACAATGCAGACAATCTGCATCTGCTACTGTGTCCCATCATAAGGCTAGCCCCATTTCATATGGCCAATAGTCACTTGCCTTCTCATCTCCCTCAAAAAAGCAGCTGCCTGGGGATTCTAGTATGACAGCAAACTGGATGCCATTCTCTCGCCAAGTGTGAGTGCACCAACTCCCAGGTCCCCCTCTCCCACATTGCCCCATGCCTGCAGGAAGTAGCCAGACTTGAGCCAACACCCCTATATCCAAGGAGTTTGGGATGATTGAAAATGTTACCCCAGGGGCTGGAGAGATGGCTCAGAGGTTAAGAGAACTGGCTGCTGTTCCAGAGGTGCTGAGTTCAATTCCCAGCAACCACATGGTGGCACACACCCATCTATAATGAGATCTGGTGTCCAGAACACTATATACACAATAAATAAATTAAAAAAAAAAAAGAAAATGTTACCCCAGTCCGTGGCATCTATCATAGGGGCGCCAGTGGAGCAGAATGCTACATCTCAAGTACTCTCCCCCTGGGAGTTGCCTTGGGTCAGACTCTACCTCCCAGAAAGCCAGGCAAGCGCCAACCCCAGGGAGGCTCAGGACCACTCCCACAGGATATTTAGGCTGGAAAAAGGAACACACAGTCTTTCGGTTTGGCATGGTCTGTCTTTCCTGTCATGCTCCCAATCACCTAGGAACACTGAATTCATTAAATGTGGGCATCTTTGATTTGGTCTAATCTGTTCTAATTGGAGTTATTTTGTGTGGGCGGAGAGGCTCTTTTTAAGATTATACTTAACACTTTTTTTTTTTTTTTAGTTTTTTGAGACAGGATTTATCTGTATAGCCCTGAGAGGCCTCAAACTCAAGAGATCCACCTATCTCTGCCTCCCAAGTACTGAGATTAAAAGTGTGCCACCTGTCAGGCAATAGCTTACTTTACAAAGTCTTGCTATGTAGCCGACACTGGCCTTGATTTCTACCATTTCTTTCTCAAGTCTTTGTCCCCTGTACATCACTGAGCCTAAACCCTAGGCAACCTTCCTGTCCTTGGCCTGGCCCAACCTGGCACTATTGTCACAAGTCCAGTCAGTCACAGAGATCATCTCTAAGCTCATATGTGGATGACAAGAACACCCCTCAGGCTGGAGGCAGGCTCAGTGACTTGAGTCCTTGCTCTTGTTCATGCTGTAAGCTATGGAGTTCACCTCTAGCACTGTAAACATCAAAACCCCCAAAGTAAGCACTTCTCTCCATTCTCTCATAAACCCTCAAGTTTGTGAAGACGAAATTAGGAAATTGTAAATGAAGGAAAAGCAGGAAACAAAGCAATTTCCCCAGACACCAGTGATTAAACATGCCTTGAATTTCAAAGATCACCCCCAACTGCTTATGTGCCCACAACCAAAGTCAGCGAAGGGCACCTAGTGGGCCCTGCTGATGTTCTCAGAACGTAAAAAAGCTGTTTTAGCATTGACTACTTTTCACATCCTTGCTTTTAAGTGAATACTTAGTGAATCCCCACAGGAACACCCCCAAATCTACTACAGAAAAGTTTGTTGTTCTTTCTCCTTTTTGGAGAAAGGTCTTGCAACACTGGTGGTTTCATGAAGACACCGATAGCTCTTGAGGCAGTCAGTAGCTGGCTCTGCTGGTTCCCAGTCAGTAGCTGGCTCTGCTGGTTCCCAGTCAGTAGCTGGCTCTGCTGGTTCCCAGCAGGAATTTAGTGTTTTCTGGATTCACTTGAAATTAGTAAATAAGGGGAAAGACACACAGACAAGTTTCTTTCACTGCTTTTTATTTTATTTTTTTGAGACAAGGTCTCCTTAAGTATCTTCAGCTGATCTGGAACGCCCCCTTTAAAGACCAGGCTCTGCCTCCAGAGTGCTGGGATTCAATGTGTGTGCTGCCATGCCTGGCCGCTACTAGACGATTACTGAAATGTAGTCTCTTCTCCTCCATCCTAGCCATGTAGTGTCACACTATGTACATGGGGGACACACCCACAGACTGTGTAAATAGCTCTACTGACTTTTCTGCCCTCCTGTGGAGAGATACTCTATTTTTAAAGAATCTACACACAAGGGGAATCTGCCTTCTGCCTCCTACCGTACCCTCTCTGTACTAAGTGTCTACACCACAGCCCTTTGCCCTGGCCCTATGCTGGTTTTCTCACTGGGTCACCACTCCACTGCCCCCTAGAGGATAGCCCTTTAATTTCCACTTCTCACAAAGGATCTTCCTCATCATTAGCTGTGATCTTTACTTCACCAAAATAAATAAATAAGACATATTGCGAGGCACGAGCCTGCTCTTTCCTCCCTACCTGAAAAATTACTGGCGTTAGCCATTCTTTATGGCTGAGTCAAAGAAGCTGGCATCTATCTGCTGTCCTTGTTTCACTGACTATTTCCTCTTCCCTGTTGTCTCTTTCCTCTTAGACCTGGAGAAACACAAACAGTATGCTCCAGATCACACTACTACTCCTATGAACACCCTCAGGCCCTATCCTCTTCACCTCGGCACTGGACCTCAAGGAGGACTTCGACATTTGTCTCTACCTGCTGTGACTCCACCCCCAGTCTTAGTTCAGACTAAGTACGGCAATGAAGATGCTGGTCTATCATGGCTGTTAAGGGATGGTAAAGTAGGTCAACTACAACCATCAGGCTTCAGCACTGAACAAAGAAAATAGTCATTTCTATTGTTTTCTCCTGAAGATTTAAATGTAATATGCCAAGTGGCTCAAGACACCCTTCTGAACCATTCAGCTTAGGTGACACCATTCCCTGAGGAGTTTTCAAAGCAGAGAATTACTAGCACCATGCAACAACATGCAATGTCATAAGAAACATTTAGGAAGGCTTGGTACTCAGTATTTGCTGTGTGGTATGGTGATAACTACTTGAAATATATTTTTATACCTTCTGTACAACGTGGCATACGATACTGATTCCCTTTCACAGCTGACAGTCTGTTGCAGAGACTGAAAGAGCCAGCTACAGCTAAGAACTGAGGGGAAGGTGGTCAACTTGGCATTAGTGACTAAAGCCACCCCAGCATTAAAACAAACAAACAAACAAAAAAACCTTGTAAATAAGTCACTGCCAACAACACTGAGAAGCCAATGCTCAAGACTTGTTAACAGTGATGAATTTCTGATGTGGAAAGAGACTGCACCTGACGTCTGCCTGTACTGGGGCCACTGAAGGCCAAGGGATGGGGTGGGATGGAGGGGCCTTCCCCTTCCCCACAGCCAAGGTCTCAACAGAATACTCAGTCACCCAGAGCATCAACCTGTGACTACTACTAACAGCTACAGCAGAGTCAAAGTCAGCAGGCATGCTATGTGGAACGACTACCCCGTACTGAACAGCACCGTTACCTGGTAACACAGTGACACAATTTAATGATTCTAAGGATTTTTTTTGTAATTATTTTTACAAGTCTGGTGCCATAAACATTCAAATAATCTCTCTTAAAAAGCATGTTTACAACATCAAAAGAATTAAGATGAAATATAAACTTCTCTTACAATTTTTATACACATTAACCAAATCACATAAATCACAGATAAATGTTCAAGTTTAACAATATAATGAAACAACATTTAGATTCTTAATAAAATCTTCCTTCAACATTTATTTTTTTAAACTTACCATTATCCTAAATAATCTATGCATTTTGGGATACAATACCAAAAATGTACCAACAATACAAAGCAGATACAAAGCAGTGTAAGAACTTCTGGAGTGTTCTGCAGGGATAAATGGCACAAAAGGGCAACAAGCTTTAGGTAAACCTGAAGCAACCCTAGAGACTCTGATCCTGCTGTTGTTGATCTACCATGTCAAGCTGGACACTGTATGAGAAGTCACAATGACTCCCTTCTTCCACATTTCTCATCTGGGTTTTAGGTACCATATTTCACACAGTAGCACAACAATTTTAAAGCTCAAATGCTTTAAAAATGCGTAGGCAAAAGAACTGCTCAGATTTTCAAAACCATTATTACATTTACAAAAATATTTCCCTTAAACTTGGGATTGTTTCAAAACACTGATTTACAAATATAAAAGAATTATGAAGGACCCAAAGCATATGCATATATGAGTTTGTGTATTAACATACCATTACCATACTATATAAGTCACCAAAAATTCAAATGTAACTATTAATATTAACATGAGTGTTACAAGCAGATGAAACTCTTCCCTAAGTGGTCTGAACACTATGTGGCATGCAGTGTGGATGGTTGACCTTTGTGATCCCTCAGAGACATCTGCTGTTAATATACAGCTTTTCAAAGCTAATGGTCACCTCCACCCCACTGCACTGTCCCACTCACAGGAGCAGGAATGAGGTGAGCGAGCACACACGCACACACACCATTCTTTACTGAGAGGCCTCAATGTAGGTGAGTGTTGGCTCAACACTGGGCAGAAGGCTTTAAATCTGTCTTGGATTGTTGGGCAGGTGTCTTCTTGAACTAACTAAAAGGAGCATAATTTTCTCACCAGTGTTCTGCTCAAATTTTCAGACATGGAAAAACCTACCACTAGACAGTTTATCTGTGTATATACATAATGGAGGCACTCAATGTCACCAGTGTATCTTGGAAATGTGAGAAGAACCAAAGTAATGAGTGTGACCATACATGACAGCTACTAGCTGTCACAGTTACAGTGGCTACATGGCCTCGAGTGTGTCATATGCCGTGCACATAATGAAAGCTATCCTAGTTGTGGCATAGTGACTGTAAGATGCAGTGAGTGGTTTCAGGCTACACTCATCCCACAGTACCAAGATTGGGGAGCACAGACAGCTCAGTCTAGAAGGTGAGGTTATGGTTTCCTTATTTAGAAGATTGCAAATTAATCTCATAATATAATACGAAAACCTCCCTTAGAAATATAAAGAAAAAATAAGTAGGAAAACTGTCAATGCTTAAAAAAAAAAAGAAAAATGAAAACTTACTACTAGTGTATTATTAGAGCTGAGTGGACTTCATGTGTGGAAGTGAAAGGCAGTGACTTAGGGCAAGAATCGAGATCCGGCTTGTGAGGAGGAGTCAGCCATGCTGCAGGCAGGGGAGGTGTATGTGTGTCACTCTGAACCTGGCAGCAGGTACCATGGGCTCTGAGCAGCCCTTCTCACAGTTCTAGGGTCACACAGGCAGGAAGGCCCTTTTCAGAAGGAACCAAATTCCAGCCTGGTATGTTTGGACTATGTCATAATTGTTTGCTGTCCAGAGGAATGAGGAGACGACCTTTTTTTTTACTTGCTTTTTCGAGGCTGGGCCTACACAGTCCTGGACTTCGCTGGCCTCCAATACAGAGAGCCACCTGCCATGCTTTCTGAGGGCTGGGACTAAAGGTGTGCACCATCACAGTTGGCAGAGAACCTAAGCCATCTTATATAAACAGCTGTGTGGGGCAGTGCAGGGAGGGGGTGGGTGGAGAGGAGTAGAATGAGGCCCAAGATCTGTCTGAAGCACAAATTATAAATTGATTATGACTATCCACTTAAGACACACCGATCCAGAGGAAATCAACACTGAATCGTATCATCAGTGTAAAGATAAAGATGTACATTTATTTCCATGAGTTACAAGTGCATTGCTGTTCATACTAGCAGGCAGTCTATATAGAATCCATTCTCCATTGCTGTCAAAAAACAAGGGAGAAAAACAAAAAAGACAGCTGAGAAATGAAGAGCTAATACTAGAATTATCTTTCCTAAGTTATCTTCTGGGTAGCAGTCTCTCTGTGGAAAACAACTCAGAGGTCACAATAGATTTTACTCAATCACAGGCTGTGACACTTGGACAGTGATCTCTGCACAGAAAGCCTTAACAGTCATGCAAGGGCACAGTAAGTATGGAACAAGGCAAACTTCTCACCAGAGAGCAGTGAGGGGGGTCAGGAGGCACTGCACTGGGATACACCATCAACTCCACAGCACACAGCGCAGGAACAAAATAGAGAGGCAATCAGTAAATAGGAGAGAGCTCGAACAGTTACTGCTAGTCTTTTATGACATTAACTCAGCAGTACCAGAAACACCTCAACTTGGCAACAGAACAGAGCTTCATGATGAGAGCTCATGAAGGCTTTATTACAAGTCATTAAACTGCTGAAAAGTGGGTTTGAGATGCTGACATGCTGTAAGAGAAGAACTGTACACTTTCTCATTTAAAGACGCAGCGTTCCTCTTAGCTAAATCCCAAGGCAGTGGATGTGGTTACGCAAACAGCCTTCTGTGTGAAACAGCTCAAGGCATATATGGAGCTCCTCCCTGAACATCTAGGTCAGCTTGCTCTCTACTTCACCAGAAACTTCTACAGCTCAGTGCTTATACATCTTGCAGCAAATGACAAGCACAGCCGTTACTTTAAATCTCTGGTTAAGGACAGCACCTAATATGTTGGCAAGTGCTATACCTCCATTACAGTACAAGAAAACCTGTAGAGTAACATTGCCAGTGCAAGGCTTCCTTTCTAGAAGAATGATCAATTTTTTAGAAGCTGGGCAAATAGCACATACCTTAAATATGGAACTAACATGATACACAGAAAAATGCCCCCAAAGGACTCCCATGATAGAAGCACATGCCCCTGCGGCCTGCAATACCATCCAGGGACGTCCACAAGCTCCTGCTCTGGGTAGACAGTTTCTAGTCAACAGATGAAGTGCAAATTTTGAGCTGTCACTGACTTAAAGTGCCTTATGTAATAGCATTCTTTACTGTAAAGCGAGAGTCAGTGACTAGAGCCAGTTTGGAAAGACTCTCGCCCTGGTGAGGCTGCATGGTTCAGCAGGATGACATGTAAAGGATTCAGGAGAGGGAGGAACCACTGCATCTTTCAAACCAGAAAGCAGTTAGTGACTAAGCAACAGTATGCAGTAAGTGCACTCAATGTGCACACTGCTGCAGGGCACTGTTGCCAGGAAACATCTCTGGATGAAGGGATTCTGTGAAAGTATAAAAGCCACTACTACCAGAAACTGCCCCTCCAAGCGGCTCAAAGGAGTCAGAGTGGGTAAGTTGAGACGGGCTGGAGACAGGACCAGGGGTCAAGAACTGGGAGGAACACCGACATCTGAGCACGTCCAGTCCTCTGAGCCCTTGTCCTGTAAAAAAAAGACAAACTCAGGAGTAAGGATTGAGCCATGTCACAATAAAGGCAGTAACAGTACAAAACGGCAAGGTAAAATGTAATGGGAATAAAGAGCCATAAAAAGGTCACTGTATTCTTACACATACATGACACCTGTAACATGCAGGTCCTGAAGGCTGGAGCTCGGCCTCATTTCAGCCATCTTTCTCAGACAACCCCTGCCCCCCTCACCAGACATGGTTTCTCTGTAGCTTTGGTGCCTACCCTGGAACTAACTCTGTAGACCAGGTTGGCCTCAAACTCGAAGATCCACCTGCCTCTACCTCCCGAGTGCCGGGATTAAAGGCATGCACCACCACTGCCCAGTTTTTCAGACAATTTTTAAGATCTGCGTTGGTACACTGTGGTGGTTTGAATGAAAATGCCCCTCCATATGGGAGTGGTGTTACCACAGTGTGGCCTTGTTAAAGGAAGTGTGTTACTCGGGGTGGACTTTGAGGTTTCAGAAGCTTGAGCCAGGCCTAGAGGCTCAGTCTCTTTTCCTGCTGCCTGCCAATGTGGATGTTAGAACTCAGCTACCTCTCCAGCACCATGTCTTCCTGTACACCGCCATGCTGATAATGGACTAAACCTCTGAACTATAAACCAGCCCCAACTAAATGTTTTCCTTCATAAGCGTTGAAATATGAAGGAAATTATGGTATCAATTATGGTATCTCTTCACAGCAATAGAAAAGCTAAGATACGCAGTGACTAAGGGAAGACACACGCCCACATTTAATCACAATCACAGCATTGTTGGCTTACCCATACACCCTTCATTAACAATGTAGCACCCTCCACTCCAACAGCCAAACACCAGAGTTTAAAGGATCTTTTTAAAATATCGCATCTCTGCTGAAAAGACCTTCCTATCTTAGAAAGTTCCCTTTCTGCTAGATAAACAGGCAGGACAGTCACCTATGCTTGCAATGGGATGATGGGGTTGCTAATACCCAAGTTTTCTCTTACTGAGAACAAACTAAGCCCCGATGGGAGTGAGAGCAGTAGGCATGGATGCTGAAAGAAAAGAAGCTGTAGCTGGGCTCCATGCTATAAGGTGAAATTAAGCAGGTCAACGGCTTGTCATCTATCTTTTGGTCAGCAAAACATCCGTCTGTATTCAGCAAGACACCTCTCCCTCCCCTCCAGCAGCCTGCATACGGCTGGTCATCTGCAACGTCACTATAGAAAAACACAAGTCATACCTCTCTTTACTTTTCTGAAGTATATTTTTACTTGGGAAGAGACCATACTCCAAATCTACTCCCACCATAATGCAGTCCAGTGAGCGAGTCAGGGCCCCCAAAGGTCTGAGTATTAGGAGTTCCTGGAGGACTTGTTGAAGTTCACACTACTGGGGGTAAACATGGCCGACACTCAGGCTGCCACAGAGTATCCACTGCACATAACAGTTCAGCCTCGCTAGTACCCATCATTTTGTAATATCTCTTGAGAAGAAAAAGTGCTGCCATGTAAGTCCTATGTTGTATCTGATTCTGATAAGGAAATCTAGTTGGGCTGGTATAGTGACCAAGTGCTTCTAATATTAGAAAGATCTTCTCTTTGGAATTTTACTGATTTGACATGCTGATAGTACAAAGATCTGGTGGTGTTGCTTTGATAGGCCGCAAACAACTTCAGGGATAAGGCTTTCACCCGCCACTCAAGAGACAGGGTGGAGGCCAGATGTGTGGTGGCACATGTCTTTAATCCCAGCACTCAGGAGACAGGGGCAGGTGTTTCTCTGAGTTTGATGCCAGCCTGATCTATACAGAGTGATTTCAAGGTTAGCCAGGGACACACAGATAAACCCTGCCACCCCCCTCAAAAGTCAGGGTGGGAAGGGTAAGTGCCATAGGTCAACTACTTACAAGGCCATACGCTGACAGGTTAACGAGGCCCTAAAATGCTTCTATCTTCTAGGAAACAAAGGGAGCTGAGGGTAATGCTCTTAGTAATCCACCTGCCTAAGGAAACTCATAAAGAGGCTGAGAGAAGAAAGGCCTGCTTCTACATCTACAGAAGGGGGGACTGAGGAGATGGCTCTGGATGAGTATGAGGTCACTGAAAATGCCCATAAGCAAAATGCAATTACCACCCCCCCCCCTTCAGAACTGCTCAGGCCACAGATGGACACCTGAAAGCTAGCCCCAGGCAGTAGGTGTTTGAGGGGACAACTTTCAGTTGTACGCCCCTCCCTCTAACGTCCCTTTATCTCTCAGCACTCCCTATCCTCAGCTTGGAGCTTGTCTGAGCTCAAGAACATTCCTTCATACTGCTGTCAAGTTCTCAGATCTATGACAAAGACTGAGGAGTATGACCACACGCAAAATGAGCCCGAGAGGATCTGTCTCTGTCAGCATACACGTCAGTGCTATCTTCTGAATTAATTTTTACTTTTTTTATTTAAAAAATTATTATTTATTTTATGTGTATGGTGTTTTATATGTGTGTAGTGACCATGGAGCCTGGAAAAGGGAGGAGGATCCCCTGGAACTGGAGTTATAAGTGGTTGTGACCACCATGTGGACACCTTTCCTCTGGCCCCTTATTTTTATGTTAAAGAAATAAACTGTAAGTCAGTCTAGACGGCAATTTCCCCTTGAAATGTATGAAATATATGAGATGGGTCAATAGGTAGACGGAAGAAGAGACAGACTGGTAAGAGGAGAAAATGAGTGCAGTCAAATATCCATGGCACCTGGTGGTGGGATATGAGTATTTACTTTAAAATTTTTTAAATTCTTCGGAATAGTCGAAAACTGTCATTGAAAGCACTGGGAAAATATCAAGCTTTAAGCATATATGGTTCTCCAGCACTAAACTGATGTAATAATATTATTGGCTTCTTGTCAACACCACCTTACTGCCATCTTGGCTGTTTGTCTGCAGTGACCACAGAAACAACTGTTCCTTCCAGCTGCTTCTCTAAGTCTTTTCCCTTGTAAGTACTCCAGCCCCATCTAGAATGCTTTACTCACTGTTAATACATCTAACACAAATTCTATTTTCTCTTCTTTTACCATATTCTCCCTTAAGCTCTTGTACCTAAGTTCATGAAGTTCAGTCCAGGAACATACAATCCTTCTGAGAGATCAGTCTAGACTTTGCCTCAAGAAAGCTTTTTTCAGTTTCTCTAGCCCATACTTCACGTGTGAACCATAGCAGTGGCATCTGGCACAGCGACATATGTGGACCAGGTCCACCAGGAGATTCTCTAGCACAAGTACTTGGGCTACTTCTTTTGGATCTGTCTCATCAGGGGAGACAATCGGAAAACTCAAGCATTGTGGATTACTTCTTCTGCAGCTGTACTTTATTCAAGAGGGAGTCAGCCCAAGAACACAGAATGGACAAGAACTGCAAGATGAACAGAGTTGCCAACAAGGCCCATTCATCCCCTTGAGTACAGATAAGAGGGACAAGTAATCCCTAATAAAACTTGGTACTGTGGTGATGGTGTGATGGAAGGAACATGACTCCTAAAGAGTAAGTAACTTTCAAATAATCTTTAGTTCTAATGTAAAGAATTACAGAAAAGAATACAAAATGATGGCCTATCTTGAGTTATAAGACAGAATATGGAGGGACTGCTAGAGACCAGACTGCTACCCTGAACACACAAAGCTTAACAAGAGACTCCTCCTCTCTTTGAAACCACTCACGCTTTCTTTTCAAAAGAAGATTTTATCTATTACATATACAACATTCTGTCTCCATGTATGCCCACACACCAGAAGAGGGTGCCAGATCTCATTACAGATGGTTGTGAGCCACCATGTGGTTGCTGGGAATTGAACTCAGGACTTCTGGAAGAGCAGCCAGTGCTTTTAACCACTGAGCCATCTCTCCAGCCCCCCACTCATGCTTTCTAGCCAGCACAAGAAGTACTGTGCACTACACGTTCCATTCTCCAACTGAATCCTTCAAAACATGAAGCTACAGTATCACAGCATGAAAACCATTTCCTTCCTTTTTTTTTTTTTTTTTTTTAAAATCGAGACAGGGTTTCTCTGTGAAACATTTCTCGCTATTCTGGAACTCACTTCGTAGACCAAAGTCACAGGGATCCACCTGCCTCTGCCTCCTAAGTGCTGGGATTAAAGGCATGCACCACCACAGCCCGGTTATGGGACTGTTTATTACTTTTTCTCTCTTCCCATGCTGTGCTCCTCTCCTTCCTTTCCTGGATGTCTTCTGAACAGTCTCCATGATCCTCCCCTCACACACTCACTGTCTTCCTACGTGTAACTCCTATCAGTGTTTGTCATGAATGGCTTCCATTTAGTTACAGTGTTTAGTGAATAAAATTCTATCTTTTCAAATCTTTATTTTTTAAATGTTTTTATTATATATTAATTATACATAATAATGGGTTTCACTAACATTTTCATACATTATAATGTATTTTGAGCATATTCATCCATTATTCTTTAACCCCCTTTCCCTCTTCATTCATTTCCTCTTCTCAAGTCTTAGAAGTGTAGCTCAGTGGTACACTTGCTTAGCGTGCATGAGGCCTTGGATTCAATCCCTAACACCACAACCAACCAACCAACCAACCGACCGACCGACCAACCACACAGTCCCAAGGCCACGAAAGTTACACAATAGAATTTAGAATTTCTGAACATTTAAAATGTCATATAAAGTAAAATAAAGCTTTTCAGGAGTAAATGCCTCAAAGCTGTTCCTTCCCAAGTACTGTTCTCACATATACCCCCACCCCCACAATACAATCACTGTCATAGTGTCTAAGAGCTGTCACTTTATTTCATGTCCTGATATCTGTGAAAGATGAAGTCTAATTTCTTCATTTCACACCATGAAGCAATCAGAAGGAAAGCTCTATCAATCCAAGGAGGACACACGGAATTTCTTTTCCTTCTAAAGATGTTTTTAACTTGTACCATCTCTCCCTTGCTAGGGGGTTAACTGTATAGTTAAAATTCTAGATACCTGACCAATTTAAGATCTGTATCCTGGCTGGAATCTAGCAGTCTCTTCAAAAATGAGTTCTTTGAGCTTCTCCTTAGGTAAGTCATCCAATTCCATGTCAAACTTGAATGGTGCTTCAGCAATGGGCTTTAAGACAAAAACAGTATTTACTAGTCACAAATTGTCATGATCAAGGCAGTGATTTACTTATCTATAAGTCTGGCTTAAATTCTGAAATTTATACAATAGGATTAATGCCTCACAAAATCTGAAAAGTCCTAGGGCTTAGTGTGCAGCTAAGTGGTAGCATGTGTGAAGTTCTGCACACAAAAAGAGAGGGGGGCATAACCACGGTTATTTTGAGAATTTCTTGAACTTATCACATCCCCTAGAAGGATTTTCAAATGTTTTAAGGCACTAAATATCTCAGTAACAAAAGTAGAGGTGGTTTTATATAAACAAAAACATAAAAAAAAAAAAAAACTATCCAGAGGACTGTTGAATGTTAGGTCAACATGGAAAACTTAGCGAGAACTTGTCTTACAGCAAAAACAGAGCTGGGGATGTAAGCTCAGGGTAGATCACTTTAGACCTGGGCTCAATGCCTCGTACTACAAAACAAAAATGTTACACTAAGACATTTGAATTATATGAAGATGAGTATTGTGGAGTAATACCCATGTATGCATAAGTAAATGCATCCTACTTTACTCACCAATGCATATAAAAAATAAACAATTAAAAAATTAGATATAAAGTATGTTAGTCTGTTCTCAGGAGCTATCACATCTACCTCTGGATTCATTGGAATGGCACAATGGGAAGAGTCATGAGGTCACAGTGTGAGTCACTGGCTAACTAACTCTACTTGCTGTCACAACAGAAGGCTGCCTATCTCTTCACCCTCAACCCTCAGGACCAGTACATAATTCATCTATCTCTTTCTGCCATAAGCCATTACAATTTCTAACTGTGGGAAGCATAGGCTCATGCTTGAATACTTATCCTCAGTTGGTAGAACTATCTGGGAGGATTAGAAGGTGTGGCCTTTTTGGAGGAGGTATGTCAAGGAAAGGGCTTTGAGGTTTCAGAAGACTTTTGAGTTATCTCCCTCTGCTTTGTGCTTTTGTCTCAAGATGTGAGCTCTCACCTACTGCTCCAGTGTTATCTGCCTGCTGCTGTGCCCCTGCCAAGATGATCATGAACTCTAATTTCTGGAACTATGAGCCCCAAAGGAAACACTTTCACTTATAAGCTGCCTTGGTCTCACCTTCCTCTTTCCGTGCTCCACAGTAGTGCAGCTGTCCTCCTCTACATGCACTGCTTTACCCGCTGTGCCTGACAGTGCTCATCCTCAGGGAGCAAAGGTGGGCATGGCATTGTGTTCCTCAGGAAAATCTTGACAAGGGCACGGCTAAAGCTTCTGCTGACTACTAAACAAACATCTCTAATGCATCAGCCAGGAGCACGGGCTCTTACCTCATCACTTGGGTCATAATACTGCTCCAGGTATGGGTGGGCCAGAGCCTGTTCAACTTCAATCCTCTTGTGAGGGTTAAAGGTCAACATTTTATCCAGTAAGTCCAAAGCTACAAAGAGAAAGGATTTTACAGTGGTGAGAAGCAGAGCTCATTAGCAAATGTTTTTCCATCTCCTACTAAGCTGATCCTCAAGACAGTGGGGTATCATTGTTAAATCTCTCTTTAAAAAAAATGTACATGAGTATTTTACATACATGCTGTGCATCATTTGAGGGCAGTGTACTACACAGAGGTCAGAAGAGGAAGTTGAATTCCCCCTGGAACTGGAGTTACAGATGACTGTGAGCAGCCATGTGGGTACAGAAGTTGAACCTGAGTTCTCTGGGAAGAGCAGCTGGTATTCTTAACTACTTAGGCATTTCTCCAGCCTTACTGTAAATCTTTTGTGACTATGTGAACATAAGGGCTGACCACGTAACAATTACAGATACCAATACTCAAATAAGAGGAATGGACAGCCAAAGGAGAAAAGTTAAGAGTAGGGTTCAAACCCAGGTTTGCTTACTAAACTTTGACATTTCCTATATTACTCAGCTTTGCAGATATCCAAAGTACAGAGCTGGGGATATGGTTGAGTAAAGTGCTTGCTCTATAACCACAGGCCTTGAGTTTGGATCTCCAGAACTTGCATAAAAAGGCCAGGCTCAAGAGTGGGATTACCAGTGCAAGGAGGCAGAGTCAAATAGACTCCAGAGGCTTGTTGGTCAGTCACTCTAGCTGAATTGGTTAGCTACAGGTCCAGTAAAGTGGAAAGTGGTTCAGTAAGATACCCAATAAAGGCCTCTGGCCTCCACAAACATATAATTGAGCAACATCACCCACACAGCCACGCGTACAGACATCCATATACTATACTTACATATCCAAATAAGGTAGAAAGTAACTGAAGACACCAGATGCTAACCTCAATGCAAACCCACAAAAAAAATGTGAGCATATGTATATGTGAGCGTGTACGCACACACGCGCGCGCACACACACGGTTAGGACAAAATGTTTCTCTTAGATTCACCCCAAAGCCATTTTTTTTGTTACTGATGTTCATGTGAGTATGGGGCAAGCATGTAATCATGGCCAACTTACCCGAAGAAAGCTGGCTCTCCCTTGGCAGCTGCCATCCAGGGGCTTTGAGAGGCCTAAACTATCTACTCTGGAATATTGATTAGACTGGTCTCATTTGTCTTAAAAGTAGCAACCATAGTTGAGAGTTTAAGAGTGTACCTGCCTATCATGTTCAAAAGACACTGTTTTGTAGCATTTTCCCACACCAGAGATCTGTGGTTACTCCTCAGCACAAATCATGGCTGCCTATGTTATGTGCATGTAATAGGAGTGGAGGGGCCCTAATTTTCATCTCAGCTGCCCTGCTAGCTTACACGCGAAATAATCACACAAAAATTGTATTCATTTAAACACTGCCTGGCTCATTATCTCTACCCTCTTATTGGCTAACTCTTACATATTAATTTAACCCATCTCCATTAATGTGTATCGCCACGTGACTGTGGCTTACTGGCAAGATTTTAACCAGCGTCCGTCTCAGGTAGGAGAATCATGGCGTCTGCCACTCTGCCCTTTTTCACAGCATTCAGTTCTTTCTTCTCCGCCTACTTAAGTTCTGCCCCATCAAAAGGTCAAGGCAGTTTCTTTGTTCAACCAATGAAAGTAACACATAAACCAGGTGGGAAAGAAACTTCTGTCTACAACTGCGATTAAAGGTGTGTGTCATTGCTGCCTGGTTTGTAAAGTTGGCCAGTGTAGCTGTTTTACTTTTCTGATCTCCAGGAAAGCTTTATTAAAATACAAATGCCACTATAGATTTCCATTCTTTTGCCCTGACCATCCTTATTCTAGCCACATCCTGGGCAAGCCAACTAGCTCTCCAGGTCAGTTTAAATTCTCATCTTGGATCAATACTGCAGCTTCAACTTCAACTTCGGGACAGGGTCAGAGAAAACCAACTAATTTTAAAAACTGCCATAATAACAGTGTTCCTCACACCCTTTGACCTCAGAACCCCTTTATAGTTGTTAAAATTTACTGAAGATATGTTTCTTTGAGAACTGATGCAAAAGAATCAAGTTCAAAGACAGCAAGACTGCCTCAAAATCACCACTACAGATCCATTTTTATAAGTGGCTAATTCAGATCACAGTTCCAGTAAGTAATACTCTTCTTCAAGAAAGTTGATGCATTCCAAATATAGCAGAAATGCTCTTAAATAGATGTCTTATTTCTTCACACAGAATAGCACAAAGACTTGTACTGAGTTTAGGAGTTAAAAAAGAGAGGACTTTTGCTGTTTTGTCGAAGTTTTCTTCTCTGCACCCAGCAACATTTTTAGTGTGAAGTTATGGTAGTGGAGGAGCCCAGGGATGGCACTAGTACCACATAGACTTGCCATCTTAGTGATGGCAATCATAACAATCAGTGCCTCATTGTCATGAAAGTATATGGTGATGTAAAGGAGTCTGCAATAATACTCTTAATAGTATATGAATGTAGTTCTAACCGCATGGAACCCTGGGGTGAGGGAGACACTGGGGTCGAAGCAACACACTATTCAGCTACACTACAAAACTCCAGATTTTCTACCCCATCAAATCCTTCAACAGCCTCCTCCTGCTGACTGTTCCCAGAAGTGATATCCCTGGATTTCTCCCTACTCAGTCAACCTTCCCCACTGAGCTCAAATCATGAGTCATGTCCCTCCAGTGGTCCAGTCATTTCTGTCTCCACTTTGTATTACAGATGTCTTACTGTTTCAATCACACCCTCTTCCCAGGCTTGGTGTAAGTGCAAGCATACATATCTACTGTGAATGTCTCCACAGGTATACAACCTTGGGTGTCAGCCCTTCCCTTCCACCTGTTTAAAAGACAGTCTTCTGTTTATTTCTGTAGCACCAGGTTAACTGACCTGCCAGTTTCTGAAGATTCTCTTGTCTCTACCTCCAAATTTCACTATAGCAAAGCTAGGCACTTATTTGTTACATATATGGACCAATCTCCATTGTTTTTAAAAAATGTTTTTCAAAGGCCATGGATTAAGCAACATTCAAAGCAGTCTTTAGTCTGAGGTGATTGAGTTCCAGAATAAATGTAACTCTGTGGCACTAACACCATGCTAGCTTATGATTCCAATTATGACTCACATACACAATATCAGAGTTTATAAGATTCCCAAATATTTGATGTGAACCAAACTGGATTTTTGTTTATTGACTGAGAGACAGGGTTCTTTCTGAAAGTAACCATTGCAGTGTACTCCCTTCCCATATTAATTACTGTTAGACTGCTTTAAATGCAGTCAGTTTAAATATGTCTGTTTAGACATAATCTCTGCATCTCCATAACTAATCAGTCTAATGTTTAAAACCTTAAACATACTTAAAATTTTTGTTTAAATGTGTGTGCAAGCTCATATGCAAGGATGCCAAGGTATATGTGAGTGTCAAGAGGAAAATGTGCATGAGTTATTTCTCTCCTACTATGTAGTCCAAGAGATCAAACTCAGGCTGTCAGACTTGACAGAAAAGTCATCTTGCTGGCTTTAAATTATTTTAAATGTTATGAGACCAAATTTACTTTTTGTAAATTTGCTTTCTTATTTTTTTAAAAAAATATTTATCTATTTATGTGTATAGATATTTTGCCTGCAAGTGTATCTGTGTACCAAGCGCTTGTTTGGTGCCCACAGAAGACAGTAGGTCTCAGATCCCCTGAACTGGAGTTACAACTCCATGTGGGTGCTGGGAATCAAACCTGGGTCCTATGGAAGAATAACAGTGCCCTTAACCACTGAATCATCTATATCCAGCCCTTCTTGGTTTGTGTTTAAAGCTTAGGAAAAGAGTACATGAAGAACTCAGAAAACCACGGAATACCCAATATTGTTCTCAACAGTATGATTTAAAAGGCTGTTTTAAGATTTGTTATTTTATGTGTATGAATGTTTTTCTTGCATCCACATATGTGTACCACATGTGTGCCTGGTATTCTCAGAGGTCAAAAGAGGCATTGGATCCCCCTGAACTGGAGTTTTGGGTGGTTGTGAGCTGCAATGTGTGCTGGGAACTGAACCCGGGTCTTCTGCAAAAGCAGCTAATGCTCTAACTGTTGAGCAACTTCTCCAAACTCACAGCACCATTTAAAACTGCATTTGATCACTGATACTTTAGGAACTCATTTTTATGTTTGAGCAATAATTTAAACCAAATGTATTCCAAATAAAGTTCCAACTACCTTGTACCATCTGCTGTAATAATTGTTTCTTCCCTCTCACTGAAATCACCTTGAAGAGAATTCTAAACTACGACTCCTTTGAAGAAGAAACTTGCAGCATTACTGGCTCAAAAGATTCAGCATTAAAAAACTTTCAAACCATGTAAAAAAAATTCCCACCCCAGGGTTTTTCTGTGTAAGCCTGGCTGTCCTAGAACTCACTCTGTAGACCAGGTTGGTGAGAGATCTGCCTGCCTCTGCCTCCTGAGTACTGGGATTAAAGGCATGAGCCACAACCACCAGACATTCAATTTCATTCTCAATTAAAACTCAAATTAAATACACACCCACTCTCAATGTTGGCAGAACCAAAAGATGAGTACCTAGAATTGTTAGAACAAAAGATCCAAGACAAAACTGCCCAACTTCCCTCCACAGAGACTCAACCCACATATATGCTGCTCTATTTCTCACAGCTTTAACCAGAAAATAAGTTCAACTCTCAATGTCTGCTATTTTGATAAGCTGGGTTTTTTTGTTATTTTTTTAAAGGGTAGGGAAAGGAGAGTACTCACTGATCGTTCAGTGTTCATATATTGTAAAGATGAGTACTTTCCCTTATATTTAATAACACTTTTTTCTATGAATTATTATTATACTTAAAACCTCTACTATTTCAGCTTGAAAATTGAAATCTCAGGTTTCCTGATATCATTAATTTATTTTCTTGTGTCATTTTTATACAAATCAGAACTATTAGCTTCCTGCAGGTATGTTCTTATTGTTGATTTTGTGTCTAGGGCTGCAGCAGCCAGAGTGATATAGAACAAATGAACAACTTCTCTGGGATTAAACATAACACAATTCTTTGTAGTTGCTTCTATCGACAGGAGGGCTGTTCTTCCTATCTTCTGTACCAGCTAACAGTATACTTTGATTTAATTTGAATTTAATTCACTAAGTGTGACAGATTGTGATTAGACCTAGTTTCTCAAAAGATCTTGCAGCTTCTGATGCCGTCTTCTGCGGTGTTCTTGTCACCAGAAGCCTAGTCTAGTCTACCATAGCGAGAGAAACAACCACAAGTAAAAGCACCAACAGCAAGGCTATCTTGGACCACTCTACGGGAGGGGGCCAGGAACCTCCCTGACTCCCTGAACCAGCCAAATCAACAAATACCTGGCTGTTATTCCCAAGTTTTGGAGTGGCTTGTTCAACAGTTAGAAACAATAAATGTAACTCATGTGAGCTTCAACGTCCATTATGAGACTGAAAAAGGATGCTTAAAGATATTTCCTACAAGAGAACACTATGCACATTTATAAAGCTACTGATATTTAAAGATCTTCAAAATACATAAACAAGAAAGTTTTAGCTGTGGGATCTTAGAATCCAGAGTTATAAACACTAGTATTATGAATTTTCATATAATCCTATAATATAAATACTACTACCAGTCATATTTTATAGATGAGATAGTAAGTAGTTTCAAGTTAGTGTCTGGGTTGTAGAAGCTGTGCTCCAGTTGCACACTATTCTTCTGCCCTTGGTGCTGTCAAGGCCCATTTCTCCACCTTCCATGCTTTAGAGTCACTTAACAGGTAAAATTTTCTAGGTTAACTTCCTGGGTTTTGCTGTTATTGTTAGACAGGGTTTCCCAGGCTTCCTTCAGACTTGTTATGTAGCTCAAACTGGTCTCAAAACTTATCCTCCTGCTTGAGCTTTCCATGTTCTGGTATTATAGTTGCATACTACACCACTCGTTTCATTTTCTGTTTTGTTCCTTTTTAAATTGTTGTTGCTGCTTTATTTTTGGAGACAGGGCTTCTCTGTGTAGCTCTAGCTGTCCTGGAACTCACTTTGGAGATTAGACTGGTACCAAACTCATATAGATCTGCCTGCCTCTGCCTCCTGAGTGCTGAGATTAAAGTGTGAGCCACCATCACCTACCTAATTTCCTGGGTTTTAATAGCATCAATTCTTATATGACTTTAAGTTAAGGAAAATAAGCTGAAAGATTCAAGCAATTTGATAGAAACCAAAAGCATGTAGAGAAAGAGTAAGGGAACAAAGGGTGAGTCTGGGAACAGGCCAACTTATATCTTAATCACCAAATTTTCTTATGTAAGGGCCTATCTAAGAGAGCAACTCTGAAAATCCAATCTAAATGTAATGTGTTGGGGTTAGCAACCGGCCAAGCCTGACCACCTAAATTTAATCCTGGAACCCATATGGTGGAAGAAGAGTACCAATTCTTGCAGGTTATCTGTCCTCAACACATAAAAAAATAATGTTTTAAAAAAAGGTAATGTGTCATATGGGTTAAGTTCTAATTTTCAAAATTAACAAATAACAATATGATTCTACATATATGATTTTGTTATACCCACAGCAAAACACTAAAAGCTAGGAACTAGGCCAGATGGCCTATGAATGTAACCCCAGAAACTGAGAGTTGAGGAAAGAGGGTAACTTTTGAGTTCAAGATCAGCCTGGGCTATACAGGAAGATCCTGTCACAAACACGCTCTCCCCACAAAGTTATTTTGAGATTCTCACTATTCATTATCTACAATAACAAACTGTACTGTATCAGAGATGAAAACAGAGAGTTTCTCCTATAACCAAAGTAAATTATAAGCAAATATTTCTGAACCTTAACTTGGGCCCATCCATGTTGCTAGGCTTGGAAGACAGTACAATAGGTAGAATGTTTGAGGACCTGATTTCAACCCCAGAATGCACTAATGGCTGAGAGGATAAGGAGATCCTTGGGGCTTCCTAGCCAGCTTGAGACACTGTCAAAAAAACAGACAGTGCCTGAGAAATGATATCTGAGGTTGTCCTCCTCTTATAAGACTACCAGAGTGCGTGAACGCAAACTCACCCTACACCAGCCTCAGCTGTGTAAATGGGGAGGGAAAGAATAAAAACAAAATTTCAATAAATCCTAAACTCCTAGCACATGACTACTATAAAATCATTTAAGATAAGTCAGATCTACGGACTAACATGAAAGAACAGACACAATACTATGAACAATGACATTTAAGAAAACAATGTTAGGAAACAAATTTCACCTTTTAAAAATATTCCTGCAATTTAAAAACTATTACAAGAATTTATAAGAGTTTACAATTGTTTAAAAGCAGAAATTTTAGGTAAACTGTGTATGGATATTTTGGTCATAAGACACAAGATGAGCAGTGTTATGCCGGCGAGCTGTGATCTGCCTTCTCCTTGGCCTGTTCAGATCCTCTCTTCTACATTGTTCAATTACATCAACCAATTGTGTGTGTGTGTGTGTGTGTTAGAGAGAGAGAGAGAGAGAGAGAGAGAGAGAGCGCGCCGCGCGCACTCTAGTAGTTCTAATAATGGCAACGCCCCTTGGTGAAGAGACTGATATTAAAAACTATCAGGTTCTTTACAAGAGTGGTCCACAATCTTACCCAAGGAAACATCTTTCTGGTCCACCACTTTCTAAATAAAGAATTCTAAGTAGTTAAAAAAGTTAATTTGCTGCGATTTCAGGCTGGAACCTAATAAACAAACCTAAAGCTAAGCTTAAGAAAAAAATTATAACAATGAGGACACTAAGAAAGACTTACATAGATCTAATCTACATGGGAAGTAGAAAAAGACAAGATCTCCTAAGTAAATTTGGAGCATGGGGACTTTGGGGGATGGCTAAGCAGGGAGGAGAGAGGCAGGGAGGGGAACACAGAAAAATGTAGAGCTCAATAAAAATCAATTTAAAAAAAGGGATTGAAAAATAAAATAAAAGAACTTCCTGAGATAACACAATCTCTTATTTCAAGCTCTAAATGGGATCAAATTAAAGACCCAGACTTAAATCCACACACCTATGGACATCTGATTTTTGACAAAGAAGTCAGAATTATACACTGAAAAAACAAAACCTCTTCAACAAATGGTGCTGACCAAACTAGATATCTGCATATAGGAGAATGTAAACAAAAAAAAAATTAGAGATAAAGTAAGATTTACCTTTGGAGTCAGCATTTGGGAACAGCCTGTTCCACGGCACCTTATTTTTGTGCGGGAGAGAAAGCAAGTAGTTTCTAGCTTTTAAATTTATAATACAATTCAGATCTTCCTGTGATGGAGATCCAAGAATACCTATCAGACAGAATATTAGCTGTTAATTGTCAAGATAAGAACAAATTACTACATATACCAGCTCCAGCACAGAAGGGGCTCTGCATTTAACGTCTTCTTACCACGCCCAGTAATCACCCTGCATTACAAGTTTTCACAAAAAGATCTTTAATATTTTTAAATTAGGGAAGATTAAAACAAAAACAAATCATCACCATCAACAACAACAAAAAATCCAACATCTATAGTGAGTCTCATGTTACCATGCTCAAGAACTTACCCAGGATGTGATTCAGCTGGTCAAGGTAATGCTTTCCTGGGAAGATAGGCCTATTGGAGAGCATCTCTGCCAGGATGCAACCCACAGACCAAATATCAATGGACTTGGTATAACCCTGTAACAGAAAAGGAGAGAAGACAGAGTAATAGAATGTGGTGTCCATAAAAACACAATGAGATCCTCTTATCTGATAATCATGTGGTAGACCAGAGTCTGAATATCTTCTTTGAGACTCCCATTTCAAAACACACAGACACAGAACAAAACCCAGTAATTTGGCTTTCAGAAATGCTGCTGGAGTGTGGTAGTGTATGCCATTGAACTCAGCACCTGGAAGGCAGAGGCAGGAGGATCTCTGTGAGTTCGAGGCCAGTCTGGTCTACAGAGTGAGCTCCAGGACAGTCAGGACTACACAGAGAAATACTTAAAAAGTAAAAGCAAAAACCACCTCCAACGAAATTGGGGTGGGGCAGTAACACTCAGTTTATGTCACTTAACTCATCTTTATGAAGTTACAAATAAACTTATAGGGACACTGCTATATTCTTAGAATAATTTTATCCACTTTATAAAGAATAAAAATATTAATATCAATCAGGCTGAAAAAGCTCCACCTGTAGTGGTGGTGTTGGCACCAACATTCTCACCTTCTCTACTGTTTCTTAGGTATAAATTTTCTTTTATTAAAGCTGTTAAAAATCATGTAATTGCTTTATTTTATTGTTAACAATAGTGCAAGATGCTTCTATAAGGAAAACAAGTTGAATTTCATAGAAAATGTTAGGTACAGAAATAAGTGGAAAGAGAAATATACACAACAAAGAGGGAAAAGGAGTCAACCAGTAAAACTGAAGAGTGAGTTAATTCGGGAAACTAGAGAAGCAGGGACTGGATCCCTGAAGTAACAATACAACAGGTAGAATTCTAAGTAATTCTTTCTGAAACTCCTGTAATTTAAAATACCTACTGCTCTGGGCCAAAGCTAAATAAAGGGAACAATGAAAACCCTAAACAATAACACATACAAATTAAGAGGAATCTGGGTTCCTGAGAGAAATGGCTGTTCTAGATCTGGGGCAGGGAGTGTATAGAAGACAGTCTAGTCTGGTGCAGCTGATGCCAGAGAACAGCAGGAAACTGTCCAGGGGTGCTGGGAAGAGGTGTACATCCCAGACAGAATAGATAACTCAAGAGAGTAAATAATAAAGAACACCAAAACACAAAAGGGAAGACAGTTATGTTACCACCAAAGGAGAATAAGAAAAGCATTTGAGAGTTTGATAAAAAGAAAATCTCACAACTCTTTTCCCTCCAATTACTATAAACTGCAGTGTTCTAGAAATGACCCAGAAACTGCTCATGAGCATCACCTGTCATCAGTACAAATAGCTTCGTCTTCTAATATACTGAAGTTAACATAGTTTCTGTGCATACACATTAAACACATGCCATAGAAGTCAAGTCCTGAGATGACGCCACATGTTTCACCAATAGCATGGGTTAGAGCAGGTATTTGCTGTGCGAAGATGATAATTCAGCCTAAGAATCTAATGCCTTCTGGCATCTTTGGGCACTACACATGTGCACTCACAGACACATAACAACAAAACCAAAAAACCTACCAGAAAAAAACCAACACACCCAAATGGAAGGAATTTCAACACCCTAAACAGCCCTCAAGTTTGCCTACTGCCTTATAATTCTAACAAAAAATGCATACATACTTCATTTTTTTCCAGTCACGTTTGTTTGTTATTTGTGACAAGGTCTTAATAGCCCAGGCTGGCCTTAAACTTGTGGCAATTCTACCTTTGCTCCTGAGAGCTGGGATTATGTCTGCCGCTTCTCCTTGCTCCACCTGCCCCATTCCTCCCTTTCCTGGTTTTCTGAGATCTCTCTGTAGCCTAGGCTATCCTTAAACTTGCTTTGCTGAATCACAGAGATCTGCCTACCCTGCCTCCTAAATGACAGAAACAAAGGTATGTGCTACCACATATTACCATGGTCCAGATTGCTGGGTTTTTGTTTTATTTCTTGAGACAGGGTTTCTCTGTGTAGCCCTGGCTATCCTGGAACTTGCTCTGGAGACCATGCTGAACTTGAGACCTTGAACTCAGAGGTTTGCCTGCTTCTGCCTCCTGAGTGATTAAAGGTGTGTGCCATTATCACTTGACTTCCAAGACCCAGGTTTTGTTAGCAGAGTTTGGATGACCTGGATCTACTCTTCACAGCAACTCAGTGAAGAGGAGGAAGGGCTTCATTCTGAAACACAACTATCTACCCTGTAATTTCTAGAGTCCACAGTGGTTCCTATTCTTTCCACACCCAGTGATTTTGCTGAAGAGAAATTCTTCATTATCAGGCAAACTGAAGTTTGTAGAACAAACAGCTCTGGGACATGCAGAAACATAAATTACTAGAAACTGTAACAACATAAAAGCAGGTGTGGAAGTAGCTATAGGTAATGCCTCAGTACTGCAGATAAGGGAGGGCACAGACATTTATAGTTACCATGAATGAAGATGGTAAACCTAAGGCCCAAACGTTAATTCTGAGAAAGACTAAGACAGCATTTTGACTGTGGCCAGATATACCAGACTGAAGGATGAAGACCAAGGTTTATAGCTACTGTTTTTTTCTTACCTTGGAATTCAACATAATTTCTGGAGCTCTGTACCAACGTGTGGCTACATACTCTGTCAAGAACCCTGTGTGATCATGATCCGGATCTGCAACACGGGCAAGGCCAAAGTCACAGATCTAAGGGAGATAAAAGTGGGATACCTTTTTAGAGATACCAAAGAGCTAATATCAAAACACTACAAAAATAAAAAGACAAGAGCAATAACATGAATAACAAGTGTATGCTACCAATACTATGTTAGACACCTTTCTGGAAACTACAAACTCATTATTCTGAAGTGATGACAAGACACATGCTAGAGGTGAGGAAACAGGCTAAATGATAATTTAATAGGACATAATCTGACAACCATGTTTGGATTTCATCACTGTCAGCTACTGTGAGTGCACAGCACTCTCACTTAGGTGATCTGAGAAAAGCCACCTTAGGGGGACTGGAGAGATGTGCTTTTCGATAACGAAAAAACCAGATTACTCTTGCAGAGAACCCGACTGGTCATCAATATCCACACTAAGTGTCTCACAGTTGCCTATAAATTACAAGGGATCTGATCTGAGACTTTCTTCTGGCCTCCTTGGGCACCCGCATATTACAATGTATAGACATAAAATCATCAAACCCACCTAGAGTCCCGTTCCTCTCCATGCCACTGTAGCTTACAGAATCACTGATGGTTTGCTCATTAAGCTGTCTGCCCTGTCCTATTTCTCAAACTCCTCTATTTCTAGCCTAAAAATAAAAATATTTTTTTTGTTTTCAAAAATTCTTCTCACTTCCTTACTTTTCAAAACATAGCCAATCCTGACAGTTTTACAGCTTTCATGTACTTAAGAGAAATCATTTGTTCTGATGTTCATTTATGTACTGTATGCGTGTGTCATAGGTGGTGGTCAGGGGATGACTTTCACAAGCTGATTCACTCCTATCATGTGAGTCCAGATAGTAAACACAGGTCATCTGGCTTTATCACCGGGCCTTTCTGTTGTTCACCACTGCTCTGTACGGCACCCAGCTTCTCACATGCTGACTCCCAGGAGCACCTCCCAAAGGCTCTCGTCATCTAGCTGTCTTAACACTGTGATGCTACTTAGGTGGGCTTTCTTACAGACCCCAGAGCATATAAAATACAAGCATACTCTACTTAAGTCAATAAAAATAAAAAGATTTTAATTCTCTGGTCCCCAGGAAGCTAATGCAAGAAAGAGACAAGTTAACAGATGGAACACAGTACAGTACAAGACTATTTGGAAAACAGATTAATTTGGAGGCTTCATTGTATTAAGTCAGCTAAAAAACAAGGGCTGGCACTTAAATTCAACAGTAAAAGACTGGTTAATGATAACAAATACCTTGTAAAACCCCCACAAGAAAAGGTGAATGTTCTGTGGACCATGACATTTTTAAATTATTCCTTTTCAAAACGGGTACTTTTTAATAAAAACAATTTGACCAAAATTTTGCCAGAAAATTTTGAGACCCAAGAAAATGAGTTTAACGAGAGAGAGTTAGAGAGAGAACAAGAAAATCCAAGGGCTTGAACTTTGGCTATAAAAGTAGGACAACAAAGGAAGAGCAAGTCTAAAAGATACGGGACATAGTTATTTGGACCTCCATCTCTGTTTAGATAGCCTAGAGAGTGTATCAGTAATTGAGAAAGACAAGCAAAGAGCCCTTACTCACTGCACAAATATCTTCCTCTAGATCACTGTGTAGGCCTTTGTTCTCAAAGAGCCTCCTGTTTACTTCAAGTACAACATCCAAGAAGCAGCACATTTATTTTGCAGAATGTTATCAAAAGAAGTAGACAGTGCATCCTCTTTGCTAACTCTCCTGCAGGCTACTTTCCATGTGAGTTCTCATGAAGAGCAGAGAGTGAGGAACTCCTGTGGGAATTGGGAATTCCACAGGGAATTGCCCACTCCAGTCTCTCTACTTGGCATACAAAACCTCCTGTGCCTGAGCCTCCTTTAAAAGAAGATTTGCTTGCCAACGAGGTTATATCCCTGATGGAAACTGGGCCCCACACAGGCTATCAAAATACTCTACCAATGAGTTACATTTCTAATCCAGCTGTTATTTTTACTATTATGTGTCTGTATGAAGACGTGTCTGTGCTATGGTGTGTATATAGAGGTCAGAAGATAACTTTTAGGAGTTGATTATCTCCTTTCACTGTTCAATACAGGGATCAAATTCAGGCTGTCAGGCTTGAGCAGCGTTTTTATTCACCTGAGCCATTTCACAAGCCCCCAGCTATCACTTTTGAGGAAGAATAAAATTAAGTTCTAAATTCTGTCTGATTGATCTTGAGGCTTTCATTGTTTCCATTCTATGTGTTTCCTTAAGAGTCTTTACTACCACTAGGTGTAGCAGAACATGAGTCCTAGCATTCAGGAGGCTCTGTGAGTTCAAGTCAGCACCATTTACATAGTGAGTTCCAGGACAGCCAGAAAAACACAATGAGATCCAGTCTCAAAAAAAGGTCCTATCAACCAAATCCTTTAGAGTTAGTAGCATGAGGGGTTTCCAGCACGAGGCATTGTAGTAGTTAAGACTCAAACGAAAAAAAGCAATGAATAAACAAAATTTTCCATGTCTTAGCCACTACCACTTCCTATGGTAGACTACTACCAATCATTCATTTCTAAGTGATTTAAACTTTTCAACATGTGTGACTCACAGCGTTTCTCTTTTGCAGAGCTAATGCTTCATTTTATGATTCACCTTCAAGCAAAGCTCACCATTCAGAGATCTGCCTGCCTCTGCCTCTTGAGTGACGTGATTAAAGGTGTGCAACAAAGTTTTCCTAATATCACACTACTGAACCAAATCAGCAAAGTAATAAAGTAACAACAAAATCAAAACAAATATATCACAGCTACAGATAAAGCACTAGTAATACCCAGAATAAAGAAGCCAGACAACTAGTGCAGCCCAAGAAGCACAAAAGGCCCTATAAATTTCAGCATTCCCACCTGACCACCTTTTGAACTATGTAAATGTTCATTAAAACATGTTTCATTTTGTATTTTTCTTTACAAGTCTAACTGCAATCAAACAGGCTATAGTAATGCTTACTGATAACTCTGTGAGTTCTGTTTTGCAAACAATGACCACACCTCCCATTTTTTGCCCCACAGAAAATATGCCAACAGAAGCTGTAAATAGTGTTTAAAACCCTTATGTGTTTCTGTGGACCTGAGAAACAAAGAATCATCATGAAGTTCCACAATGTGGTACTACTTGACGTACTCTAGAGCTTGAGTAGGCGACTCTCCTCTCCACTAGTGTTAGCTCACATGTCATATAAATATACTACCGGGCACCATAGCCTATTCTGCATGCATATGCTTGCTGTGGCAAATAAGAATCTCAGTGGAAAAACTACACTCATTTTAGGAATGAAATGCTCTCCGTATGAATGATATACTCCAAAACACACCTTAAAAATATGAGTGAAGCTAGCTAGCTATGGTGGAGCATGCCAATAATAAAAAGCTGAAGATAATGAGGCAGGAGAACGGAGAGTTTGGGATCGGGCCCAACTATACCTTCCTGGGTGTGGTGGTATAAATCTATTATCTTAGCCTGAACTACACAGTGAGGCCATGTCTCAAAGTAACAATAAAAAGCAAACTTTAGATAAAGGTTGTCCATACCTCATTTTCAGTAAATCTCTGTTGCTTATTAGTGACTGCCCAATACCCAGTGCTGTCCCAAACAGAAAAGGATGTAGTAATTTTCTTAACTCATCCATTGCTTTTGACTTTTATTCTTCTGTCTTCCTGCTTATGACACTCTATGTCCAACAGAGCCCCTCAATAATAAAAGCCTGTTCATTCTTGGAGGGCTAACATGGACATTATCGTCTTCCTTTGTATATGAATATTATTTTCTATGGCCAGATGCAGCATATGCTATTAATTATATACCGTCTGCTGGGTTTCTACCTCTCAGTTTTCCACTTTCAGGGGTAGACATTCAGCCTCTTGGCTTGGCATATCTAACAAAGCTTTACATAGGAATATTAACTGAAAACTCAAGAAATCATTCCTACACATCTACATATATTTTTAAAGTTTCTTTACTGGGATATTCTACACATAGTTAAAATATACTATATTACAGTTTTTAATATTACAGCTACAGAGTTATGCAACCTTAAACAATTAATATTTATTTACTTATTTATTATGTATACAATATTCTGTCTGTGTGTATGTCTGCAGGCCAGAAGAGGGCACCAGATGTCATTACAGATGGTTATGAGCCACCATGTGGTTGCCAGGAATTGAACTCAGGACCTTTGGGAGAGCAGGCAATGCTCTTAACCACTGAGCCATCTCTCCAGCCCCACCTTAAACAATTAACAACATAAAAAAAACTTTAATGAATTAGTACTGTCTCCCCTAATGCTCTCAACTATAAACTCTATATAGATCTACCACATTTTATCCACAATTAGCTGGACATTCGGATGGTTTACATTTCTCAGTGACAATGATTATACTACCACGAATACCTATGCACAAGTTTTTGTGTGGACACATTATTTTCATTTTACTAAGGTACATACTTAAAAAAAAACTTTTTGTGACACGAGATGCCCTCCTGTATGCTGTAAATATGTTGCTTTTAGAGATTGATGAATAAAGCTGCTTTGGTCTATGGCAAGGCAGAATATAGCTAGGTGGGAAAATCAAACTGAATACAGGGAAAAAAAAAAGGCTGAGTAGAGGGAGACACCAGCAGCTGCTGGAGAAACAAGATGTGAAGTAGTAAGTCACAAGTCTCATGATAAAATATAAACTAATAGATGGGTTAATTTAAATTGTAAAAGCTAGTTATTAATAAGCCTGAGCGAACAGGCCAAACAGTATGTGATGAATACTACACCACTGAGTGGTTATTTTAAAACTGGCTGTGGTACCAGGTGGGACAAGAAATCTCCAGTTACATCGTTGTCAGTGTTCGCTATCTTATTTTTCTTCTTCTTTCCTTGCCAGACTGGAACATGCCATATACACCAGGCTGACCTTAAACTTCCAAAGATCTGCTAGCCTCTGTCTCCTAGTGCTGGAATTTGAGGCATATGTGACCATTCCTGACATTACTGAACACTTATTATTGAATAAGATTATATTCATCTTAGCGATAAGCTGTATAATACCATGAACCTTGCTTTATTTCTTGATACAAAGGATTAAAAAACAAAAACAATGCAATGACACTACATATATAAAATATGTAAGCACACACACCCACATAAGAGCTACTCTAACTTGCTACAGTGGCTACTATCTCTGGAAAGGAAAGTGGGGTAAAGAAGGAACAAGATTGATACTGTGTACTTGTGTTTTTGCTATATAATATTGTGTTTCTGGTAGTTTTGAATATAAGTAACAATAGCTCAAACACAAGTTGTTTTTAAAAAGTATGTGTCATTCTTAACAGTAAATGACTTAGCTGACCTTGAGATCACAAGTGGTGTTCAACAGGAGATTGGAAGGCTTGAGGTCACGATGCAGAACGTTAGCTGAATGGATATATTTCAGTCCTCTCAGGATCTGATAAAGAAAATAGCAGATATGGTCATTGCTGAGGTGTTGCGTCTTCAAGAGCTTGTAGAGATCCGTCTCCATGAGGTCCTGTACTATATATCTGTTTGAAAGGTTAAGGTAAAACATCCAACAGTTGATCATACTTAGCAAAGCATCAACTTCTCTTAATCCTTTTCCCATACAGCTTCTGATATAGCAAGGTCATCAATAGAAAGGAGAAACTGAAGAGAACATGGGTACACTCTCATGGAAGAGAATAATGTACATCATCTCTGCCCTATGTGGACCTAAACTGAAACTTGAAACAGAATATTGGCCAATCATGAAGTCTCAACTTCCCTGCTTTCCAAAACCGTACACTATCAGCCAACTGCCTCCAAAGTTTAAGGAGTGTGGCGGTCAACAAACATCAACATTCATCTCTTTGGCCCAGAAGCAATGTGCAATGACACTTGTTTTTTTTTACTTCCTGTACCAGTATCTTCACAGACCTAGAAATGACACTGCCTCTAAGTCCAAGTCCAATCTCTGCCTTTCTTCCTTATTGATTACTGTTAAATTCTGATACATATATAAGACTAAGGGAAGCAGTGTGAAAAAGGGGTTGATGATGGATTTTTCTCTTCTTTCTTTGCTGCATAACTACTACTTAAGCATCCAAAATTTCAGCTAAGACATATCATTTCTTGTAAAAATTATACTGCAATGTGCAGTGGTGTCACCCAGCTCTTGGTGGAGAAAGAGGCAGGTGAATCTCTAAGTTCAAAGCCAGCATGGTCTACAGAGCTCCAGGACAGAAGAGGCTACACAGAGAAACAGTCTTGAAAATTCCAAAACCCAAACCAAACAAAACTTGTCATCTACAAGAAGCTCTATGACAAAAGGCAAACCAAGACTAACAAGTGGTGGCAGCAGGAGGCATTTCACTTAAAATACCACACAGAACTGTTTAAAAGTGGAAAAATCTGCCTGGAGACATGGAGCTGCCATTCCCTGATGGGATCTTCTAGAGCAGTCTTGATGTCCAATGCAATGTAATGAACGTAATATAATGCAATTACGTGTGTCAGAGCTGATGGGGGCTTAAAAGACCGGGAGGACCAGTTTACCCATCTTAAAGACAGGAAGTTGAGGCTGAAAGAGGAGCACACTAGGACTGTCTGGAAGGCACTGATCCAGAAGGTGTACCCACTTCCTCATGTGAATGCTTGCTCGTTTCCCTTTTCACTATTATAACAAGCACAACAGGGCTGGAAATGACAATAACTAAGATTTTCCAAAATTAAAATTAAAGAAAATTGTTATAGACTAACACAGAAAACACTGAACTTACCTAAAACATAACTAAAATTAGTTACCAAAAACCAATAAAATGGAGAAAAGAGTAAAAGGCTTTAAACATTAAAGTAAGTGCAAACAGATTACAATCTCCTCTCAGCATGCTATATGTGTACGGGTAGAGTGATTGAAAGAATGCTTTGAATGTACTCTTCCTTGATTCTCAGTTATTTACTCCAAAAGTGATCAAGCAGCAGCAGCGGTGGCTAATGTTAGAAAAGGATACACATCTTTCATTTGCTCAATGGTTGGTGCTCGGATGATGTCATTGATGCCGATGATATTCTCGTGCCTGAAGCGCAGTAAGATTTTTATCTCTCTTAGGGTTCTCTGGCAGTACGTCTGGTGCTCAAAAGGACTGATTTTCTTGATAGCAACTCGAACTTTGTTGAGATTATCATAGGCAGAGCTAAAAATAAAAATTTAAAAAGGTGCTATGAGTGAGAAGACAGTATTAAAAACAGCTCACAGAATTTTTTGGCGGAAGGAATACAAACTTGTAAAGTATTTAAGTTTTAACATCTGTACTGATACTTAAGAGAAAGAAGGTAAAGCAGGCAGGCAGCAGATGCTGACTGATACCTAATAGTTTCAGGGCCCTGCTCACAAGATGAATGCGTTTACAGGACACAAAACAAGACCCACAAAAACAAACAAATAAAAACAACAAAAACAATATTTTCCCATTGTCTTAAATAGCAGATGCATTTTGGTTAGAATAACATTTCTGCCTCCAAAACAATAATTGTACTGAATTCCCTGACTCAGCAGAAACATCACATAAAATCAACCAACAAGTTTGCCACTAAAAACTAGATTTGGAAAGTCTTTGATCAACCTCAACCTCCTACTTTTTTTTCTTTTAAAAAGATTTGTTTATTTTTATTTTGTATATATGGATGCTTGTCTTCTTTATCAACTTCAACCTTCTATTTTTTCTTAAAAATTTTTTTTGCTTATTTTTATTGTGTGTATATGGATGCTTGTCTCCATATGTGACTGTGCACATACATACAGTACCTGAGGAGGCTAGAAAGGGCAGTAAACCTTTTAGAAATGGAGTTACAGACAGTTGTGAGCTGCCATCTGGCTAATGGGAACGCAACCTGGAAGTTCTGCAAGAACAGCAAGTGCTCTTAACCACCAAGGGATCTCTCTAGCCCAATTATCAACTTACATGAACAAAACAGAACTATTTTTGTTGTTATTGCTTTCAAGAAACTGAATCATAATACTGGAGTAATTCTGTAACAAAACCTACAAAGTAATTTTCTAAAAAATACTTTCATGGATTCAACGCAATGCCCATCAAAATCCTTCAAAAACCTCGAAAGAACCTTCATATGAAAAAGCAAAAAGCCCAGGATAGCCAAAACAATCCTGTACAACAAAAGAACTTCTGGAGGCATCATAATCCCTGACTTCAAACTCTACTACAGAGCTACAGTACTGAAAATAGCCTGGTACTGGCATAAGAACAGACAGGAAAACCAATGGAACCGAATAGAAGATCCGGATATCAATCCACACATCTTCAAACACCTGATCTTTGATAAAGAAGCAAAAAATATCAAACGGAAAAAAGAAAGCATATTTAACAAGTAGTGCTGGCATAACTGGGTATCAACATGTAGAAGAATGAAAATAGACCCATATCTATCACCATGCACAAAACTCAAGTCCAAATGGATCAAAGATCTCAACATAAAGTCAGCCACACTGAACCTCATTGAAGAGAAAGTGGGAAGAACACTTGAACGCATTGGCACAGGGAACCACTTCCTAAATAGAACCTCAGCAGCACAGACACTGAGAGAAACAATTAATGGGACATCCTGAAACGGAAAAGCTTCTGTAAAGCAAAGGACACGGTCAACAAGACAAAACGACAGCCTACAGAATGGGAAAAGATCTTCACTAACCCCACATCAGACAGAGGTCTGATCTCCAAAATATACAAAGAAATCAACAAATTGGACACCAATAGATCACGTAATCCAATAAAAAAATGGAGTACAGACCTAGACAGAGAACTCTCAACAGAGGAATCTAAAATGGCTGAAAGACACTTAAGGAAATATTCAACATCCTTAGTCGTCAGAGAAATGCAAATCAAAACAACTCTGAAATTCCATCTTTCACCTGTAAGAATGGAAAAGAGTCCTTTTCTCTTCCGGTCGCAGGCACTTCGGGAGCCACCTGTTACCCAGCTCAGGGTGACAGGTGGCCCAATCTGAGGAGCCCCAGCCCTGATCTTACATCTCTACTTCAGGTCCAGCCATGGCCAAGTCCAAGAACCAAACCACACACAACCAGTCCCGGAAATGGCACAGAAATGGCATCAAGAAACCCTGGTCACAAAGATACCAATCTCTCAAGGGGGTCGACCCCAAGTTCCTGAGGAACATGCACTTTGTCAAGAAGCACAACAAGAAAGGCCTGAAGAAGATGCAGGCAAATAACGCAAAGGCCATGAGGCCTCTGGTGAAGTCCCAGGAGGTAAAGCCCCAGGTGCCAAAGGGCCCCAGCCGCAAACTCACCTGGCTCCCGTTCACTGCTCACCCCAGGCTTGGGAAGCGGATTAGAAGCTACATGGCCAGGGGTTGTGGGCTCCAAAAAACAAAACCCAAGGTTCAAGCCAAGGCAGAGGCCTCAGCTGCAGCTCAGGCTCCCAAAGGTGCCCAGGCCCCTGTGAAGGCCCCATAAAAAAGGTCTCAGTCTGCCAATGTGAAGACAGATGGACTGGTGTGAATATCTATACAGTATTTGCAGATGATCAGGACCTTATGCTGTTTTTACACATAAACTTGAGGCAAGATCTGTTAAAAAAAAAAAAACAAAACAACAACAAAAAAACCCACTCCTGCACTGCTGGTGGGAATGCAAGCTGGTACAACCCCTTTGGATGTCAGTGTGGTGATTTCTCAGAAAGTTAGGAAACAACCTTCCTCAAGACCCAGTAATACCACTTTTGGGTATATATCCAAAGGATGCTCAATCGTGCCACAAGGACACGTGCTCAACTATGTTCATAGCAGCTTTGTTTGTCATAGCCAGAACCTGCAAACAACCTAAATGCCCCTCGATCAAAGAATAACAAAAATGTAGTACATTTACATAATGGAGTACTACACAGCAGAAAAAAAATGACAGCTTGAATTTTGCAGGAAAATAGATGGAGCTAAAAAACATTATTTTGAGTGAGGTAACTCAGACACAGAAAGACAATTATCACATGTACTTACTCATAGGTGAGTTTTAAACATAAAGCAAAGAAAACCAGCCTACAAATCACAATCCAGAGAACCTAGACAATAATGAGGACTTTTAAGTAAGATATACATGGATCTAATCTACATGAGAAGTAGAAAAAGACAAGATCTCCTGAGTAAATTGGGAGCATGGGGACCTTGAGGGAAGATTGAAGGAGGGAGAGGAGAGGCAGGGAGGGGAGCAGAGAAAAATGTAGAGCTCAATAAATATCAATAAAAAAATGTAAAACAAAAAAACAAAACAAAAATACTTTCACAGCCATGATAGGACTTTAGTTTCTCCCAAGCTATCTTAAAGACACAACTAATAATTCTGAACAGAAGCAATAAATATTTCACTTTCAATTTCAGGATGGTTCAAATTTTTCAATATTATTACTATCTTTTTTTTGGGGGGGGCAGTCATTTACTTAAATATTTTCCACAAAGGCATTTTATATTAATAAATGTCAACATCTGGCCATTGACTATGGCAATGAAAATTTTGGCAAGAAATATTTTGTTTCCTCATTAGGTACTAGAACCATGACACAGTAAAACAGTTTATTGTTCTAAAGTTCATGCTTCTAAAATGGTTATTTTTATTGATACCTCTGTTGAGTCCATCCGAAGATGATGCTTTAGGAGTAACCTTGGTGGTGGTTGCAATCATCTCACGATGTCATTAACATGCTGTATTGCCCCCAAATACTTTGAAATGAAATACAATTCTTAAACAGAATTAAGTATTTAAATGTTATTTTCCTTGGTTTGTACAGTGGGGCCCAAAGCAGTGGTTTTCAGGGAGGCAGGCAAAAGGATGTACAGGTTGGGCAAGTGTATCTATACTCGGGCCTACTTTAGGTTGTTGTTGGTGGTACACTCCTTACTGGGGAGGCATAGGCAGGTGATCTCTTTGAGTTCAAGGCCATCCTGGTCTATAGAGTTCCAGGACAACATAGAGAAACTCTGTTTCAAAAACAAATAAAAAGAAATAAATACTCTCTTTGGTAATCATAACAAAGAAAAAACACCATTAAAACAGTTAACAAATGTTTGGGATTGTCAACTCAGTGCCAGAAAGATGCCTGGTAGCATCATAAAGCTGCAATAATTGATCCTTCATCACAGCAAATATTAAATTAAAAAAAAAAGGTTGTAAAATACTGGTCAAAAACTTAACATTACAAATTCTTAGTTTTCACTGAACATCATAGTCAAATCTGGTCTGTTTTACAGAATTATATTCTAGAAGGACTGGCTTTTATTTTGTTTGTTCACTTATTTATTTATATTTACTAATTTATTTAGTCTAGTTTGTTTTGAGGCAGGGTTTCTCTGTGTAGCCCTGACTGTTTTGGAACTTGCTCTGTAGACCACAAACTCTGCTTCCTGAGTACTGGGATTAAAGGCATGTGCAATCACTGCTGAGCTATTTATTTACTTTTAAAGCAGGGTCTTTCTAGCCCTGGCTGTTCTAGAACTCAGATCTGCCTGCTCCTGCCTACCTGACTGTTGGGATCAAAGGTGTGGCCAGCACAATGGATTTGTCCAATGGGGCTGTTTAGGCTGTTTAGGAGTCAAGCATCAGTGTGGCTTTCTACTAGATCACCTGTCTTGGTGGTGAAATAAACAAAATGATTTTTTTGTTTGAAGGTTTGACACCATTCTCTTCCAGCTTCACCTGAAAGGAAGCCATGATCCTGTTCATATAGTGTGGCCTGTTCTTGTCTGCAGAGACATACATGCAGGCAAAAGGCTCATTTACTTAAAATTTTTAAAAGAAAGGGGAAGGTGAGATACAGTATCTATCCTGATGGCACATGCCTATAATCGCAGTACTAAGGAGGCAGAGGCAGGTGGATCTCTGAGTTCAAGGCCAGCCTGGTTTATATAGGAAGTTCCAGACCAGTCAGAGTCATGACCCTCCCTGGGTCAGTGGGTAAGAATTCATACTGTGGATCCACCAGGCCCAAGTTCAGTACACAGCATCACTTCTGGATTGGATTTGAAGTATGCCCTACAGGAGAGCTGTGTCTGGTACTAAAAGTCCACGGCCAGGGAAGCCATGGGTCCTTGAGAAGAATCTACTAATGTTGTTTTGCTAACTGGACATGCTGTCAAATTGCCCTCTAAATATATCTATACCCGTAAGTTTTTTTTATTTTTATTTTTAAAAAGGGCCTGGAACTGGAGCTACAGACAACTGTGAGCTGTCATGTGGGTGTTGGGAATTGAAATAGGGTCCTCTAGAAGAACAACTAATGCTCTTAGCCCTTGAGCCGTCTCTCCAGCCTCTAAACCCTTTAATTTCAATGCTTTCTCAATCTTGGTCAGAGAAACTTTCTGCAGTGGGCAGCAGTCAATGCAGAGACCTGAAAATGGTCAAAGTGCTAGGATCAAGTGACTGCTGAATGTTCAGTCCTAAACTGCACATCTGTATCATGTCCCCATACCCCAGTCTCAGGAAATTACATGGGAGATGGGGGAAAGAATGTAAAAGTTGGAGGATGGGGAGAAATGTTGTGAAATTCTGCATATGATCACACCAGCATGAATAAGAGAAGGGCTCATGATATCCAATAATAGCTGAGGAGTAACTGGCAAGTGATGGTTGCTGGGGAAGAAGAATTTTTCTTTGGAGGCACAGCTACTGATGGGTTGTCTATCTTCTGGTAGATGGTCCCATGTCCATGTAGGTACAATAATTGAACTCAAAGGTTCTAAGAAAAATAAGAGGATAGGAATGTGGGAGGACTTTGGTGGAAGTGGGAAGAAAGATATGGGCTAGACATCACCCAGACATATTGCATATATGCACAAAATTATCAAGAATAAATAAAAGAATTTAAATGTGGGGGACAGGACTTTGGATTTATTTATGGTCTATTCCAGGGCTGAGATGAGTTGGAACAGGTTTCAGAAGCTGTTCTGGATACGATAGACACAAAGGTCATAAAATTCTGGATATTATTTAACAGATGCTTTGTGAACACTTAGGGAAGAAAAGGGATTCAACGTGAGTCAATTATGAACAGTCATGGTAAAGCAACTTCATTTCCTGTTTTGATAGGGTTACCACAGCAACAAGAAAATGCTGGTCACAGCTTCTGGGGAACTCAAGCTACTCGAAATGTACTTCCCTTTTGAAAGATTTCATCTTAAGTGTGGTGGAGGGAAAAAAAAATTCCTGCTCTTGAGCTCTGAATTTAGTGAGGAAAAGACGTCAATACACAACACTACCCTCACAGAAATACACTTCCTAAACACAAAGAGAATATTGGTAGATTAATTCCAAATAAGGATATTAGAGAAAGAATGAAAAATTGGGCCTAAACTCCAGGTATAGTGGTGCAGATTTTAGGTTTTTCGAGACAGGGTTTCTTTGTATAGCTTTGGCTATTCTGGAACTTGCTTTGTAGACCAGGCTGGTCTTGAACTCACAGAGATCCACCACTCTGTTTTCTGAATTCTGAGATTAAAGGAATGTATCACCATCGATGACCCAGATGGCCCAAGGTAGTTTCAGATGTCTTGAAACTGTCCTAAAGCTTGAGGACATAATGAAAAGTTACTTTACATAGGAGAAATCAAGCAGCTATTAGCCTCTACCAAGAGGTCGCAAGGAAACGTGTACCTTCCAATATGACAGAATACAAGCTCTGCTCCTAATATTCTTGTGTAATTTTTTTTTCAAGTCTACAATCCCAACTAAAATGAGAAAAATTGAAAATGGAAAAGAATGTGGGGCCCTTAGGGTGAGACCTGAGAATTTCCTCTGCCTAAAGAGCAACTAAAAGCAAAGTTTATGCAGATATAATTCAAGGAGAGGGCCAGTTTTATCTCAAGGCAGAATTGAACAAACACACAGTTCTAGACAGTCAGGGACAGAACCTTCCACAGCTATTGAGGAATGCCGTTGAAGTCAAGGGTGTCCCTGCATGGAGGCCTAGAGAGTCACTGCACAAAGCTGTGAAAGTTAAGCCAGGATTCTGATGGAGGCCACAAGATGTTGGAGATGACAGGATAGTGTCATGGGATGTCTGCTGAGGAAAACTACCGAAAGAGAATGGAACCAGTCCAAAAAAGAGAAGTATGCAGTCTACAAAGCTGGAAGGAGCTGGAGATCTGAAAAGCTATTTAAGCTTTTTTGATATCAGACATAGAGCTACAGGATTTGGAGTTTGCCCTGCTGGGTTTCAGGTCTTGTTTTGGCTGAGAAAGAAAAGGCAGGTGGATCTTGTTTTGGCTCAGTATTTCCTCAATAATCTCTCTTTCATCCATTTGGAAAGGCAATTCTATGCCATTTGTTGGAAGTATGCAATTTGCCTTTTGCTTTTACAGGGCATTATAGTTAAAAGATTGCCTTGGGTCTCAAAAGAGGCTTTGGATTTTGAAACTGTGTTGAGACTGTGAAAGACTATGGAGACTTTCAAAGTTGGATTGAATACATTTTGTATTATGATATGGTCATGAGCCTCTAGGGGTCAGGGAATGGAATGTGGTGGTTTGAATAACAATGGTCCCCACAGGCCCATATATTTGAACGTTGGTTCCCAGTTGGAACTGTTTAGGAAGGATTAGGTGTTTCAAAAGTCCATACCAGGCCCAGACTCTTTGCCTCTAACTTTTGGATAAAATGAAAGTTTTTGCCAGGTGGTAGTGGAGTATGCCCAGTGTCACAGTTCACTTCCTGTTGCCTTCTGATCAAGATGCAGCCAGCACCATGTCCACCTGCACACTGACATGCTCCCTACCATGATGATAATGGACTAAATAAATCTCTGAAACTATGAGCTATCACCTCAATTAAATGTTTTTCTTGTAAGAGCTACTGAGATCATGGTATCTCTTCACAGTAATAGAAACCTTAACTAATACAGTTGGTAAAGCACACACCATACAAGTATTGAAACCTGAGTTCAGATCCCCAGCACACACATGTGAAGCAAGGCTCAGTGGTGTGTGCTCATAATCTCAATCGTGGGAAGGTGGAGACAGCTATTCTAATTCAACAGCAGAGCCCCAAATTTCAGAAAGAAATTCTATGGATGGATGGATGGATGGATGGATGGATGGAAGGAAGGAAGGAAGGAAAAGAAAAAGAAAAGTACGGGGCTGGAGAGATGCTTGTCGCTCTTTCAGAGAACTTGAAAGAAGCATCTACACCAGTTGACTCATAACCACCTTTAACTCTAGTCCCAAGGGACCAAATATCCACCTTTGACTTCCAAGCACAGCTGTACACCTGTGGCATTTAACTCATATAGACACAGACATAAAAAACAAATAATTAAACTTTTTTTTTTGCTGGACTTTGAGAGGCAGAGGCAGGCAGATCTCTAATTTCAAGACCAACCTGGTCTACAGAGTGAGTTCTGGACAGCCATGGCTACACAGAGAAACCCTGTCTTAAAAAACAAAACAAAACAAAAACAACCAAATCTCTTAAAAGAATACAAGGTAGAGGGGCTTATGAGAAACCACACCCAATCATGCACGCTCACACCCACCTTATAAGAACATGCACCCTTACACACACTGAGCTATGATACAAAATTAAGGGGCTGTTTTTTCTCATGGTTTGTGGTTGATATTGAAGGCAACTCCAAGGGAAATGTTCTGAACAGGTTTTGATTAATGACAATTAATGACCTTTGGAACAAATACCTAGCCTTCCACAATCCCCCTATGCTTTGGTATGGAATTTCTGATTATGTTTAGCTTTTCTCTCTATCCTCTCTAGCTACCTGTCATGCAGTCATATCTCATGGCAAAAGCTCAATAGTATTTGTCTAAATAAAGTGGTTATGTTAAAGTATCACACACTGTACACAATGTTAAGCAAACAAAATGCTACCTATCAACTGTGAATGGATTATTTTTAGAGGAAGCCATTAAGCTGTTCTCTAAGCCTCCCACTTTGGAGAACTTTAATTATCTGAACACAAAACTACAGTACTTCATCTCACAGATAAAAATTAACTCGTCTTCAGATGCTAAGCAAGTTAAGGCTGATCCAAATTATTGTTCCAAAAATAAGCAGGTAGATGATAATGATTACTTTAAAAGTATTTCTTACTTTAACTCAGCTCTCTTATAGTGCACCAAGCCACTGCAACTGGGTTTTTGTTCTTTTCATTTTCTTTCTTTTTTTAAAAGCGAGTTCAAATCATTAAACGAGGATATAAAAGAACAGAAGCTAGCCTAAAGCCATTTTGGCTCTGAAACCAACAGTAATAAGTGCTTTGGAGCTACTCAAATGATCAGCATGTAGGCTCCAATAACTTACAGGTACTGTAAAATCTGATGCCATAAGTAACCTCTAGGTGCTCTGGAGCCCAGAGAAAACACACAAATGTTGATGGCTATGAATGCATTTTTCAACACGTTCTGGCTTTAAAACTATTTTCTTTCTTTCTCTTTCTTTCTTTCTTTCTTTCTTTCTTTCTTTCTTTCTTTCTTTCTTTCTTTCTTAGATTTATACAACAGGCATGGTGATGCACACCTTTAACTCCTACACTCGGAAGGCGGAGACAGGTGTATGTATCTCTGTGTTTGAGGCCAGTCTGATCTATAGAGTTCCAGAACAGCCAAGACTGCATATAGTAAGACTGTCTCAAACGAAAACACCCCCACCTGCCAAAAACCAAACAGATTTATTTAATTACGTATTACTTTTATGTACAGTGTGTGTATCTTCATGAGCTCATGTGCACAAGCATGAAGAAACTCAGTGACCAAAAGAAGAAATCAGATACCCTAGCACGAGAATCACAGAAAATTTCAAGTTATCATATGGGTGCCGAGAACTGATTCTGGGTCCTCGTCTAGAACAGCCAGTGCTCTTAATACTAAGTCCCCCCAAAATCTTACTGTTTATTACATTTTCCAATGTGCTACTCTTAAAAAGAACTAATTTATGAGAAGAAAATATAGTATTCAAATCAAGAGATCTGAGTTTTAGTCCTGACCTAGATATGCCTTACATGTGTTGTAATCCTGCTAAATCACAAAATAAGAAAGCCCTACCCATGCACTAATACAGAGAAGAGCAGCACAGCACCTGCACAAGGATGATGTACAAGTTCATGAAGAGCCATACTTTAAAAGGGAAGAAAACCAACTTGTAATAATAGCTACTCTTGTCAATCTGATTACATTTGGAACTACCTAAAAACCAAGTGTATGATCGGGCGGTGGCGGCACATGCCTTTAATCCCAGCAGAGGCAGGCAGACCCTCTGTGAGTTCAAGGCCAGCCTGGTCTACAAGACCAGGACAGACTCCAAAGCTGCAGAGAAACCCTGTCTCCAAAAACAAAAAACAAAAACAAAATAAAAAACCCAAAACAAAACCAAACAAACCAAATCAAGTATCTGGGTACACCTGGGATTTTTCCTGATCAAATCATCTGATGTGGAAATGAATCAATTCCCCTTTGATCGGGACCACACCTTCTGCTGGCAGCGTACTTGCCCTCATTTTCAATGGCAAGTCCTCTCTTCACTGTGTTAGAGTTTTCTACTCTGGTAATCCAGTTATACTGAGGAACCATTTGAGATATCCAACTCTGTGGATGGGAACAACTACTGGATTCTTGTAATTTCCACTGGGAGCCAGCCATGGTTAGAAGAGTCAGATCATAACTGTAAGCCATCGTAATAAATTGTGTGTGTGTGTGTGTGTGTGTGTGTGTGTGTGAGAGAGAGAGAGAGAGAGAGAGAGATTTTCATTCCATCAGTTTTCTTTCTCTGGAGAACCCTAACTAATATACTACCTAAATGTCCATGTATTGGACAGAAGCCGAATACATTAATGTGAATTCATGTGTAGCATATCCTGCAGAAGCAAATGAATGAGGAAGGCAGGTGTGGTGGTCCATGTTTCTAATCCTAGCACCTATCAGAGGTACTTTAAGACAATTTCACAGAATAACAGAATGGTAGTTGTTATCCCAAACGGAATAAATATGTAACAAATCAACTTAATTGTGACACAAATGAATTGTAGAACCACACTAAGAACAGCAAGGAAAATTCTTTCAGACAGTACTTCAGCAGGATATTTAAGGCTAAAGGCACAAAGAAACGAACTACAGGGCTGGAGAGATGGCTCAGAGGTTGAGAGCACTGACTACCCTTCCAGAGGTCCTAAGTTCAATTCCCAGCAACCACATGGTGGCTCACAACCATCTGTAATGAGGTCTGGTACCCTCTTCTGACTTGCAGGCATACATAGAGGCTGAACCCTCTGTACATAATAATAAAATGAATCTTAAGAAAAAAGAAACAAACTACACACAGATGCTAGAACTTTTATTTGAGTTAGGGGCTCACAAGTGTAGTCCTGGCTGGCCTCAAATTCACAGAAATCTGCTTGCCTCTGTCTTTTGACCGGTAAGATTAAAGGTATGAGTGACACCTAGGCAAGCAGTCAGCTAACACAAACAGAAAAAGATGCAATCTGTGAGTCAATATGCATACATTTTTCTGCTCTTCCTACTGAGACCTATAAGCATCAGAACCCCAGGAGCAATAAACATACATCTATACTCAAGAAAAAGATGGGGCTTGTTGAAGGAACTTAGGCTAAAGAAGGAAACAACCCTAAAGTTTAAGAATTTGAACAAGTAAGTCATAGAATTGGATTACTGTCTGTAGAATAAAACAGGAACAGACAAGGCAAACAGAAGATAATGAGCCACACTGATGAACAGATTACAAACAAGGGGGAAAGCTAAAATTGTGCAGTGCTAGGACCAGGGTGCTGGATCAAAGGTACGTACCACCATACTTAGTTATAATTCTAAATGAAGCTTGTTTCTACTGTCTATCTTCTCATAATAAACTAAAGATTTAATTAATACCCAATTTCTAATGGATAAACAGCCTAATTATTTGAATATAATTCAAATACTAGATAGGAGCGCAAAACCGAGTAAAAAAATTTAGCTTTAATAACACCAATAAGGCAATTCTAACTACCCAATACTCTAAAAAACAACAAAAAGGCGCACACATGTACACACACACACACACACACACACACACACCCCTAGGCTGTTCTCAACTTTTACATAGTCAAGGATGACCTGAACGTCTAATCCTCCTGCCTTGAATCCTGAGTGTAGGAATTACAGGTGTGTAGCATGCTATCCAGTTTATACAATGTTAAGACTGAACCCAGTGCTTTGTACTTGCAAGGCAGGCACTCTACCAACCCAGCTCTGTGCTCAGACATCCATTGAAAAGTAAAAGAAAATCACATCAAGGGGGAATAAGGAAGCACAAAGATATTGCTAACAAGTTTAATGGCACCATAAATGCAAACCTGTTTCTGCACACAGAGCAATCTGGTCATGCACTACAAACACTTTTTTATTTGATCTGGACATTCCATTTCAGATTTAGTCAGGGAGCGCTGTTGTACTAAGAAAAAGCTTATAATTGTCTCATTTAAAAATATAGTGTCTTACACTCTTAATCTTAGCACTGGAAGGCAGAGGCAGGTGGATCTCTGAGTTGGAGGCTAGTCTGGTCTACAAACTGAGTTCCAGGACAGTCAAAGATTCACAGAAAAACCCTGCCTCAGAAAACCAAAACAAAAAATGGTGAAGCAAAAGAAAGTCAAACAAATGGGGGACAATTAATTTATCTTAAATAAAATTTAATTTTAGGTTGCTAGTATATGTCATAAGTAACTCACAGATATGTGAAAGAGATAGTAATACACAATCATACAGTGTAAGAAGTACACAGGGTAAAAAACACCAAAAACAAAACACACAGAAAAACCAAGGGGCTAGTTTAAAATGGCTCAGTAGTCAAAGGTGCTTGCTGGCAAACCAAACCTGAAAACCTGAGTTCAATCCCAGGGGACCCAATAAAAGAAGAGGAACAGGGTAAGAGAATAAATACAGAAACTCAACAATGCTGGGCAGTGCTGGCGCATGCCGTTAATCCCAGCACTCAGGAGGCAGAGGCAGGTGGATCTCTGTGAGTTCGAGGCCAGCCTGGTCTACAAGAGCTAGTTCCAGGACAGGCACCAAAGCTACAGAGAAAGCCTGTCTCAAAAAATCAAAAAGAAAGAAAGAAACTCAACAACAACTAAATAAAGCAAAGTAAAAACTAAATAAACTAATTAAAGTAAAAACAAGTAAATCAAGAAATTCAATAGAGTAATGACAACTTGAGCCTGAAGTGAGGAGAAGGAAAAACAATAAATAGGAACCTAAAGGAGAGACAAGTTGAAGCAAGAACTGCCTTTACTTTTAGATTGCAGAGCTATGAGCACTTTATGCAATACAATGTTAATGATGCTGGGTATGGTGACCCAGGCCTTTAATCCCATCAGTCTAGGAGGCAGAGACAGGTGGTTCTCTATTGAGTTCAAGGCCAGCCTGGTCTACCTGGTGAAGTGCAAGGCCAGCCAAGACTAAAATTGTGAGACCAAACCTTAAAAAAAAAAGGGGGGGGGGGCTGGAGAGATGGTTCAGAAGTTAAGAGCACTGGCTACTCTTCCAAAGATCCTGAGTTCAATTCCCAGCAACCACATGGTGGCTCACAATCATGTATAATGAGATTTGGTGTCTTCTTCTGTAATGCAGACAGAATACTATATACATAATAAACAAATCTATAAAAAATAAAAAAGAAAGCGTAACAATCAGCTGAGCTGGTGGTTGTTGTGTAGCAGTTCCTTGAGACTGTAACACAGCATCCTGTAGGGAAGCTCCTTAAGCAGGACGGTAAAAAACTCCAGGGAACTTCAGGAGTTATTGAAACTGACCGCTTCACTAGGCCCCTCCTTGCCAGAATAAGCAATAAAAGCTGAGAGCCCCTGTGACACTAGCAGAACAAAGCCGCAAAGAGGACCGTGAGACAAAAAGCAGAAACCTGCCAGCTGCCTGAAAGAGGTTTAGACCAGCTGAGACACCTGGGTACTGGCCTCCAGCTCCACTGATCAACGAAACATAATTTGTTTTTACACATAATTTGTTTTTCTTATCAGTCCTGCTATCAACCAGAGGAGAGGAACAAACTCCTTTTCTGGAAAAGGGGGACACACAGACAAAGGATGGATAGTTGTATTAAAAAAAAAAAAATCCGCTTCATCCTCCCTCAGGACCAGGCACTGCCCCATCACTTCAGACAGCCACCAGACCTTACACAAAGGCCCCAAAGCTTTGTTCCATTTCTTAGAGTACGTCTTTGACCCCAGCCATTTTAAAGTATGTATTTTACGGGTTCACTCCTCCTGTTAGACCTGTGCCAAGGTTAATCCAAAGGTGGCCCTCCAGATACGTCAGCCCTTGCACCAGCTTCTAGGACACCAACCTCACAGGATGATTTCGTCCACATGCCCACTCATAAAAAACCTCCATTACCTCCTAACTCCTGTTGACACCTTTACAGGATGGATAGAAGCATTTCCCACCTCCAGGGAGACAACAGGTGTGGTGGATCAGGTACTCGTGGACCACATTACTCCTCAGTTTGGGGTGCCACCGATCGTACAAATGGACAACAGGCCAGCCTTCACATCCATGGTCATGGAGCTCAATGGGAAGCTCTGAACATTTCCTGGGAGCTCCACATCCGGATTAATCAAGCAACAGCTAATTAAACTCTCCACTGAACTCAAGGTTACCCTGGCTCTCTCTTCTTCCTTCCCCGACAGCCCCTACCTGCCTCAGGTCACCTCACGTTCTCTTACAGGCCTAAGCCCTTTTGAGCTCCTTTAAGGAAGTCCCTTCCTTCTCAATCACTACCTTCAGGCCCAAACTGCTCCACTGACTAGGTACCTACACTTCCTCTCTGTATGAGAATGACCTTACATTAATCATTACCATGTACGGTTAAATAGGTTCTTAACTTTCTCATTTGACTTTTATATGTATGGGCGTTTTACTTGCATATATGCCTATGTACCATATAGTTGTGTGTAGTGCCCATGGAGGTGATAAGAGGGTGTCAGATCCTCTGGGACTGGAGTTTCAGAGAGTTGTCAGGCACCTTGTGGGTGCTCGGAGTCCAATCTGGGCCCTCTCTGCAAGAGCAGTCTGTGCTTTGACACTGAACCATCATTCTAGCCTCTTGATCTAGTCTTGAACTTAGCCAGGTTCTGCCTTTTGTCATTGTCCACTTCACAGACAGATTGTCTTGGGGATGATCTGTACTATTCCTCCTGACCTTGCTTCTTGCTGTAGCCACATGTCTCCACTACTCATTCTCAGTTGAACTGTGCACGCTCCCTAATATGTAGTCTGTCTCCCTGTTGGTCTTTTTTGAAATGGGTAATTTTTTCTAAACTTATTTTTCCTCTATCTAAGGCAAATACATTTTTTTCTCAAGCATTTCATGCTAAAAGCCATTTTCTTTATAAAAAGTTTCCTCCACATCTTTCCACGAGATATCTCTGGTCTTTTCAAAGTTTTTGACTCGTTATAGGTAGTTTTGGTTGGTTGGAAAGGTAAGTAAGTATTGTATTGACAGGGCTGCAGATTTCTGTACCAAGATAAATGAAATAAGTCAGTCACAAAAAGCCAAATCATATAAGGGAGAATGGTAATTGCCAGGGAATAAAGAGAGGGAGGAATGGAGAGTAATTATTTAATGGGTATGTTTTCAGTTTTGCAAAAAGAATTCTAGAACTTGATTATATAATGTAAATATACTCAAATACTGAACATATTTATTAAAGTAGTTAAAATGCCAAGGGATCATCTTTTTTTTTTTTTAAAAAAAAAGATTTATTATTTTATGGGTATAGGTGTTTTGCCTACGTATATATCCGTGCACCATGTGCCAGAAGAGGGCACCAGATCCTCTAGAAATGGAGTTCCAGATGGTTGTGAACCACTACATAGATGCCAAGAATTGAACCCAGGTTCTGTGAAAGAATGATTTAACCACTGAGTCATCTCTCTACCCTGCCAGACGTGGCACTGTCAACTGTAATCCCAACACCTGAGATGCTGAAGGACAGTTGTGAGTTCAAGGTCATCTTTGGTCACAAAAATCAAACCTTGTTTTACAAGAGTAGGAATAAAATTTTTTGTTTGTTTTGTTTTTTTGTTTTTTCAAGACAGGATTTCTCTGAGTAGCTCTGCCTGTTCTGGAACTCTTATCTGTAGATCAAGTTGGCCTCCAATGCAAGAGATCTGTGCGCCTCTGCCTCAAGTGCTGGGATAAAAGTGTGTACCACCACTGCCCAGCCAAAATGGTAAATTTTAAGTGTCTTTTACACAGTTTTTTTCAAAGCCTTCATTGATGGAGGAGGGTCATCTGTCTATTGTTACTTTTATTGGTTAATAAAGAGACTGCCTTGGCCTTTTGATAGGCTAGCCCTTAGGTGGGTGGAACAGACAGAACAGAATTGTGGGAGAAAGAAAACAGAGGCAGGTTAGAATTCTCCTGGTAAGCCACCACCTCGTAGTGCTACACAGATTATTAGAAATGGGTTAGATCAATATGTAAGAGTTAGCCAATAAGAGGCTCCAGATAATGGGCCAGGCAGTGTTTAAAAGAATACAGTTTCCGTGTAATTATTTCAGGTAAAGCTAGCCCGGAGCCAGGTGGCGGGACACAGCCTGCCGTTCCTTCGACACCTTCATGAAGTTACCTATGTTCAGAAACATTAATTAGACTACATACCAATCATTTGCTTCAGTGTTTTCATTTCTAACCCTAGTCTCAAGAAAATGCCGATGCAATCATTTCTATACTAAAAGGTATAAATATGTCTCACCCAGGAGAAAGGAGGCTAAGGTTACAGCAGTAAATGTTAGCAATCCCATCATTCAGGAGATCATCATGAGATCCAGGTCATCTTCGGCTATACAGTGAGTTTCAGACCCGTCTGGGCTACTGTGTAAGAAAGATCCTATCTCAAAAACACAATGTCTAAGTCACCCAGTGTTTAAGGCCAGAGCTGAGATTTCAAAAGTGGTGCTATAAAACAATACATGAGATATTTCCTGCTTGAAGAAGGTTGCAAGGAAGTAAACAGGAATATCAGGACACCCCAAGGCACTGTCACTAATAATTGTTATACATCTTTGAGTACTGTATATTATGCATATATTAGCTGTTGGAGATGAAACAAGAACAAGTAACTAAGGAACTTAGAAGATATGTGGTTCATCTCCAGGAGACTTGCAAGCATATTGCAGCTTCCCCCAACCTTTTCACTTTCTAATCCTCCAATCCCTCATGCAATTGTGATAGACACTCAACTGATATTTCTCTTACATATACTTGGTTTGACCAGATTTTAGGGTAAACGGAAGCCCAAGGAAAAGACTCATCTCTTACATATACTTGGATTGACCAGATTTTAGGCTAAACTGAAGCCCAGGGAAAAGACTCACACCCATGTTTAAAGATTACAAGGCTGGTTAGAACTTTGCGATCCTAGAGATGTTTGGGCATGGCTTGAACACATTCATAAAGTGCTTGTTGCTTGCTATGCAAGCATGAGGACCTTGGCTCAATCAACCTGAGGACTCACACCCATGTAAAAAGGGCAGGGGTAACAGTGAACACCCGTTATCCCAGCAACAGAGACAAGGAACTCTGAGGTTTCCTGGCCAGCCAGTCTAACTGGCTTAGTGAGCTATAGGCTTAGTGAGACCCTGTCTCAAAAACTAAGATGGAGAGCCATACAGGAGGACACCCAATGTTGACTTCTGGTCTCCACAGGCACACACAAACTCCAGAGCTAGGAATGTCACTAGAGAGCTTCTGAACCCTAAGACAGAGATCTTTCTGTGGGGACCAGGGCAGCTTGGCCACACATGGGGCCCAGGCAGCACAAGGTTCCAGGAAAAGCCGTAAGTTGGCATCCCCCCAAGGAACAGACCTCCAAGAACAGACCATCCAAAGGAAATTCCTAACATTCCAACCATTGTAGATCACCTGTCAGCACACACCCATTATTTTTCACCAAGACACCCCTAGACAAATGCCAGCCAATCAGGGGTCCTGAACCTTAGAAATCCCTCACCTGTACCTTTGCTGCTAGAAAAAGCCCAACCCCAACTGAGTTGGGGGGGGGGCATGCTTTCCAATCACTTCAATATGTTGGACACACGCAGAGTTGAGCTTGTACACTTGTTCAAGAATAAAGGCTCTTTGATTTTACATCCAGGACTTGGTCTCCTAGTTGGTTTTGGAGGGACTCTGATCTGGGCCTAACACTTTCCATTTTGCTGAAATCAACCTATCTGATGTTCACACTAATGTATTTAGAAAACATCTTGATCCAGGCCAGTGAGGTGGTTGTGCTAGTAAACATACTTGCTTCCTAACCCAATGACCTGAGTTTGAGCCCCAGGGCCCACATGGTAAAAGGAAAGAACCAACTCCCACAAATTATCTTCTGACCTCTACACACATACCATTCATTGTATGCATGCACCCACACATGTACACACCTAAAATTTAAAGTGCACTGAGTTCTTTAAAAGTCCTTTTGTTCTTTAACTATAAAAACTATGAAATGTTTCCACATTGGAACACGATATTTGGGGTAACCTGAACCTATCTGTATTCCTGGGCCAAGGACATTCACATTTAACCCAAGAATACACTGCTACTTACTGTGAAGTGAGAGCTGTGTTTATGTCCACAGCAGTAGAATATCAGGCTCACAGAACTTTCTGCTCTGTACCTGACAAGGAAAGAGCTCATCTGTATTTCCCACCATCTTGTATTGTACAGATGTGCATGAAACTAGGGAGACTCAGTATAGGCCTGGTTCCTGCCTTCCTAATCAACCCTTTTCTTCCCCTATCTTTATTTCCACAGTGTTGCTCAATTCCAGTCCCCAGCGGGAAAGTCCCATCTTACCCCGCCCTTAGCCCACTCAGGCGACTCCGGCTTTCCTCCAGTCTGTCCTGAAGGCCAGGCAGTTCCCCTCCCCCTGTTTCTTCCATCCTGCCCGGCTTTCCCTCTTCCCATCCTTCTACTCCCTCGAATGCTACTTGGTCCCTTCCTTAAGGTCTAATCTCAGCGAGCCCCACACCTGAATACCCCCATTTTTTATTATCCTACTCTCACAGTCCCTAATCATCCCTTTTCTCTAATATTGTCAATGTATCCGACAAAACATACGAGATCTCTCCATTTGGTACAAACAGCTTATAAATGTTTTATCTCTCACTGATAAACTACTCTCATAAGCTGTGAAGTTTTTTCTTTCCTTTTTTTTTTGGGGGGGGGGGGGCTTTGGAGCCTGTCCTGGAACTTGCTCTCTAAATCAGTCTGGTCTCGAACTCAGAGACCCATCTATCTCTGCCTCCTGAGTGCTGGGATTAAAGGAGTGTACCACCAGTTAAGTTTTTTAATTACTATGACAAACACCCACAAGAAACAGGACTTACATTAGCTCAGTTTGAACTCCAATAGAGTGCAGAAGTTCTGCTCCATGACCCTATGACTGAGGGGAGGCAGAGTAGCATTGGCAGGTGGGGAGGGAGCAAAGAAGTGATGCTGCGTTGTGGTAGGGGTACACCACAGCCCCCTTGTAGATTCCTTTTCCCTCCTTTACTCTATCTATGTTCCTAACCCATTGGATGATGCTGTACACATTCAGATGTAGATCTACTTCACAGTTAATTCTCCTATAAACGGCACTCAAAAATACTCACAAAAACACCTAGGGATGTGTCTTACTCATTTCCTAAGTGTTTCTCAATTCAATCAAGGTGATGACAATGAGGATTAACTGTTACAAAAAAGCAAACAAAAACAAAAAATTAACTCACATATGCTGATTGTGAAGCCTGCATGCAGGCACTTTCCCTACATTCATTTCATCCTCTACAACTGTGTAACAGAGAAATAATCATCTTCTCTACATATAAAGAGGTTTGAGGCAATAGTAGTGAAGGAGATATAAAAAGTACAAAGTTTTATGTAAGAGACATTTTCATAATTACTATACTTTCATATGACACCTTTTATTATCTCAAAGTACACATTCAAGTCTTGTTTTGTGCATAAAAGCAAATACCAAGTCTGGCACTCACCACAGAAACACTCACACTCACACACACTCACACACACACTCTTTCTCTCTCTATTCCCTATTTAATGTTCACCTGGAAAGTGGTGTTTTTCAGTGTAACTGTGGCATTTGGAGCCACTCCTAGTAGTATACTAAAGCCATAACAACAAAGAAGCCAGATAAACTTGGGTTTTCAAAGAATCTACTAGAGTAGATGGGGAAACACACACACACACACACACACACACACACACACACACTTTTTCCTAAAGCTACTGAAGAGTGTTTCTGGGCAGGTGAGAGGGCTCAGAGGGTAAATATTTGTTGCAGAGGCATAACAGCTTAAGTTTGCTTGCTGAACTCTACTGGAACAAACTGACTTCCAAGGATTGTTTTCTGACCCCTACACACAGAACTAATTAAAAAAATAAATTGATGTGGGACAATTCTGTATTCTGTCAATTATGTTTTAAACAAACGCTGATTGGCCAGTAGCCAGACAGGAAGTATAGGCAGGGCAAGGAAAACAGGAGAATTCTGGGAAGGAAGCCCATTCCTCCACAGTCCTGTCCAGACACCAAAGAAGGAAGATATGACCTGTCCTGCCAAAAAAGGTACCAGAGTCACATGGCTAACAGATAATAATAAAGGGCTATACAAGTTATAAGAGTTAGCCAATAAGAAGCCTGAGCTAATGGGCCAAGCAGTGTTTTAGTGAATACAGTTTCTGTGTAATTATTTTGGGGCTAAGCTAGCTGGGCAGCCGGGGCGACAAGCAGGCCCTCATGTTACAATCAATCAATCAATCAATAATTTCTTGTGGTCTCACAGTGTTAAGGTGACGGAAATAGTCCGGGTCTGAGAACTTTAATAAATACCCCTGACTTGCAGATGTATAGATGGTTATACCCTTAGGAGTGATGGTAAAAATCAGAAGTAGAGAAAGCTGTACGAAAATTGCAGCCAATCTTTAAATCACAGTTTAAAATCACCTGACTGGACTCAGGTGACGTTATCTCATTCTATCTGCCTGTTAGAGGCTCAGTGAACCTCTCTGGAGGAAGAGAATGTCACCCAGGGTCTTCATAAACTTCATACACAGTATCTAGCATTCACTTGATTATTAACTACACAAAGAGACAGAAACAAGGCAAGAAGGATAGTAGAAATATCTACAGATGCTTCATTACAGGTGAACTTTTTTTTCCCCCAGTTTTTTTTTGAGATAGGGTTTCTCTGTAGCTTGGAGCCTCTTTGGAACTCGCTCTGTAGACCAGGCTGGTTTCAAACTCAAAGATCCACCTGTCGCTACCTCCCGAGTGCTGGGATTAAAAGGCGTGCACTGCCACCACCACCCAGCTACAGGTCAACTTTTAAATAGCTGTGACTCATATGCTTAACAGACAAAATGATCAATTCCACCTGAGAACTGAAATCTGTAATTACAACAAAAAAGATTTCATTAAGAGTAAGGAAAAGTAACTCAATCTAATTTGTTCTCCTCCACTTGACCTACAACTTAGCCATGCCCTGCTCACAGGGAAAACTTAGCCATTGTCTCTTCTAGTAAGTAGGCTCGGCCTGCAAGGGAGGTCAGCCACTTTGTGTGGTTATAAGACCACTACACAGACTTAAGCCAAAGAGTCCTTATGAGCTGTTGGCTGGGGGATACAATTTGTACAGTGTGCTTGGTTACCCAGAGAAAATAGACATTTAGAGAGTTGTCCCTTTTGGTATGTAGATAGTAACACAGATAAAGATTACTGGAGAAATGTTGTGCTCTGTGTGTCATTTAATTTTGGGAAAGAGAAGTTTGAAGTAAAAATGGGTGATTGCATAGTCATTTGTATACAGATTTATTTTTTTAAATCTGGAAACAGAAGTCGAAGTTCAAGATGACACTGAAAGCCAGGGATCAGAAGATTTAGATTTTAATAGAAGAATTAGAAAATTTATCTACAACAGAAAATGAAAAGATTTCTTAATAATGACAAGGATGGAAAACATTTTGCTATTTCAATAATGTAAACATACACCTAAGGTTCTAGAAAATACTCATAAAGCTACCTGTTAGGATCTGTCTTAGTTAAGGTTCCTACTGCAGTGAAGAGAGAGACACATGACCACAGCAACTCTTCTAAAGGATAACATTTAATTCAAGTGGAGGCTTACAGTTTCAGGGGTTCAGTCCATTAACATCGCAGCAAGTAGCATGACGGCATGCAGGCAGACACGGTCCTGGAGAAGTAGCTCAGAGTCCTACATCTTGCAGGCAATAGGATGCCAACTGAGTGTCACAATGAGCGAAACTGGAGCAAAAGAGACCCAAAGCCCACCCCCACAGTGACACACTTCCCCCAACAAGACTACACCTACTGCAACAAGGTGACACTTTCAAATAGTGATACCACTCTCTAAGAGATTACTTTCAAATCATCACAGGATCTCATTTTACGGTGTTTCATGCAACTGATGGCTGCATGTAGAATTATGCTGTAGTATAATACAACTGTTTTTATGTTACATTTATTGAGTGATGTGCTGTCTGACACACACCTTTAATCTCAGCACTCCATGAGTTTCAGACCAACCAGAACTACAAAGTAAGACTGTCTCAAAAAAAGCAAAATAAAAACAAATCTCAAAACAAAAAAGCATTTTATTTATCTTGGGAGAGGAGCATATATGGAGGTCAGGGGTCAGTTTGCAAGAATAGGTTCTTCCCTTCCACTATGTGGGTCTGAGGGATCGAACTCTGAGGTCATTGGGCTTGGTGGCAAGTACCTTAAAAAGCTGAGTATCTTGCTGGCCTACTGCAAATTTTTTTAACCAAATCTACAATTACAAATATGAAAATTTATTTTAAAGCATAATATCCTTTTAAGCAGAAAAGGGAACTCAGAATGGAGGAAATACTTGCAATACATAAACAGTAATGTGGTAGAGGGGATGGAAACTCAGTAAAGCGATTGCTGTATAAACATAAGGACCTCAGTTTGATCATCAGAACCCACAGAAAAAGGCATGGTGGCATGTGTTTGTAATCTCAGAAGCAGAAACAGGAGGATCCATGATGCTCACTGGCCAGCTAGCCCAGACAATCAGTGACAGCCCAGGTATCAGTGACAGAATCTTTTATCAAATAAATAAAGGGATGGGCAGCTCCTGAGGAATCTCACCCAAGATTAACTTCTGGACTCCAAACATGTGTGCACCACACACACACACATACCACAAACAAACAACTTCACAGCAAAAAGTGGCAAAACCAAATGTGTCTGAAAAGAACTGCACCACTAGTGGGAGTACTGTAAAGTCTAATCACTTTAGAGGCATCTGAAACTATGCACTGCTGGTGACACAACCATTCTGCTCCTATGGGGCATATACACCTAAGAGAAATGCATACAAATTCACTAAATACATTTAAGATAGCCACGGAAGTACTGTTAACTACAAACTGAGAGGATGCTGGCTGTGGTGGCACATGCCTTTAATTCCAGCACCTGGAAAGCAGAGGCAGGCAGATCTTTGTGAATTTGGGGCCAGCCTGGTCTACACAGTACATTCCAGGACAGCCAGAGCTACATAATGAAAACCCATTTAAAATATCAACAACACACAAACAAACAAGAAAATGAAATGGAGAATAAGGATTGGGAATGTAACTTAGTGTGGCACTTGCCTAGCATGCATAAAACCCTAAATTAATCCTCAGCACTGCACAAACTAGACATGGTGACTCATGTCTTTTATCCCAACAGCTAAAGGTAGAGGCAGGATGATCCAAAGATCAGACTCATTCTAGGCTACAAGTAAGTCTGAGACCAAGCTGGGTTACATAAGACCTTGTCTCAATACATTAATAAGAAAATAAACAGAGCTAAAAGCTGGCAACAGACCAAAGGCCTATTCTCAGACTGAAAAAAATAATTTTATCATTTACTATTAATACTGTGATAAAGATGAATCCTCAAACAGGAGCACAATGCTAATCAGGAATAAAAGACATAAAAGAGAACATGTTACCTAATTCTATTTATAAAAGTACAAAAACCAAATGAATCTGCTGTTAGATGCCAGTATAGAGGTTTCTTTATGAGAGTAATGACTGAAAGGGAATTAAAAAGAACTTCTTTGATGCTGGGGTTCAAACTTCATTTGGTTGGAAGTAGGTTATAATAGGTACATTTGATCTGTGAAACTATATCACATTGCAATCTTTATTTTGAGATTTTTTTATGTGTTTGAGTGTCTGCTGATGTATATCTACATATCACATTTGAGACAGAGTGCCTGCAAAAGTCAGAAAATGGTGTCAGTGTTGTAATTTTAAAAAAAACTGACTTGTAAAAGACACCAACAGCTCAGGTGGAATTTTTTTAATTGGGGGAAAGTGATTGGGAAAGGAGGAAAAGGAGAGTGGCTTCTAGGGACAGGAGCAGCAGAAGAGAGAGAGAGAAACAGACAGACAGACAGACACTGACTAGAGGAGGGCAAGGCCCTTTGGAAATGGAAGAAGGTCCTGTCAGGACCTCAAAGGCAGGCCAGTGCAAAGGCCTGAATACTAGTAGTCAGATCCCCTGGGCCCAGAGTTCTAGACCGCTGTTAGCCACCACATGGATTCGCGAAATTGAACTGAGTCCTCCGAAGAGCAGTCAGTACTGTTAGCACTAAGCCATTTCTCCAGCCCCTCAAGTTGCAATCTTTATTTTTTTATTTATTATGTATACAATATTCTGTCTGTGTGTATGCCTGCAGGCAGAAGAGGGCACCAGACCTCATTACAGATGGTTGTGAGCCACCATGTGGTTGCCAGGAATTGAACTCAGGACCTTTGGAAGAACAGGCAATGCTCTTAACCGCTGAGCCATCTCTCCAGTCCAAGTTGCAATCTTTAACTGGAGCTCTTCTGGCCTCTGCACTCACTGCACCTGTAACACGGCACACATGTGGAGGTCACATAGGAGAACTTTGGGTAGTCAGTTCTCTCCCTTCACCTCTACATGGTTCAGGTCATCAGGCTTGTAAGACAAGCACGTTACCCTGCCAAGTGCACCTGTTAGGTCCAAATCCATTTTTCTATATGTGTATCATGATTCAGTAAAAGCAAAAAATATGAGGCAAGACTAAAAAGAAAATGCAAATCACAAAAAACTGAAGACAGTAACCAACTCCAGAAGGGGACTGGTTAAGGGTGCCTGTGCACATGGAGGCCAGAAGACAGGCTCAGGATGAACAATCTCTCCAGACCTCTAAAGTACCTATTTTATAATCTGCACAATGATAATCCATGTATTTAATTTATTCTTTAAACAATGTTTATTTAGATATATTTGAGTAAATATTGCAAGGTCAAATTAAAATAACTTCAATAAATACAATAAATAAATTTATAGAAAAACAATATAATAAAAAGAACCAGAAAGGGGCTGGAGAGAGGGCTCAGGTTTGCTTCCCAGTACCCCCATATGGTGCCTCATACCCATCAACCCCAGTTTGAAACCTGATCCTTCTTCTGACCTCAGGAAGGCACAGGGCATGCATATAGTGCACATACATACATGCAGGCAACACACACACACCCCTCATCAGTTAAGAGCACTGGCTGCTTTCCAGAGGACCTGGGTTCAATTCCCTGCACCTACATGGCAGCTCACAATTGTCTGTAACTCCAGGATCCAACTTCCTCACACCAATACAAACAAAAATTAAGTCCAACCTGTTTTATAAGCAAATTCTATCAAGCTTTAGTAATCAAGCCATTCTAACTTTCAAAAATAGGAGAACAGGAGAAGGAACATGCTCTTCTCTCTGTAAAAATGGTCTAATTTTGACACTAAAAACAAATGAGAAAAAAACAGTAACTAGCTGGCGATGCTGCTCAGTAGAAGAGAACTTGTCTAACAGGTACAAGGCCCTGGGTGCAACACACACACACACACACACACACACACACACACACACACACACACACAAATTATTTACTAGCAAACTTAAACCATCTCTGTAAAATAATGCATTGTGCATTTCTATAGCTGCAATTAAAAACAGGCAGAGGTGGAAATGCCATCATTCAGAATTTTCTAAAAGCTAAAACAACAACAACAAAAATGTGCCGGGGGTGGTGACTCACTCCTTTTAATCCCTCCCTACACTTGGAGACAGAGGCAGGCAGATCTCTTTTGAGTTCAAGGCCATCTTGGTCTACGGAGAGAGTTCCTGGACAGCCAGGGCTACACAAAGAAAATTTATTTTGAAAAATGAATCCATTCCAGCTAAACGGTCAGTTTCCTGAAACCAGGCAATTTGTATTTCTGACTTGTTCTTCTAGATTCCCAGCATTGCCCACTGCAGACCATAAGAGATTTTTATCAAGGCAGGCCCAAGTGGGGCACACCTTTAATCTCAGCACCTGGTAAGCAGAGGCTGGTGGTGTTACATTCAGTCTGGTCTCTGAGTCTAGCCTGATCTACACAAGTTGAGTTCCAGGACACCCAAGTGAGCTACATAATGACACCTACCTCAAGCCTTCACCGTTGACATTCTTTTTATTCATGTCTTACCATTCTTGTCACTCCTGGCAACTGCCAAACTCATGTGTCCTCCCCGCAGATTTTTCAACCTCCTCCCTCCATCCTCTCTCCCTGCCCAATAACTACCCCAGCTTGTAAGGAGACAGCCAGGACACTCTAATTCTTACAGATTCCCCCTTTGCAGGATTCTTTATTTCCCTCTACATAAAGGCCCACATTGTCTTCAGTCATTTGTCTGACCTTGTTGATCTTTCGAAATTCAGCCAGCATCTTTAAACAATGGCTTTCCTTTAACAGAGCAAGTAGGAATGCCCTCTACCAACACTGTGCTTCCATTTCAGTTCTGTTATGGACGGTCTGGTAATTAAGACAGGATAAAAGACACCTAAATTGTCGATGGTGCTTTAATCCCAGCACTCAGGAGGCAGAGGCAAACGAATCTCTTGAGTTTGAGACCAGTCTGGTCTACAGAGCAAGTTTCAGGGCAACCAGGGCTACACAGAGAAACCATCTCAAAAACAAAGAAAACAAAAAGAAACCAACCAAATAAAAAGAAACCTAAGTAATGAAGAGACAAAGCAGAGATAATGAAGAGACAAAGTAGAGATGATAGACAACCACAAGTTTATTTTCTCTCCAGATTTCTTTGTATTGAAGAAAATTTCTAAAATTCTTTGAAAATATAATGTTTTATTGTCAATGAATGATGTATGACTAGGAATGTCCCAAAAGATTACTCCACAGTTAAGAACACCAACTGCTTCTCCAGAGGATCTCTGGTTCTGGGTTCCCAGCAACCAAGTCTGGCAGCTAACAACTGTTTTTAACTCCAGTTCCAGGGGATCCAACACCTCTGGCCTTTGCATCTGCACGCAGAGGCAACATTAAAAATATTAAAAACAAAACAAAAACCCCAAATACAAGCTAAATGCTATCACAGGCAGAATGTCAAGTCATGTTGGTGACTCGTTTTTTAAAAAAAAATGTAGGGCAGCGATTCTCAACCTGGGGGGGTATCAAATGACCCTTTCAATGCCTAAAACCATTGGAAAACAGGTATTTACATTATGATTCACGACAGCAGCAAAATTGCAGTTATGAGGTAGCAATGAAAGCAATTTTATGGTTGGGGGGGTCACCAAACACGAGTAGCTCTATTAATATCAAAAGACTGCAGCATTAGGAAGGTCGAAAACCACCGGGAAAGGGAATCACACACACAAGGCAAAAATGTCCTACCACTGAGCTAAATCCTCAATTGTTCCTACAACAGTTTTAATATAGCAATTAGCTGTTTTGTCGCTGACGTTAAGTATTGATTTTCTTTTTGTCTTTTGAGATATGATCGTGTTCTGCAGCCCAGGCTGGTTGGTCTCTTTCGTCCACTTCCCAACAGCTAGCTGGCTGTGTGACTGTGCAACTTGTCTGTTGTTATACTGGGCCTTACTTCCCCAGCCCCAAGACGTCTCTTGAGGACCTTGGGGATACGACAACAAGCATGAGTACCTGAATTCGGATCCTCAGAACCCACATAAAAAGCCAGGCACGACTGTGCATACCTATAACCCCAGCATTTGGGGAGTAGACTCAAGGGAATTTCTAGATATCCAATTTCTGTAAGACCTTGTCTCAAAAGAAATAGAAAAGATAAGGCATATAGTTGGCTCTCTAGTAATTGCTTAGCCTGCTGCCTCTTGCAGTATAATCAATGTCAAACTGCCTCCTCAAAGGTGAGAACAACAGAGGAAAACAACTGATAGCAACATCTGACCATCACACACAAACACCCAGGGATGGTTCTTGAGCTGGGTGTAGTCATTTGTGCCTGTAATCCTTACTGAATAACAGGCAGAGGCACGATTCCTCAAAGTTTGAGGCTAGCCAGGTCTACATACAGTAAGGCTAGTAAGTTCATTATTTATAAATTTTAAAAAGAAAAGAGCATGAATGTGAAACTAGGTGAATTAAGACAGGTTTACAACCACAGTCTATCAGTTGGCTGTTGCAGATTCCATGACATTGCACATTTTAGTTTCGACTATAGGTTCCTGACTCAGAGCGTGTCCTAAGACTTCTCTGTTGCTGTGATAAAACACCATGACCAAGACAGCTTAAGAAATAGTTTATTTTGGTTTATGGATTCAGAAGGGTAAACAGAAGTCCATGATGGCAGTGACAGCATGGCTGCAGGCAGCAAGCATGTCATCTGTTAATAGCAAGCTAAGATTTCACAGCTTGAACCACAAGCAGGAAACAGAGGGCATATAGGACCATACCATGCTTTAAATTCTCAAAGCCTACCTCCAAAGACATACTTCTTACAACAAGGCCACACCTTCTAACCTTCTCAAACAATGCCACTAACTGAAAAACCAAGTGTTCATACAAGCCTATGGAGGACATTTTCATTCAATTCACCACAGGGACCCTGGAGAATAATCCATTCCATTGACTTTCCCCCCTAAATGAACGGTTTCACCCCCTCCTCTCCTCCTACTTCCTCTCTACCACATCCCCCTTGTTTCCACCCCCCCAATCCACTCCTCCATTTCTGTTCAAGGGCAGGTCTCCCATGAGTATCCACAAAACATGGCACATCAAGTTGTAGTAAGACTAAGCACCATGTATTAAGGCTGGACAAGGTGAGCCAGTATGAGGAGTAGGGCCCTAAAGGCCTGTAAAAGAGTTGGAAACAGCTCCTGTTCCCACTGTTAGGAGTCCCCACAGGAGGAACAAGCTGCACAACTGTAACATATATGAGGAGTGCTTAGGTTATCCTGGTGACTTTTTAATGCTTTTAAAGCAACTAAATCCTTGCTTTATGCTGCTGGTCCTAATAATCATGTGTGAAGGTTAATAGATGAATGAAAGGAAAACAGAAAAGAGGAAGAGGAGAAGGGAAGGGAGAAGACAGAACAAACACAGGTCAAAGTCGTGTTGCTTCAGTAGGGAAGAATATATTGCACTAGCGGTAAAGCTGTGACGGCCCTCGAAAAGGCATCAATTTGAAAACCCCAGATAGAACACAATTGATTTGTCTTTTTTGCCAATGAAACAGGAACCTCTAACTCTGCTGTTTGTAGCTTTCTCCTTTAGAGGTTCTGCTCAGTCTATTAAAGCTACTGTAGTCAAAATCCTCCTGGCATCTTTCTCCTTGCAGAGTAGGCCATTTCAAAGCTCAGCCAGCCAGCCTTCACTAGTGGAAACAGAAGCGATGAAGCTATTGCATGTATTTTTAGGCATCTCTTAGTGTGGGAACCCAAAGTGAAAAGGAATAAAAGCAAAGGAGGATTCAGGGAAAACATTCAAGAAAATGTTTTCAAAGACTTACTTTTGTGTAGTTGTGTGAGAGAACACACACACACATGTGGAGGTCGGCAGACCTAATGGGTTGGTCCTCCTTGAAGCAGGACCTTTTACTTGCACCGTGTTGCATGCTCCAGGTTAGCTGGCCCATGAGCTTCTGAGGTAATCTTTTGTCTCCACCTCTCATTTCATGTTCCGGAAAGCTCTAATTACAAACATATGCCACCGTGTCTGGCTTAGGCTTGCAAAAACTTTTACCCACTGAGACATCTTCCCAGCCTTCAACTGTTTTGTTTTTTCCTCTTATTTTTCTTTTCTCGATTGTTTTTGTTTTTTGAGACAGGGCTGACATTGAACTCAGAGACTTGCCTGCCTCTGCCCCCCAGCACTGGATTAAAGGTATGAGCTACCATGCACAGCTTCAACCACGTTTTTTAACTAGTAAGTACAAACAGTTGCTGGGGAAACTTGGATGCTTTTCATAAAAACCCTTAAAATACTTGAGAATAGAAAACAATCCAAGTAAATTCATATTAACGGTATTAACAGTTGCAACTAACTACAGGAGTACCTCAGGGACTATAACAAAAATTTTATAATCTATTTTGCTGAGACCACATTTCTACATTCTAATGTTTACGTGCGCCGGCCTCCTCATATATTCAGGCTCTAAATATGACCTAAGATTTATTATTTTAGCAACTAAATCTGAGTTTCTGAATCCCAAGCTGGCTGTGGTGTCACACCCTATAAACCTAGCATTTGTGCCAGAGACCAGAAGCCCAAGATCATCCTCAGTTACAGAATAAGTCAGTGGCCAGGTCGAGCTACTAGACCCTTTCACAACAGACACTGAACAGAAATAAAAGTAAGAGTGGATACAAACTGCAGAAAAGGCCATCCTTTGATGAGTCCCAGTCACCTACAACACCAAGTTCAAACTCCCAGCTGTTATAACCACACCTTTCTCCCTAAGGTGTCCTTTACTCTAGCTGTGGCACTTTGTGGTTTTCCTGACCACATATGCTATTTTCATGCTATGTGCCTTTGCATGTATTATTTCTCTCTGCCTAGAAAGCATTTTTAAAGGTAAACCACTCAACATTAACACTAAGCTCAACATCTGAAAGGCCTTCCATCACCTAGCACGTTATGCATCCCTCCTGTACAGCACTGGCAGTTTGTTACTGCCCAAGTATATCCTATTCAGAGTTACCACCATACAGGAACCAAGTGAATCAATCCTGTGTTTGATAAGCTCCTCCTGAGCAAACACCTTATATCAACAGTTTTAAGGAAGGCTATAATGAGACGCAAGAAAAAGTAACTAACATTTTTGTTACTGAAGTCATTATTTTCTCAACTTCATCTTCCCTCCCCGTTTGTTTTCAACACTGTAGATGAAATCCAGAGAATGCTAAGCAAGCACCACTACTGACTCCCAGCGCCTCACTCTTAACTATAATTCTCTGAATGTCACTCAGAAGCCAGCCAGAATTGGTTGCCTCACATATATCAGGCCCAAGTCCTCTACCACTGAGTCATACTCCTAGTGTTGTCATATTTCTAGCTATGTCCTAGAGCAAGTTACCCAAATGCTCTCAAATCACCTCACAGAAAAGAACAAAAGAAAAGCTAATCACTTTTACAGTCGCTTGATTTGATATACACCTTCTAAAACACACACACAAGGTACAGAATAAGTGATACATAGGTGAGTATTTTAATCATCAAGTTTAAAAAGAACAAAATACTGTACTATCAGGAAAAAGAATATAACAGAATTTTGATAGGAACCGTCTTTTTATTTAAGAGTGGAAAATATGCCAGGTGGTGGTAGTGCACGCCTTTAATCCCAGCACTCAGAGACAGAGGCAGGTGGGATCTCTGTGGATTCAAGGCCAACATGGTCTACAGAGAGAATTCCAGGACAGGCTCCAAAACTAGAGAAACCCTGTCTCAAAAAACCCAAAAAATAAACAAACACAACCCCCCCAAAAGAGTGGAAATTTTGATAGCTTGTCTTCAGCTGCATTCTTCTTCTTTTTTTTTTTTTTCAAGACAGGGTTTCTCTGTAGCTTTGGAGCCCGTCCTAGAACTAGGTCTTGTAGACCAGGCTGGCCGTGAACTCCAGAGGTCCGCCTGCCTCTGCCTCCTGAGTGCTGGGGTTGAAGGAGTGCGCCACCACCTGACTTACAGCTGGGTTCTTTTGTTCCCTGGAGTTAACTCTTTAATGACTACTATGTCCTTCCTTGGGTTCCTTTAACAATATCAAACCTGGCCCCTTTCATCACAGTTCCTGTCCTCTTTGTGTGACTTTCTTTCATTGATACCTAGAGGTAGATATTCCCGTCTCATTTCTCACCACTTCCATTAGCCTGACCTTAAATTAAGAATCCCCCAGCCCCTCTGTCACACACAGAAACAATACTTCAAAATTAAAATTATCCAGGGATGGTGAGGCAGCTCAGGGTTTAAGAGCGCTAGCTTTTCTTGCAAAGAACTCCAGTTCAGTTTTCAGCACCCACATCAGGTGGCTCACAACGCCTTCTTACTCCCTCTTTTGGCCTCCAAGGAGACACACCCACATACCCATATAAACTGAATTTTTTTTTTAAAAAAATTGAACTCAGTCATCTTAGTAGACAATCAAGTTCACAGCTTCCATTTCTTCCTTCTCATCTCTGCCACTCTTCTATGCAGCTCACCAGTTCTCAGGTTTCTCTTTTTTGCAGTGATGCTTTTATTCCTCCTCTTCTACTTCAGTAGTTCTTACTCATACTGGGGACCATGAAACCCTCTGAAAATCCACTGAATAATATACTAAAAAACATGTTGAACATGCATGCTTACGTCAAGAAACCAATTCCTCAAATAATAACTTATGCTCCTCCACTCAAAATTTTAACTATACTGTATATAAAGTTTTCTTTTTAAAAAGATTTTTTTTCTGTGTATTTTGCCTGCTTGTCTGTTTGTGCATCATGTGCATGCCTGGTACCTGTGTAGCCAGAAGAGATGGTCAAATCCCCTAGAACTGAAGGGCAGTTGTGGGCCACCAAGTAGGTTCTGGGAATTGAATCCAAGCCCATCCGTAAGAATAACAAATGCACCACCAAATAAACAAACAAAAATGGGTGGTAGCACACATCTTTAATCTCAGCACTCGGGAGGCAGAGGCAGGTGGACCTTTGTGAGTTTGAGGCCAATCTGGTCTACAAGAGCTAGTTCCAAGACAGGCTCCAAAGCTACAGAGAAACCCTGTCTTGAAAAAAAGAATAAAAGAATAACAAATGCTCTTAATGCTGAGCCATCTCTCCAGTCTCTGTATAAAAAGTTGCATCATTAGATCCTGCTCTTGTGTTATAAACTTCAAGCTGCTTTCTGTATAGCCTTGAATGGTCTACAAACTTAATAAGCAGACACAGAAATCACTATTTCTTCCTGATAAACCCGTTGTGTCTACAGTACCCTCTCTTGGATTAGGGCCCCAATACTAAACCTTGTCTCACGTTAGCTAAGCAATCTTCAAACCTAAGTCCATCTTTCTCAGATTCTTACCTTTTAACTGTTTTTCTTCTGTCCTCCCTTTGTTAGGTCTCAGTCTCTCACTCTCTCTTGTTTTTTAGTGACAGGGTTTCTCTGTAGCTTTGGAGCCAGTCCTGGAACTTGCCTTTGTAGACCAGGTTGGCCTCAAACTCAAGAGATCTGCCTGCTTCTGCCTCCCAAGTGCTGGGATCAAAGGCGTGCACCATCACTGCTTGGCTTCGTTAAGTCTAATCACTTCCGCAAGAGCTCCTGACTGATTCTGTCGGCTCAAGATTCCTCATCTCCACTGACACTTAATTACTGCACCTAGAGATGGCTACAATGGACTCATTTCTCTATCACCACCAAAATTAAAATTTGATCATGACTTGACTGTAAAAAAAAAAAATTCTTTCTTTCCCATTCAACGAATAAAACCATTTACTTTTGCTGTTATGGAGTCCTCTACAGTTTTCACCCAAAGACTTTTCTAAGATTAGATTCAACAGCTCACGTTGTTACTTGTCCCTATTATCTGACTATCAAAATCACACCCACTCTTAAATGCCCAACTCAAAACCCAGTCTTACTTTCTTTTAATAAACATTTTAAATTATGTATATTCCATATGCATGCTTATTTGTGCACACACACAGGTACCCACAAGAGTTCAGAGGCATTTTATTACTTGGAGCTGGAGTTACTGGCTGTTAGGAACTGAATTCTAGTAGGAACTATTAGCTGCTGAGCACCCACCACCCAATCTTATCTTTTAGTCTTCACATAATAGTTAGGAAAGAGAACCTAAATAAAATAGGCACAATTTCCAGTGAACTGCTTTAGGGAAAACCCTGCTAAATAATAGCTGAAAATACCTGAAATAATTTTTAACCATTTATTTTTAAAATATTTATTCATTTATTACGCATACAATATCTGTCTACATGTGTGCCTGCAGGCCAGAGAGGACACCAGCTCTCACTACAGATGGTTGTGAGCCACCATATGGTTGCTGGGAATTGAACTCAGGACCTTTGGAAGAGCAGGCAATGCTCTTAACCACTAAGCCATCTCTCCAGCCCCCATTTTTAACCATTTTTAAAATTATTTTTTAGGATGTATGTGTACCCAATGAGTTTTCTATGCACACGTGTGCAGATGCCCTTGGAAGCCAGAGGGTCACCTAATGAAGATGCTGGGATCTAAAAGAGCTCTTAACCACTAAGTCATCTCTCCAGCTTTTTAAAGATCAAAACTATTCAAGAAAACATTGAAGTCAAGATGCCCTTCATAAGTCCAGCATAGATAAAATGCTAATTACCTTTAATTAAGAATATTCTATAAATACTAAAATGTTTTCAACCTGGAGATAAAAGGATGGACCCAGAATTTAAATTTCAATTATATCTTCAATTTTCTTAAAACTAAAATTTGTATCTTTAAATTTACTTCATGCATACGGGTGTTTTGCTCAAATGCATGTCTAAATCTGATCCCCTCTCTGTAACTGGAGTTACAGACAGTTGTGAGCTGCCCATGTGGGTGCTGGGAATTGAACCCAGAGCAGCAAGTGCAGAATCCTCTCTCCAGCCTCTAAAATTTGAATTTTAAAGAGAACTTTGCACAGCAGCTGGGAACTTCAAAGGTCAATTAACTCCACAGCAGCAATAGCACCAGGATCTAAACAATCTGTTTTTATCAGACACGTGGAGGAAAGGAGTCCAACTGACAGCCTAAATTTATCGTCCCTATTTAAAATAAGCTAATTTTTAAAATAAATGAGACTATGACAGATAATCTTGAGTACCTATAATAGAGAGTTACTGGGATGTTTACCTGCAGGTGCAAGAGCAGTAACAATAGGTGTAAGACAGATGTGATGTAGAAAGTGCTTTTTCTCTATTTCTTTAAAAAGGTCTTTAATTGTGACTAATTTAATTTCTATTTTGACTCCCAGGACTAGTTCTCTTTTATCTTCATAGTTGCACACTACGAAATATTTTGTTCACAAAGAAAATAAAATTATTCATGAGTCTTTTTTAAAAGAACATTGATTATTCTATTTAGTTAAGACACTTGGTAAAGAAATACATCTTTCCTAGCATTTCTAAAATGACGACCATTCAAATTTGAATGTACTTCTGAAAATAGACTTGCTCATCAGGAAAATACGCTAAAGTCCCAAGATTATTAATAACATCAAGGAAAGGCGTGTGTAATAACTGAAGAGCTGCAGCATTTGAAACAGGATCTGTCTATAACCAAAGCCTGATTCTAGTTCTGCACCCTTGGGAAAGGACTTCTTACAATACCTTATCTGGACAAGAAAGGTATCTTTTCTTTCCTCAAAATGGCTATTCAGGTAAAATTAACTATGAGGATAGCAGAGTATCTAACTCAGAGATCTTCAATAAATTTGCTTACTTCATGTAGCACAAAAAACAAATTTAAAAGAAAATCTACTTCTCCGAGTTTTCAACGTACAAAACACAAGCAGCCCGTTTTAATAAAAACAATACACTTCATCATTTCACAATATGGTGAGAAATCCTGCAAGTGACCACGCAAAAGAACTATCTGGGCTGTATATATACCGAACACTAAAATGTGAAGGAGAAAACGGCCACAGTAAACTGGGCTAAAACGTATGGATATTTACAGCTTTAAGAAAGCGCTCTTGATGGTAAGGAAGGAGTAATTTAAAATCAAATTGGGCCCAATTCCAGATACATCTTAATAACTCTAAGAGTGATGCTGGTTTATCTTTCCTGAAACGCAACCGCTACGATATTTAAAGCCATTTCGAAACTCTTCAAGATTTAAATATCCTCACAACCAACGCTGGTGTCGTTAATGTTTTTTAGAAAGTCTGAGTTGGAACGCATCATTAGCTTCACTGAAGAAATTTTGTGAAAGCTGTTCATGTATACAAAAAGAAGAGAAGAAAAATATTTTGGTGTTCAGCACACACTGAGGATTCTGGCTTGCAGAACCACGGCCGCCTCCACCACCACGGACAAGTATGTGATGGAATTCATGGTTTTACAATCTAATGTCAAAAGAAGACGACTATAAAGCTATAAATTAGGGGACACGGTGCACTTCCGTTCCTGTCCCGAGGGAAAAGACACTAAAGTACGAGCCTGAGAGCAAGTCCTCGGGTCCTGGCTTCATTCTGGGGGTGCCCCTCCAACCGCAAACGGGGGTCAGCCCAGGAAGCACACACCACCACCTAAGCCTCGACTGGCTTCGTGAGTGTGGGCCAAAGAGAAGTCAGGGGTCCAGGGCGCCGCAGAACGCGAGGTCAAGGCGCGGGAAGGGCCGCGGCTGCGCCCAGAGCCACGGGCAGAGGCATGAGGTGAGCGGGTGAGGCCGGGCTTGCACACCAGCGCAGACACTCACCAAACCATGCCGTAGGCGCCCTCTCCGATGTACGAGAGGTTGGTGTAGCGCGGCCCCACGTCGAACACCTGCCCGCGGACCATCTCCGGGCCCGCCGCCGCCGCCGCCATGTTGGCTGCCTAGCCGCCGCTTTGGGCTCGACGCTTCGCGGCCGCCGCTCGGCTTGTGCAGCGCCTCCCGCAGGGACCGCGCCACCACCCGTGCAGCCGCCGCCGCCGGCGACCGGGAACGAGGAATGAAGACAACACAGAGGGCAGAAGTGACCGCCAGTCGAGCCACTGCCTGCCTTCCTGCCTGACGGGCGGGCAGCGAGCGGGAGGAGGGAGGGGCTGGCGTCGAGGGGCGCTGGGGCGGAGTCAAGGGCGTGCTCACTGATTGGCTCCTCGCGACGCTGGGGCGGAGTCTCGAGAGCCGGCGGAAGCAGCGAGCACAGGCAGGAGCACTGCGGCTGCGGGGGAGGCCTGTCACGTGCGTTTGGAGAACCCGGCGCTAGGGGGCTCTTGAAAGCCAAGTTGGAACCTGGGCATAACGACCCCATAGAGTGTCCCTCTGTGCCCGGTCCAGAACGAACTCCCGGAACCAGGAACTTGGTGAGACCAGAGAACTCATCATACACCAGGCACTGGACCCCTAAGACTGGCCTCTGGGAATCTGTGACCCACCAGTCTCTGATGAACTTAGACTACCAAACTGAGACAGAAACCATGACCCAGACCCAGAAAGATATTTTCACACATAGAAGTGTGAGACAGAAGTGGAAACCAAAACACAAGGCATTGAATCCCTTAATTAGAGGTTTGTTCAAAGAAGATTTGCTGCATACTTAAGAGTGTTGGAGCCAGCCACCCTTCTAGAGAGAAGAGATAGACAAAATGCAATACTTAACTGCAAGTGCTGTTTAGAGGGTTGTGGGTGGGGACACTGGAAAAAGACTTTCAAATTCAGGGACTGAGACCCCGGTGTTGTGTAACAGTTTCCTGAGATTGAAACATTTTATCCTGAGGTTCTCCTTAAACAGGAAGGTAAACAACAAAGGAACTATGGGAAGTCCTTGAAACTGACCAGATTCACCAGGCTACTTTTTGCAAGAGTAAGCAATAAAACCTGAAAGTCCCCCTCAGATGAACTCAGGGGAGCTGCAAAGAAGACTTGCAGCCAAAGTGTCTGAGAAGCAGAAACCCAGCGCCCCCTGCCCGGAAGAGGTTTAGACCAACTTAAATAGCTGGAAGGACACTCTTCAACTTTGGTGGTAACCGTACTTAGATGCGTGTTGTGTCTCCCCAGGAATCCTTTTGTCACACACCAGTTTGGTACAGAAGAGCAGAAACGTAGAAATACAGCACGTTTAGAATTGCTGAAACATCTGAACAAGATTTAGGGAAAAAAACCTGATGTCGTGGGTCAGAACCAGTCACAAACACCAATAAACTGAAGAATAAAATTGGAATCTTAAAGTAGGTGGGTGCCAAGGAAAGCAATGGTAAGATAGCATCACAGTTTGCGTCCCTGGAAGCAGACCCCTCTGTGGCCAACAGTGCGATCTAACCCAGAGACACCAACTCTGCCCTTTTAGACATCAATAAGGATCAACTGGGCCCAAAGACAAAAAAGTAAATCTTTCAAAATGAAGGGAGGAACTGGGGGTGTCCCTGGGTGGTAGAGTGCATGCTTATCCTATGGCAGGCCTTGGATTCATTTCGCGACACTAAAGGAACAACATCCTGAAGGGGAAAAAACAAAGCTCTAAGAGTTAAAATTAGTCCTTCAAAATGTATTGGGCCACTCAGCAGAATCCTTTTTAAGAAGACAATACCATGGCTCTATTTTTTTTATTTTTTATTTATTTTTAAAGATTTATTTATTTATTATGTATACAACATTCTGCCTCCATGTATGCCCTCATGCCAGAAGAGGCACCAGATCTCATTACAGATGGTTGTGAGCCACCATGTGGGTTGCTGGGAATTGAACTCAGGACCTCTGGAAGAGCAGTCAGTGCTCTTAACCACTGAGCCATCTCTCCAGCCCTCATGGCTCTATTAAGATGTATTTTTTTTAAAGATCAGGATCAATGGATAGTACCAGGAAATTAAACCCACATTCACCAACACAAAAGTAGCAGTTGAAACAGTAAAACAGATCTGAAGACATAGCATGTCGGCAGTGTAAACGGTGGACGTGAGAAGAGTTTACAAAGTCATGGAGTTCCTTAAGAAAGAAAATGATCAGGGATAGTGCTGTATGCTTTTAATCACAGCATTTCCCTGCCGGGGCTACATACATAGTAAGACCTTGTCTTTAAAGAGAGACAAAATAATTGAGATAATTGTACGGGTTCAAACGATACAGATTCCAAGAAGAAAACTGAAGGAATCGATTAGAAGTAGTAGTCTAAGAGGAAGAAGGTTTTCCTCAGTGGAAAAGGAGAAAATTCAGTGGGTTTGCTAACTTCCAGAAAATTAATAAGCAGGAGCCAACCTCTTCTATTGCTGTGTCAGAATGCTCTGACAAAAGCAACGTATGGGAGGCAGGGTCTATTTTGACTCCCCGTTTGAGAAAACGTGGCTAAAAGTCCTGGTGGCAGGTGCCAGAGGCAGCTGTTCACATTGCAGAAGCAGGAGGCAGAAAGCAGAGAATGGTGTTAATACTCAGCTCCCCTGCCCCCACTTTTAAATATAGTCTTGGACTTCAGCTCTGAGAAAGGTGCTCCATAGTTAAGGTGGGTCTTCCACCTTCCATTAACATGAACTAAATGATCTCTCACAGGCATGCCCAAATCCCGTCTCCTAGAAGATTCTAACAGATAGACAGTATTGACCATCATACAACTTTAAGAGGAAATCTGGGTAAGTGCACACATTTCAAAATGACATATATATCTCTATTCTATGTGTATAACTGTTTGGCCTGGCGTGGGTAGAGGTCAGAAGAGGGTGTTGGATCCTGGAGTTCCAAACGGTTGGGAGCAGCCATGTGGATGCTGAGAACTGAACCTGGGTCCTCTGCAAGAGCAGCCAGTGTCCTTAACTGCTGAGCCATCTATCTAGCAGCCAAAAGTTGATACATTTCAGGGATAAAGAACACACTAGTAGCATCCTATCAGAGGATAAAGTTACTTACTTGAAAAGCTAGAAACTAGCTCCAGAGTGATGATAGATACCCATAATCCTGCATGTGGAGGCCAAGGATCGTAAGTGTAAGATCATTCTTGGCTACAACACAAGTTGGAGGTCAGTCTGAGCTACAGGAGACCCAATTTAAAAAAAAAAAATTCAGATACCTAAATACTGACCTTCAGATATCTTCTCTGTAATAATTATTATAATAATTAAATGCTAAAGGAAAATGAAGCAAAACTGGCAGCTATTGGAAGGGCTCAATGTGATTCTCCTTGGATCATTTCATTCACTCTGAAGTCTTGGTTGCTCTGAGTAACTTAATTTTGCCTTTGTACTGACTTACTGGGTGGGCAGCGCATGTCGCAAACAGCATGTCTATGGAAGTCGGTGACAACTTGTAGGAGTTCTCTCCTTCTACCATGTGATTCTGGGAACCAAACTCAAGTCATCAGGTTTTGTGGCAAGCACCTTTATTTTCTGAGCCATCTCACTGGCCCAAGAATAACTCTTCTTGAGCTCCAGGTCAGTATATCTACTACACACGAGACAGTGCCATGTGACCTCCCACATTTACGTGAACTCTACATAGCCAAACTACCAGAAGTTAATTGATAAAAGCTTAGCTTCTATTTCCCCAGACTTAGAGGGGTTTGCAGTAATATCCACCTCATATATGCATTCCACAGAGTAAATAAGATAACATACAAAGAACCCAGCACAAAATACTATGTACCCAATAAAGGTTATCTGTTACTGTTATCTACCCCACCCAGCCCTGTTCCTCATCTTGTATCTAGTGGACAGTGATACCTTTACATAGATACAAACTGTAAATAAGGCTGTAATTGTAATACCTGGCCGTGTAGCTTTGTGGTAGAATATTTATCCAATATGTATTTTGCCCCATCCCTGAATGAAACACCACCTACCCAATCACAAATTCCCATGAAGTTTAATGTATATGAATCTATTTAAGATTTCTTTTGGTAACTTTTTATGTGTAAGGTGTGTCCATATGTGTGTGCATGTATGCGTGTGTGAGTGTACTTACGTGTACACGTCCAGGTGGAGGCCAGAAGTTGACCTTGGGTGTTTTCCTCCATCACTCTCCACTTTAGGGTTTTTTTTTATTATTTATTTTTTGAGACAGCATTGCCCACTGAAACTAGAATTCTTATTTCTGCTAGACTGGCTAGCCTTTCAGCCCTCTGCCCAACACTGGGGGTACACATGCATACTGCTAGACCAGGCTTGTATGTGGGTGCTGGGGATCTGAACTCAGTTTATCATGCTTTTGTAGCAAGCACCCTACGTTCTGAGCTCTCTCCCTAGTCCTAATACCTCTTTAATATATTTTTGCTACTCGAAAGTATGGTCCCCAGACCCAGCAGCATTTCTGAGAGTTTGTTGTGGCATCTCAGGCCCCACCCCTAACCTCTTGAATCCAGATCTGCATTTTAACAGGAGCCTCTGGTCATTAATTTCCATCTAAAGTTTGAGAAGCAAACTTTGCGTATAACCACTTGCTGGTTAAAGCCTGTTGTATCATCTTACTGAGACTGCACAATGTCTTGACTCCTTCCAGTGGTGTCATCTCCAGTTGTTTCTTCTTGTACTGGGATTGGTCTTTCTATAACAAACTTAATCATATTCATGTCCTGACTCCCATCTTCCTTGTTCTTTTTGTTGCTGGGACTTGACCCCTGTGCCCTAGTATCCTTCCATACTTTCCAGATAATCACGAGTTTTGGCTGGACCTTAGAGCACATATCAAGATTGTGAGGAGCCAGGAAACACCCAATAACTATGGCACTGAAACAGATATGACACCACGTAAATGATTTAAAAGCTCTGGAGGAACCCTGAAAGTTAAGTGTGAACTCTGACGCACAAATGCTTCAGTTAGGGGCTGGAGAGATGGCTCAGTGATTAAGAGCACTTGCTGCTCTTCAGAGGACCCAGGTTCAATTCCCAGCTGACAGCTCACAATAATGACTCCAGTTCAAGGGGATCTGTCACCCTCTTCTGGTCTCTGAAGGCACCACACACATATGGAATGTGGACAAAACACCCATACACATAAAATTATTGATTATAAAAACAAAACAAAACCAGAGTTCTAGCTCTGAAAAAAATTATGCTTCAGGATGGCAGAAATGGAAACATATCTTAAAAAATTTCTAGATATTTTTTGATCATTAAATGGGCTAGTATGTGGCTTTGAACATGATATTCAATAGCTACTGCTTTTTTTGTACCATGTGTAGTCCTCAAAAATCTTGCTTAGGATTCTGATTTCTACCCTATTAGTCTTCATTAATATCAAGTTGTTTCCTGCTCTAAATATTTTTCTTATATTTATTTTTTATGTGTATGGATGTTTTGTCTGCTTGTATGTCCGTGTACTACATTTGCGCCTGGTGCCCTTGGAGGTCGGAAAAGAGCATTAGATTCCTGGTACTGGACTTACAGATGGTTGTTAAATGGAAATCAGCCCTGGGTCCTTTGGAAGAGTGGCCAGTGCTCTAAAGAATTATGTAGTATTAACACATATATTAACATATATGCTTGTAAATTAGAAATCAGTGTTTATGTGGCATTTGGTTGATTCAACCTGTAGAAGATTTCCATGTATGTACGTTTGATTTTTCAGCTGTTAATATCAGAATTATGAGAACACTTTTTAAAACTCCTGATCTAGGACTGGAGAGATGGCTCAGCAGTTAAGAGCACGGACTGCTCTTCCAGAGGACGCAGGTTCAACTCCCAGCACTCACATGGCAGCTTACAACTGTCTGTAACCTCAGTCCTGGAGACCTGACACCTTCTCACCAATGCACATAAAATAAAATAAAATAAAATAAAATAAAATAAAATAAAATAACACTCCAGATCCACACACAATATTAGTAAGGGGATAGTTCAGAAAGGGGAAATTTCTTTTTAAGATACCATTTGTCTAAAAATAAAGTATTATTTGACTATTGATATATTTTGTGTTTATTTTTCATTTGCTCTAATCCCATGCTCCCAAACAAGATTAACATATCTGTATTGCTTACTAATATTTTATCGACGTGCTTATTATTGCACTACTTTAAGCTCTAGCTATAAAGCTTAAATTTGATCAAATCATTGAGAGAAAAAGAAGTTCAAGACTAGGTACTATTTCTCGAGGCAGCAGATGTCTCAGGGGGTAAAGGTACTTGTCATCAAGCCTAAGGGCCTGCGTTTGATCCCAGATGCTGCAAGGTGGGAAGAGAGAACTGATTCTCGCAAATTGTCTTCTGAATCCCACTGGTTAAGGTCTTGGAACCCGGAGGCTCAGAAGTCCAAGGCCAACCTTAATTTCATCGGGGTTTGAGGTTGGCCTGGGTTAGAGACTCCATCTAAAAGAAAAAAAAAAAAGTTCAAGAAACAAAAAGTTGATTTTTGTGACCAGTTCATGTCATCATAAAAATGTAATTGATAATGAAAGTCTGAAGTGTAAAACATCTTTCCTGGGGCTGGGGAATGAATTCAGAGCAGTAGAGCTCTTGGCACGCAAGCATTCAGGAAGCCCTGGACTCAATACCCACAAAACATGAACTGGGAGTGGAGGTGTAGGCGTGAAATTCCAGCGCTTAGCAGCTGGGAGCAGGAACATCAGAAGTAATGTTAGCCTTACCTGCGTAGGCAGTTCAAGGACAGCCTGGGTTACCTGAACTGTTGTTTAAAAAAAAAAAAAAACAACTATACAAAGTCCTTTCTTCAGAATTTCAATGAAAGAGGCTGTTTTTATTGCACAGATGTTCACTCAGATGGTGGCAGAACTTGAGGCTGGGCAAAGGTTTGTGGCCTTCTTAAAGAAATTGCTGTGATAGCATTGTTTGTGTCCTAATTAAAGGGCTTTTTTCTTTCAGAAAAAAAGAAAAAGAACTAATACATGTACACAGAAGTTTTCCTGTCCCAGCAGCCGCTTTCCAAATAATCTCTCAGAGGCTTGCATTAATTATAATGCTTGGCTGGTAACTCAGGCTTGTTAACCACCTAACTCTTACATTTAAATTAACCCTTATTTCTATTTATGCTTTACTACGTGACTCATGGCTTGTTACCTCATTTCCTACATGTCCTGCTTGCTTGGTAGTTGGCTGGCATCTCTCAACTCTACCCTTCTCCTTTCCAGCATTCTCCATTTGACTTTCCCACCTAACTTTATCCTGTTCAGCTGTTAGCCAGTCAGCTTCTTTATTAAACCAATCACAGCAACAAATCTTCAGGGTGTATAAAAAAAATTATTCCACAGCAAATACGTTATAATGACTTAAACTATTCAACCACTATGTTTTTCCTAAAGAACTTTCCTTACTTGGTTCCATGGACATTACAAGACTATATGAGTTTGGCTGCCCTTGAAGTTCTCTAACAGGCAAAGTGCCCTACCAGCAGACAGCTCCATTCAGGTCCTGTGCAGATTACTATTCATGCTAGGATGGAGTTTAATCTCATCATTCTGTGCTGAGTCAGACCCAGAGGGAAGCATAATCCAGTCACTCCACAGGGTACTGTGAGACATACTAAGCTGTCATCTAGGGATAGGGCTATGCTTGGTTAGTCAGGTGGCCACCTGAGTGTTTCTACAGAAGGGTAACTATTTCACAGTATAAATCTTAGGCTGAGTGTTTCTACAGAAGGGTAACTATTCACAGTAGCAATCTTAGGCAACAATGGGAGCTGTTACCTGTCCATCAGGGATGTCTCCCTTTCCTAGTAGTAACAACTTAGTTTTCCTTGGGTAAACTGTATTGTCTACACACTCCTGTAGTTTGAAGGACTAAGCCCTCCCCCACCAGGAGGCTCTAGCACAGGACCATGTGCTCTTCAACCAGAATCACCAGTGTTAGCTGGAAGGTTGGACATGTGACCTTGTCCAGGTTAATGACACTCAGCTGAGACTCTTTCAGAAACTGTTGGAAAAGCAATGTTGCTCTCTGAAGGATGTCACGGTAATGGATGCAAATCTGAGACCCAACATATTACACTGCTTCCTGAATATGTAGGCAAGGTAGGAAAAATAGAATTCAGAGATACAGGTACAATTTCCTGCTGCCAGAATTTGCTGTTGTATTTAAGTTGCTCCTGGATTTCAAAGGATGATGAGTCAGCAGAGTTTGGGCTAGTTTTCTGTCACTTAAAACCAGAGTTACAACACATGATTCAGCTCTGTTTTTTTTTTCTTTCAAATATTGCTTAGGAGTGTTCCATAAATCAGGAGACATCAATCAGAAACTCATAAATGATGAAACAAGAGGTAAGAACTGGCGTCAGCCTCAGAACTGAAGATAGTTGAGGTAGCTGAATAAAATCGTCACTCAAAGGAATGTGGGATACTGAGAAATTTAAATATTGGTAATAAGCAAAATGCAAAAGAAAACTGAGAAATATGATGATAATGCTTTTAAAACAGTGTCCTATAGTGCAGTCCTGGCTGGCTGGGAATTTGTGGTGTAGACTAGGCTAGCCTCCAAATCAAAGAGATCCACCTGCCTCTGCCCCCCCCCCCGAGTTCTGGGATTAAAGGTATTAACATTATTTGACAAATGAATAATGAAACCATTTTTAAAAATCAATGAACAATGAACATCCTGCTAGATACTTCAGAATTAAGACATTATACTAAGCCAGCAGTGGTGGCGCACGTCTTTAATCTCAACATTTAGGAGGCAGAGGCACGCGAATTTCTGAGCTTGAGGCCAGTCTAGTCAACAAAGAGAGTTCTAGGACAGCCAGGGCTACACAGGAAAACCCTGTCTTACTCCCCCTCAAAGACATTATACTAATTTTTTTTTTTTGGTCAAGATGGCATACAACTAACACACTAATACACTTCAGGAAACCATGAAATAAGATGGCTTATTTTGGATTTTATTGCTGTGAAGAAACACCATGACCACAGGAATTCTTATAAAGGAAATATTTAATTGGGGCAGGCTTACAGTTTCAGAAGTTTAATCCATTATTGTCACGGAGGGAAACATGGTGGCATGCAGGCAGACATAGTGCTGGAGAAAAAGCTGAGAGTTCTACATCTGGATCTACAGACAGCAGCAAGAGAATGCCTCAATGGGCGTGGCTTAAGCTTCTGAGACTTCAAAGCCCACTCCCTACTGATACACTTTCTTCAGCAAGGCCACACCTCCTAATAATGCCACTCCCTTATGAGCCTATGGTCCCATTTTCTTTTAGACTACCACATATGCCAAGTACTATTGCACAAACT